>NC_143013.1:236461781-236826781 GCF_055824585.1 Amblyomma mixtum
CTTCATTGCCGCCCGGAAGACCGTAATTAAATTGGAACCGATCTTCGACGCGTCATTTGAAAGCGACAATGCCAAGCGTCCAAACGGGTGGTAGGCAGCGAATCGTTTCCCTTAACCTCCACGGTGTGCAACAACGCGCCAATGAAACGGAAATGGGTCTACCACTGTCGACAATTAACAGACTTTGCAAGGCACACCGCGGTGAGCGACGGCTCAGTAACTTGTCCCGTGAGCAAAGACAGCGGGTGACAAGGAAGGAACAAGACGAGCTTATTGTCGCCTCTGCAGCCTACACACCCAATATTACTGCTAGTGAGATAAAGGACACTTTTCAGTTGGGTGCCAGCATGTCGACTATTAGACGTCGCCTGCACGAGGCTACTGGCGCTGCGTGAGGTTCTCTGACGTGCCAATTTTTTCAAGACGTTGGTGCCAGCGTCAAGGAATTTGGAGAGCTATAAACACCAGGTACGTATTTGAGCCCCATTTGAGGTAGAATTGCTTCAATGCAATAGCCGTCATGTTTAAAATTGCTGCGCGGAAAGACGTTTTTGTTATAATTAGGGGTCTAATGATACTTGGTCCTTATCTGTATACTCTTTGTCCTAGGTTTTTGTTTAGGCATTTTCGCCGCCTCTGGTGATGACAAAATTATATCATAGCCACGAAATCCTCGGTTCTTTTTCACTATTCAGGTTCGAGCCCAAGAATTTCCATTGCGTTGCAAGCAGTGGTTGCTGATCTGTTAGTGTGTGGGGAGCGGTGTGCAAGGACGGCCTTGGACCGTTGGTTCGCCTGCATGGAAAGTTGCATGCCGCAGCTTACCGCGACGTCATCCAGAGCGTCGTGGTGCCCTATACCCTGGACGGCCCACATCCCGACGGGCTGCACTATTTTCAACAGGACCGCGGCCCCTACATATACGCGGCCAAGTCAGTTACCTGTCTGCTGGAACAACTGGGAACCATGTTGCTGAAGTGGCCTCCACAAGGCGCTGATATGAACATACTGGAGAACGTGTCGGGTGCTATGAAGAAGGCCCTTTCGCGGCGGCCACTCCAGGCTGGCTCCCAGGATACTTTGTGGGCCGCTGTGCAAGAGGAGTGGGAGCCCTTACGGACTTCGGACTTAGCGACCCGGCTGTATGAGAGTATCCCTCGGCGAATGGCAGCGGTCGTCGCTGCTAGGGGCGATTTCACGAAGTGCTGACTCTTTGTCAGACAGCTACCTATTCCTCACCAGGTTCACGCCATCGTACCTTGACGAGGCCTCCCCGAGTGTCTCTTGTAAGTCTGATGCCGAGGTTTCGCGCATCCGTATAGTTACCCCGAATAAAGTTTTCTTTATTCAATGGCGTACGGAGAAAGTACCAACTTTTTTTTTATTCGACAAGTGTGCTATGATACATAAGTTGAGAAAGGGTGAAAGAATTGCAGGTGGTAAAAAGCCAAATAGTGAATCCCAATTTCCCTCAGGTAGTCCATACATGTTTCACTTGAACAAATAATGCGGAAGGTAGGAACGTTGGATGCTGTCTTAAGGGTTGTGAACCTCTTGTCTGGATTCCCGTGAAGCGGCCAACGTTTATTTCTTCACATCGCAGACGTGATAACATAGCGATGACGGAAGCAAATTCAAAACGCTCGCTTCACTGAATCACGCGGGCCAGAGTCGCTGCCTCCCGCGAAGCCGCGCTTCGCAAGTTTCTATACGTAGAAAGAATGGATGCGGCGCTCCAGGGGCGAAACACAACAACAAACGTCAAAGAAAACAGAAGCAAAAGTATCGCAAACCGGATGCGCGCGGCTACGCTTCCTATCGACAGTCTGCGGCATAAGCTAGGCCAGTGGCCGCTATTTCCGCTAATCGCATTTCATTTGACGCTAACAATACTACGCCGCATGCAATACTGCATGCGGTGGGAAAGGAATTGTCGCTTCTGGAGGGCGCTTACCTTCTATGTAACGTACGCGGCTAGCTCACCGTCTGAAAGTTTCGTGCTGTGACGAAATCTGTCTGGAAAAGATACCGGCATGCAACAATGGCTCTGAACAAGCTTGTTTTCGGCGAATGTTGCGATAATTTTGCACACCCGTCGCGGACCTCTTTACTTCCCGTGACAACCCCGTACTCTATGCAAATAATGCATCTCCGGTTCTTTCCTACCAACTGTCGTGAAAAGGCGGATGACACTAGCAGAGCGACAAAACAAGAGTGGCTGATATGACGAGTTCGTTCCTAAAAGGACTGAGAGCTTCTGCTCCTGCAGCGGTCCGGCTTTCGAGAAGTTCTGTTCTACTCGTGTTGCTTGATGGTTTTGCTTTGATCGGCCTACAGTAGCCCTATTTCTGTCCTCGTATTCTTTTCGAAGCGGCCGTTTGTCTTCAGCATGAGCATCACACCGCTGCAGCTGCGTTGCTTCTATTCCGCGGCGTGACGTGGCTTTTACAATATTATTGACACATGAGCGCCGTTTGACGACATATACTGCCTTCCGAAGCTGTTCACTTCAGCTTACTGCAATTTCTGCTAGCGGGTCACTTTTGAGTCCCGTGTCATCGCAATCTTTCTCTGCATTCCGCTTCACTGGCATAGTCTCTCCATAAGCATTGAATGTGAAGTCCTTCATGCCCATCGGAGCACACGTTTTTTATTGCATGTGTTCTTCGTGAGTACGCCAACGGAAGCGATCATGCGATGTGTGGCTTAGCCGTCAGGCCCAGGTGTATTACAAAGAACGGCAGGAGCATGCCCTCCTAATCACTGATGACTCTTAGGACGCTGTTTGGCGTGCATATGGCGATGTACAAGTGCTCACAGGAGCTTCGTGAGCACGGAATCACCAAACTAACTGCAAATTCTTAGCAGGTACGCACACAGTCACAATTTGAGTGGTGTGCTCAGCACTTTCCTACTAAGCCTGCGCGCTGCACCTCTCAGGGTCAGGCAGCACCTCTAGGCGGCGAGGAAATGTAACTTTTCCCTTGATTCAATGGCCCGTAAAATTTTCTAGGCAACTGTACATAGCGCGAAGGAAGCAGCTGATCGCAATTATTCTATTAAGGAAGTCTTCCTGTGTTGAATTCTGAAGAAAATGTCAACAGGAGCGCGCGTTGTGATCTCACTCAAATGTTGTAGTGCTAAGTTTCGTCGCTTTACCAGCGATAAGCAATAATAGCAGTCCTGGCAGACGTCTTGCCGCTCTCTTTTACGGTCTTTAAAATATCACGTAAATTAGGAAAATAAGTCATCGATAACGCTATCAGAGGAGCGCGAGGGCGTCATATAGCTCCTGAGCCGAAATAATCTCCTCTAACAGTGTGACGAAAAGCTTTCAAAGGAGATTACTTTCATCACTCAGTGGGATTTAATTGTGTCGCACAAGGATATCTCTGTCTGCGACGTCATGATAAGGGTAGGGGCGTTTTATTTTGAAACCTATCAAGAAGTGCTTAATATCTAGAATGGGAACGTCTAGGTTATCAAAGCTTGGAGCATTGGCTGCTGAAAGCGAATCTGCAAAAAGCATCGGCGTTGAAGAAACGATAAGGAGCTTGGCGGCCCTCACAGTAACAAAATGAAAATTTTGATTTCCTTCTTTCTTTGCTTTCCTTTTATTTCTCTTGCTCAATACACACTAAGAATGACTGACGGCGTTCGCTAAGTGCCTCCACGGTTAGTACATTCAGTAGTTGTGGACGAGGGTAGTACGAGGGGTTCGTAAGTTGTCTACCTCAGCACTAAAAGTTAATATTCGTAGAAAATTGAACTTGTTACATATAAATGTGATCCCCTTGACACCAACGCACTAATTCCGCCGTGCTTCGTATGGTTGCCCTCGCAACAGAAGGTGACTTTTTAATGCTGCAGGGGCCCTGTTCTCGCTTCTTCGACTGCATTACGAAACAAAAATTGTTGAAAGGTAAAAACGTAGCGCAAAGAGACAAGGACGCAGAAAGACAGCGCCGTGTGTTGTCTGTCTTTCTGTGTCCTTGTCTCTTTGCGCTACGTTTTTACCTTTCAAATATGAACCAACAAGCCCAAGCATAGACCCGTCTGAAAAATTGTTGGTCGCGGAGAATTTAATTCAGGTTACGAAGGAGAAAGGAATCCCCAAGACCAAGTTCTGAACTTCAGGGTGAATAGTTAAGCTCGATGAAGCCGGATTTCCTGATAACAGCTTGTGATTTGCGAGAGTTGAGAGTTTACGCATTGTTACGAAGCAGCAACACACTTGTCGACAACTTCCAACGCCGTTTCGCTTTCATTACCGGCGTAATGACATCATTACAGAAGCATAGGAATCTCCAATCAACTTTTGTGTGGCATGTATTGTTATTATAAAACGCCTCCTCTATCCTACAAAGCTGTTCCTATAATATCTTCATTTGACAGTTGCACACGAAATTTCTTTGTTGCTCGGGACCTTTCATGCTTCCATTGCAATGGCTCTTGTTTGGACTACGGATCGTGGTAGTGGACCCAGTTGTTTCATCACCCAACAATGTTCGAGAATAGAAGCATTGTGGATTTTTATAGAGGTGTGTAATTCATTTAGGGGATGTTGCTGGCGACGTGCTTTCTTCTTAGGGGTCAATATTCGTGTCACCCACCGGGAACAGACCTTCGATACCATTAAAACATCATGAATAGTAATGGAAACCGTGTCGGCTAAAATGTCTACGGTCTTCGACGATCTTCCAAAATTATGGCTTCCTCCACATTAAGATGATCGTCTTCAATTTATGCTTAAGCATCTTGACCCAAAATTTTTATTGGTAGTAGGAAGGAGGATTATGACCATGTACAGCAAACATACTTTCATGGATTTCTTATGTTGCATTTGTCCTTTGCAAATAATTTAGACACGAAACAAACTTTAAAATCTCTTGCTTTTCATAGCCCAATTAGCCCAATCTTTGCTGCACTTGCCATACCATCACTTCCAGTGATATAATCTAATTGAACTGCTATTACCTGTTCATGTCCGGAGTTGTCTCAATATGCAAGAAAAAGTTCAGCTCCCTAACACTGCCGGAACATTATTGCGGTAGAAGCTTGCCGAACACCCCTCGCCTGAGTATCAAGTGACGTTACAAAAGTGTTTGTTTGCCCTTAAATATTTATAACTTGTCATTCTGGAAAATGTACTTCAGCTGTTTTTCGGCATGTGTACAAACTGTCTTGATAGGTTGATTATCTGTTCTTGTTAGCTATTAAACATATAAGTTCAGTTGTCATCTCTATATTCAAAGTGGCCATCCGCCATTCGTCGCAGTGGGTAAACGCATTTTCACATGCTCGGACTGTGTTTGTACTAGCAGTTTCTAGTTCCTTTTTGTGGTAATTTATCCTGATGTCATTTCAGTCTTAGCAGATTTTGAAATAGTTCTTGGCTGATTGCCGTTTTAATTCTTACTAGACATTCGTTATAATTCTGGTTTAAAGTTTTAAAATGTCTGAAAAGTAGCTGGAAATCATCACTATTTATTCAATAATTCTTGGTTGTACTAAGCCTAGTTTTCTACCTTTCAATCGCCACATCCGTGCAGGTCACAAAAGTTTCTTTTGTTTTTTCTCGTCATTAGTGATCCTTTCTTCAAAATGCCGATTTCACGCATTTGTTTTTCTGCTCCTTCTCATATGAACTTTGGATATATGCTAATTAAATGCTCATTAAAGTTTAACGCTACTGTTTGCTGAATTATTGGACGTAAGACATGTAGCAAACTCCAAACTCGTGTGGAGCATGGCGATACAGCATTGCACTGGAAGGGCAGAGGGCAAGGGTGTGGCGTGACATGAAAGTCACCGCACCGGGCGTGGCTGACCCCAGTCACGCCATCGGTTAGCCTTGCAGTGGCATGCGAACATCGCTCGAGGGGAACGCCAACAGTGTGATCGAGACAGACAGCAATCAACTTGCGGTTTTTATGTGTTCTCTCATAAAGTATCGTTCGTTCGGCGACCGTCACTGCCTGTTCTCGGCCATTGCCAGAGGAACCTTTTTTTTTGCGGTAAGCTCCGCTCCGTATCACGCTCCTCCATTGTTTGCTGGCCAGCCATTCGAGGGGTTGCATTATGTCCTTAGCTGCCAGTGACGCACGCGGCCGCAGTCTCTGGCGAGGAAATTTTAATCTCGCCCGTCCACTCCAGAGAGCCTGGAAAATGACCCGACCACGGCGTGAACAGCACTCGAGAGCTTCGCCGGGTAGAGACAATGGGTAGTCGCGATTTGTGTGATCGGGAGGCATCGTCGGCGGAGATAGTTTTAAGAGAGGTGTGGTGTGTTCTATGGAGCATAAGCGACCAAGGATATCGTGTGCCATACCCAAGGTGTCATTTATGCGAAATAACCCTTTTTTTAAAATTGTCATATTGTTACGATGCTTTGCGTGTTTTAAAAGATGTGATATATTCGGCTTCAGAGTTCTCACTGATTCCGCGTAATTACGCATGCAAGGCGGTGGCACCAGACTTGAAGCTGCTCTCTAGTGCGCCATGCCGTGTCAGGTTTTTTTAGAGCGCAGTTCTTAGACACCCGTTGCTGCATTCCGTGTTGTCATCGGCGTAGGCGCTGTCGTCAGAACCGGATGTCCAAGTAGCAGAGCGTAGCAAGTCGCAAAAGTACCAGGTGTGCTTAAGTCTGCTTACGTGCTATGAATGCGAAGGCGTTGTGCACTACTGTTGTTTCCGTTGGCGCGTTTGTGGTTTGTGCGTTAGTGTGACTTAGTTCGCTTTGAGCACCAAGCCGCACACCGTTCACAGCTTCGTGGGTTAATGTTCACGTATGCCGAATTAGTCATTCTCCATTTAACGTCCATCGATAGCGTCGATTCCTTATACCACTACCAGCGCAGTGGCGCAGTGGTTATGCGATGCGCCACTGCACTGGCGGATGGCTGTTTCTATCACAATCATCCGTAGTGATTGTGCGACCCATGTTGCTCTTCCCGAGCAACTTCTCGCGCTGCTAGCGTTGCGCTCCTCCCAACTTATCCGAGCTTACCCGCGTGACCACCGAGTAACCGAGTTACCAGTTAACGCCGAGCATGAGCCAAGTAATGCTTAGGAATAAAAAAAATAGAAGGTTTAGCATGGCTAAGCGCGGCATATCGTTTAATGCCACTTGTTACGGTGGGCACTTAAGGTCCTTACCTCGTAAAGGCATTTGACGGAAATGTCTTTACAATGAAGCTTTTTCTCTAAAGGCCTTCTGCATAAAGGTTTTTGCGCTAAAGGCATTTACCACGAAGGCTTTTGACCTGAAGGTATTTGCCACGAAGGTCTTTGCCTTGAAGGCATTTACCTTGAAGGTCTTCACCGTTCACCCACGTGAGGGCATACCAGGTGCAGACACCTGGAGGGCTGTCCACAACTCGGTGGGCAGATTGTCCGCCTGCCACAAAGCAAGCTTCAGACGAGTACTTATGCCCGAAATCGAAAAGTGCTCCTAGTAGTGGTACCGCACTAAAACTCGTAAGTTCCCTTTCGCCCATTACTCAAAGACCGAACGATTGAGCCCTAAAGCTTTGCTGGAGGCACCTGTTAGAAAAACTGAATGGCGTGGTGATGATGGAGGGCTTGTGAACCCCTGAAGCCTCGGTCTAATACAGTCATGCCCCCTGGTGGTGTCGCCCTCAGTGTGAGTGCACAGCGCAGCCAGTCCTGTAATTCTTTGAAGGTCGCGTTATTCAAATAAAGTAAGTAAGGCTAAGAAGATTGATGGCTATATTGGAGTTTTCGTCAGACTCCACCGCCTGTTGCACAAATCCAAACGTCGCGCAACCAAAAAAGGTTAGGTCATTTTCAAACTAAAAAAGTGCATAAAAAAATCACACACAACACACACTAACACATCCACATACGCGCGCACATGGACACACACACACTGTTATCCAGATACACTCGAACTTCACTAAATATGATTCACATGGAGATTAAAGCCAGGAATTAAACACAAAGACATATCAGAACAGATTTGTGATTACAGATATTACAGGCTCTGAAGACATGAATGAAACGCACACTCACAAATCAAAATGCACTGGGTGAAATGGGCTTGTAGAGACTCTGAAACCAATAATGAAGTGTACACTCCACGAACAATACACATACATCAAGAGCAACGACATACATATTGTGAAAACAAACCCTAGTCTCCTGAGGTGATGCTGCACTAGAAGGTTGTGGCTAGCAGGGCCCTGCATCCAACCTGGGCTCCATTTTCCAATGGCGGCATTCACTGCCTCCCATCCGCGTCGCAGCTCATACAACAGGCTGCCACCGTCTGGTGATATTAAATAATCGCATGGAGCAATAAATATCACACAAGATTTTCGAAAAGTTGCCTTCAGAATCATAATGAAGAACTCCCAGAGCTCTCGATCTTTCTCTTGCCATTTAATGGCGAATTCCCCAGGTCGATGTGGATCGGGGTGCTGAATCTGCCCTAGAGCGACTAAATCTGCCACAGGGCGACCCCATCCTGATCGACGAGTGAAACATGAACATGCTCCTTCAAGGAGCCCGATGGAAGTTCGCATAAGCGACCGGTTTCGGAAGTTGAGCCTTTGCATCCGTGTCTATGATTTTCGCATGGCTAGCTTGACGATGACCAACGATGATGATGCAGTTCAGTGGTATCTTGCACTTCGATGGTGTCATGCGCCGCACGTTGCTATGCCCAGTGGCCAGTGACAACCACGGTTGCACACCGGTAATGAATGTGTTCCCTGCGTATGTGTCCTTACGGCTTCGTCTGAATAAGCTTAGTGCTGCGGCATTCTATTAATAAATACCTGTGACGAAACATACATTTCGTGACCGTCATTGGCGCTAGTCTCTGGGCTCCTTCAACCGCTTTCTGAATTATTCGGTGCGAGAAGCGTCTTTCTTTGTTTCAACGACGCCGTCAGAATGCAAGCAAACACACTGGGTTAACCGGCGATGTCTCGAACCGAGCCAAAAACAAACGAGCGCGGTTTGGTCATTAGGGAGGTGACGGCATCCCCTCCTCAGAGTTCCGGCTAGATCTGTTCCTTCTCGATGGGTCAAATGAGATTGCTCTGCCGCGGAGCGAGTTCGCATTTACCGCCGTGGGCCAAAAAAAAAGCTGCACCGGATAGAACAATGGAATTGACCATAAGATAGAGTGTATAGTTAACTACACGCCACTCTGCACTCTTTTAATACATCTACTGCCAGGCTTACCTGGATGGACCACGTGATTAAAGGTTTCACATTTCTTTAATCGCCCATATTCCCGGGAAAACGCGGTAACCTTACGGCACAAGCGTACATGAACAACATAGTCATTTCACAACGGAGAACGCGGCAGTTAGTTTACAACATAATACGGCGACGGCGACTCTGTTTGCTCAAAAAAGTCCCTAGACCACCTTAGCTTTACAGTTTATTCGTCATAAAAAGGAATTGGGAATTGTGGGGTTTAATGTCCTCACGCGACACATGGGCTATGGGGATGCCATAGTGGAAGGCTCCGGACTGATTTAGACCATCGGATCCTCTAACGTGTGCAGACATCGCACAGCACTGCGGCGTTTTAAGGCACAGCTCTTAGGTGCCCTTTCCTCGCATCTGCGTCGTAGTCGTCGGCATCGCCGGCGTAACACGCCACCTGACAGGTCACAGATCACCTTGTCACCTGCCACTTGACAGGTGAAAGTGACAGGTAGCCTGCCACGGCGAGAGCGGAGGAATGGACAACCTTAAGGTGGATGCCACGAGAAGATTCCGGAGGGTGGCCAGCAGCGTAACATGTCACCTGCAACGATGACAGGTTACGTGTGAAGAGCTGCGCTCAAATTTCGCTTTACCGACTGTCGCAATCATCTCTCAACTATTTTTTCTTTCGATTTCCCGAAAGTGAAGGGGAACCAGTTATCAGCTTCACCGATCGCTCTACGCCGTTGGCAGACGAAGAGCCGCGTCACCTTAGGAGGAGTTTCGCGCCGATTGTCAACGCCTTTCATGTGAAATTACGCGGATTAAGCTTAAAATTTGAAAGCGAATATCTGGGAACACACGCTTGCTTTAGGAGAGTTTCTATCATGTGGAATTATGTAGGGAGACGACTGGCGCTAATTTTGCAATATAAATATACCCTCTCACCGCAACCACTAAATAGTTTATTGATTTTAGTCGTTCAGGCACCTGTGACGTTCGTCATCTCACTTGGTGCCCCCCTGGATGGATAACTTTTGTGCGGAGGTGATTTTCACTTACCTCTAAGCGCCTAATTTTAAGGAATCGACAAATGTTAATTTTGACCACACTGTAGGTTTGATTTGCTGAATATCATAGAATTCTCGAAAAGCAATTTGACAGCCCCTTGCACGGAAAGCTCGGAGTATAAGGTAAAACCGGCGAGAACATTTCAAGTAGCCATAGCTCATTCGATTATCATTGACTTAATAGTAATAGACAATAATATTTGCTATGAATTGGTGCAGCTACTAAATGCAGACCTAGAGATGCCAGCTGCACGCATGATGACAGTGCCTGTGCAGAGGCCACAATATTCTTCCGAGCCCTGGAGTGCAGATTGAGTGGCCTATTTCTTTCATATGTGTAAGTTATGATAATTATGGTGCAAACACATGGGAAAATATCCGTTTTTGCATTTCGAGCATTTCGCCGTTCGCTGAGCGGCGCACAAGAAATTGTAACTCATCCAAAGCTCATGAGAAAAATAGAACCGCATCGTCGCTTCAGCGTGTGTTTCTGCGTGTTGGAAGCACTATTCAGAACACTATATGAGTACTTAAAAGTGCTTTATGCGCACGTCGAAATATACTTGAATCTCCTTAGTTTTTTTTTACTGTCACCGTGAAACATGCTCACTTCGGATCCGGTCTTTTTCGAAGCTACTAAAAGGCAGGAAACAATTAGACACTTGCCAGTCTTACTTAATGACAGCATAGATTCTGATAGTAGCATAAGAGTCGTTTTTTAAAAAGCCAAACACCTTCCATGGTTGCCGCGCCTTCAGTTCTCGAAGTACGGTCGCCGCGGCAGAGATCCGATCACGTGACCTTGGTACCAGTAGCCGAACGGGAAAACGACTGTCCTATAGCGGCGGGAAAAGAGGTAAATAATATAATCGAATAGAGTAGAATAGAACATGAATTTATTTCTCAAAGTGCACGTTAGCTCTTGGGGCATCCATAAGCGACATGAATTCTTGTAAGACAACGCCGAGGAGTTCTGAGCACTGCGCCTGCATTAGCATTGTGCTTAGAATTAGTGGAGCGTATTAGGAGTGAACATGATCAACATGACCAATTCTAATTTGTGGTTGCAGAAACCGCTGACGTGGTTGGAGTTGAGAATAAAGAATGTCAGGATTTTTTAGATACCACAAATGGGGCGAATAAAGATTAATTTAAAGTTAGGTATCTGCGAAAACAAGTCGACATTAATACCAATCAATGCGCGATAGGAACGCCGCAAGCGTGAGAATATTTTTTTTTGAAACATGGCCAACCTGTTTACTTCCTCCCATCGTCCCTCCGTCCAAAAAGATAAAAGAAAGAAAAAGCGGAAAAAGTATATAGCGTAACAAACTACGTGGGGCTGCGTGTAGGGAAGCGAAACTTGCTGTTCGGCTATATCCGGCGACAGTTTTTATGGGAAGTGAAAAATAGACTACAGGGACGAAGCTTTCGTAAATGCCTATTCTTCATTGCCAAGGCCGCGCGACAGCGCGTCTGCCCGCCTCCTGGAGCGTTGCTGTCTGCACCATCGTTTACTGCACAGTAGCTGCACTCCATCGCTGGTGTAGCTGGCGCCATCTATGGAAGCTCCTTGTAACAAGACGTCGCGCTCAATCCAGGTGGCCACGGCCTAGCCACAGCTAACGTCCTTTAGTCGCAACCGCTTGGATCGGGCGCGATGCGATCGTGCCCCAGAAAATTCTTTTGTAATCAAGAAAATTGTTTTTTCTTCGAGTTTCTAACGTTGAGAGCTGGTAGTTGTGTTAGAAACTTTCCTTAAATGCGGAATATTGCCAAAAAAATGGCCCTGATTTACCCGGTTAAGCCAATGCGACTTCTGTGCGCTAGCATTTTTGCCCTTGTTTTGGCGTTGTTTACCTTTTTTATCTTTTTATAAGCTTGAGAACTACAGCTGCTCCCAAATGTTCGAGCAGTCATTCCTGGGCTTTCCTCATGCGATCAGCCGCCTGGGCTGCTAGTTGTGATTTGAGACTCCGTTCCCCCCGTTCGCCGGTATCTGCAGGCACTTGTACTTGCCTCTCTGCTGCATGTTCCTCCGGCGACTTCACCATTCGCCTCTTCTTTCGCCTCCTTTTCCTTCGCGTTACTAGCTCTTCTAGATCTGTTTCCGCATCCCGGTTAGCAAGGTTACATTGCCTTGGTTTGTGATGATGATGATGTCCTCAGGTTTAATGGCTCGTACCTACGGCGGAGGATTGGCCAAGGTGCATAGCGGATACAAACGCACTCATGCACAAGGAGTGGATTGTTTGGATAGTTTTGTGTCTTAGACTAGACTTTCTACAAAAAATTAAAAAAAATCAATTAAATCTCATTCCAGCAGAGGAATAGACGTGATTAGAATCGCACTATGGTTTCCGGGCATATCCCTTGGCGCTGGCCCCGAAGGAGAGGAGAAGCGGAATAGACAGAGGAAGCTCAAGCCGAGCGAGGGGGATCTCCAAGTAAATTGTACGGAATAAACTAAACCAACTGAGCAGCGAACCGCCTGCGAAAGAGGTAAAAAGTGATCTATGGACTCAATTTCGCCACAAGACTCACAAAGGTTGGTCATAGGTAACCCCGATCGACGTAAATAAAGATTTAGCCGCGGTATTATGCAGCGCAAGATGGTCATGGACACCTCACATTGCCTCGAACTGCACATCCGTACACTCCAGGGAAATATCAGGTGTTGAAAATCCGCTTTAGGAAGGAGAGGCTCATGGCTCAAGTAGTGGAGATGCTGGAGTAGTTGAAAGCGTGCTATATATAGTCAAATAGACAGTATTTGGGACGAACGGGACAATAGGTCCACAAGTGGCGGACTGTCTTCGTTGTTGTTGTTGTTGTTGCCTTGGTGGCATGGCACATACCCACGACGGGGGATAGGCCAGGGTTCAGTGAGGAGAGCCAAAAGAAGGTAAATTGGTGCCAAGCTAATGGTTTAAATTTGATTGCAAAGCTAATGGTTTAACTTTGGACAATTGCATCTTTCACCTCTTCTTTCTCTGCATGTACACGAAACCGCGTTTCTACCTGTTCATCTCACCCTGTTTACACTAGGCTGCTGCTGGCGGGACGCTCTCCTTCCCTTGGCTGCAGCTGCGGCGACGCTCCTCCGAGGTTATACCCGAGTTATTTCTATTCAATTCACCTTTATTTTCAACGTTTCACAATGCTGAGGATCTTCCATGCAAAAAGGCTGTATGAACAGCCTAACGAGGCCTGGGGGCTGGCGGCATGGCAAAAGTGACAGCAGTATAAAAAATTATTTACAAGGTATCTACCGGTATACCTAAAAAAAGTAACATTTTATCATAAATTTACAAAAATAAGACGTGAAGTAAATGTATAAAAAGTTACCAAAGCGTTATACAAAGCCTTGCTTAACATGCACATGATATTTCAACAAAACCGATAATTGCACACATGACAAACAAAACTAACATCATTATTGGTATGTTTATTGAACGCGGTACTATTTTACGCTAGAAACACTAAACGCAGCTCAGTCTAGAAACATTGAACTCAAAATTTCGCGTGTTATTACAGCGTTATTAAAACTAGATAGACTGAGCCTATTTCGTAACACTGGCACCGTATAGAAGGTAATTAGTTTGGTTGTGTGGAATCAACCATTTTTCAGTGGCACTTGTTTCAGAAATATTGCAGCGTAACGTTGCACCTAAGAATGTCATTAGGAATTATTTACAGTTTTCAGTAGCAAAATAAAAGTGATAGAAGAGGCGGTAACTATAAAGAGACTGTATATTGATAACATGATGCTGACGAAATAGCTGGGCTGAAGGGTGTACATATGGTACATTGTTTATGCAACGCATGGCTTTTTTTTTCTAGACGCAGAAGCGTTTTTGTAGTCATCCTCCTGACCAGTGTACAATAGTTAAGGTGTGAACGGAAGAGGGCGTGGTAGACATGTAGTCTAGCGAAGATCGGAAAGAGATCACGCGTCCGAGAGTTTTTTGGCTACCTGTTCAACATCTCTGTACCATGTCATCTGACTGGAGGATATGACCCGTAGTATTTTATGCTGTATCACGATATCTATTTCATGAGGTCCTAATTTTAGCTCACGACTAGAAGCCAAGCGTTTGCTTTTACATACACATATAATACAAGTATGGCATTATCATCAGTAGACATAAGATCATTTACATAGGCATTGAATAAAAACGACCCAAAATACTGCCTGTGGAACACCGAGTGAAATCTGCTGGAAAGTGCAGTAGTAGCCATTAATGTGAACACATTGATATCACTCCGTTAGGTACGACTGCAAAAGAGTATTTGTTAGCCCACGGACACCATAATTATCTAGCTTAATAAGCGGGGTTGTGTGACATATGGAATAAAAGTCTTTTCTGAAGACTATATAAATTCACAGTGTAAATTTATTACCTTCAATGTTTTTAATGGTGACTTCTTTTTGCAACAAAAAAGCAGATTTTGTTGATCAATTAACCCTTAGGAAATTCTGCATTTCCGACAACATAGTAAAAAAACGTGTGTTTAGTGAAAAGGCCACCTAGTCGAATGAGAATAATCTTCTCAATGCGCTTTGAGAAGAGTGGAATTAGAGATTTTGGTCTGTAGTTCTGTTCTTTTCTAATGTGGCTATTCTGTTCTAATAGCAATCATGCCATCCTTACTGGGCATGATAAAACATTATTTGTCAGAAAGTGCACTCGCGTGCACTACCAGCCTGCACAGAGTACAGTTGGCAGTTTCAATTAGGCAACGCGTGAGAAATGTTTGAACGCAATAATAGCCTGCTCCGTTTACTTTTGTCCGCCTCAGTACATGCATAATGTCCGCCCTGTACATACCTACATACATGCATACTTACATACATACATACATACATACATACATACATACATACATACATACATACATACATACATACATACATACATACATACATACATACACACACACATACATACATACACACACACACACACATACACACATACATACATACACACACACACATACACACATACACACATACACACATACACACATACATACATACATACATACATACATACATACATACATACATACATACATACATACATACATACATACATACATACATACATACATACATACATACATACATACATACATGCATACATACATACATACACACACACACATACATACATGCACGCATGCATACATACATACATACATACATAATGTCGGCCTTGCTATGCAATTGAACTGAACACACCGCAGTGACATCTCTCATGGTTCTATTTAAAAAAGCGGTAAATGTTAAAAAGACCACTCTGTTTGATATTTCGTTAAAAACAGTTTCAATATAACGAGGTTTGACTATAATGGACTTCTTTATACAGACAGTTCCATGGAGTTTTATAAGCATCTTTTGCAGTCATGAGCAAATTTTCGAACAGGGTTTAGCAGTAACTTTCTTTCCTTGCCTCCGGGGGCTGCTGGCTTCCTGCATATGTACAGGAGGCATCGAGTAATTAGGCAGGATCACGAAGGATCACTAAGGCAGGATCACGAATCACCGTTCCAGCGCCGTCTCTATGAAGAAAAATGAATACGGCGAAAGCCAGAAAGATACGGAGGAGAAAAAAAAGATAGCTGGCGCGTTTTATTGCTCGTTCGCGATGTCGTAACGTTTAGGTAGTGCGGGTGTTTCGTAAGTTGATAATGGCTAGCGCGGTCGCAAAACTCACGATTTGCTTTTTAATCACGGATGCAGGCACTTGTTTCGAATCTTCAGGGGGTGCGATTTCAGTGACGTCGTGGCATACTAATCTCGTCATCACCACTTCATGCAATTGCACGACCAGCAAGGTGCTTCCATGCAGTATCTCCGCCATCAGTTCCGTCAGCTGGAGCGCTGCAACAGTGTAAGTTTCACTGCATACTAACCTATAGTGTTCGTCACTTTCTATAAGCGATAGTGGGTTTCACGGAGGATATGGTAAAACCACCAAACTTTTTATCCACCTTGTTAACTAACACCAACAGAATGCGGGCACTGCCGCAACAGTTATTTAATATTTTCTACCAGTGGAGGAATGCGAAGCAAGGCTTCATGACGAACTATGCGAGGTTCCCGTCAGCGATGAAAGCTAACAGAAATACGCGCCGAGCAGTAGCTGCCTGTACAGGATAACGGTATAGAATAATGCGAATCGTTATAAGGGAGCCATGACTCTGACAAGCGGTCTTCAGCAGTGAAACCGTCATGTAAGCCGAAGAACTAAGCTCAATGTTAGGATGAGTATTGAAGTGATCGGAACAAGATAAGAACTTGAACGTCATCGAACAGTTTCAGTGCTCGAATTCTTCTATTCAGGAAACTAATTTCAAATCCGGAGGGAGTAGACGGACAGGGAAAGAATGGAAATATGTTAGAGCTAGCAAAACCACATTCCGATTAGAAAGGACGATGAAGAAGTTAGAGAGGACTGGAGAAAACTTACGCGGTTCTTGGTTATAACCAGTTATTTTCAGAGCCGTATATTCCCTTCGGGAGAGTTCGGCAGTTTTTTGATCTCGCCGCCAGTCTGGCAACTGCTGCACTCGTGTCTGGCAACCCATCACCTCCGCCCCGCCAACGCCATTTTGTGCCGAGGCTGCTCGCGACGCTGTGCAGGCGGTGGTGCTGTCAGCAGTTGCGCTTCCCTTGTGACCGCCCTGCTGCATCTTTGCTGTTTATTCGTGCACTTATCGGCCGTGTAACCTTTCGCGGACCAGCACGGAGATCGCAATGGGAGCCTGCAGCGCAGTGTGCTGCTCGAACTCGCAGAAAAAAGGGTTCGCACTTTACCGTTTCCCGCAAGGCGACAATCGAGCACGGCGCCGCGTCCGACATAAGCGTCCGACATAACGAAATGCCGCACGTACGACACCTAAGTGCCTAAAAAACAATGTTCATTTGGTTTATGCGGTTAAAATGAAATAAACTCTCGCAGCCCACAAAGCTGGCACACAACTGCAGATCTGCCGCGAACCAGAACCGCAACACAGAGCGTATTGGCGCACGCCCAGGCAATCCTGCTTTTGAAGCATGTTAAACTCGGCTTCTGTAAGGCTACCTTTCTGTGAACATTCAAATACGCACGTTATTTGCGGTTATTTTCTTCGATAAAAGTTCGCCAGAGGCGCAGCGCTAGCACGCCCGCCAAGGAGAGCTTCGGGCGCCTCGGCACAAAATGGCTGACCGCGCCGCCGCTAAATTTGGATGGCTGTTGGCCCCGCCCCTCCGCCAAACTCTCCCGAAGGGAATATACGGCTCTGGTTATTTTAAGCCTGTATGCTTGAAATACTTGTGTTGCTGTGGCTTTCTAAGACGAAGAAATGGGATGCCGCAGTGTTTAGAAAACATCCAACTTTTTCGTTAACCTTACAATGTATAGCTTAGGTTTTTGCAGAGGTGTTTAATACGTGGCACGAATGGGGGAATGCGTAGTCAGGTTCTTAGGTTATGGGATCTTGGCTTCCGTTGGCGATCAATCGCCCAACCAGCTCAGTGCTGCTCCGGAAGACGCGCTTTGAATGATGCGCGTTGGAGTGGGCACTGTGGCACGGGATGTGATCAGGCAACATAGCTGTCTCTTTCATCGCCGTTCGAAGGCCTGGAGTTCAAACGTGATTATAAGAAATGATCAGCCTTTTCAAAACACCCCAGATTTTAGAAGAATGAAGTTATGCTAGCAGACGCGGCGCTAATTGAGCGCCCTTGATTGAGGTTGACTGCACAGACCGGGTGCTTTCATCGGATATCCTGAAAGGTGCATTCAGTTGCGCGCAAACCACTACTGACAGCGCCATATTCTTCTCACAGACACTGACAAGGAATGTCTTGGCGTCTATCAATATCTGGGAGATGCATTTTTCTGATGTCCGACACTATTGCGTTCTACATGCCGGGTATATAGCTGTTTGTGATGATGATGATTACGATAGAATTGTCATGCCCAAAGGGTAATTGATAGAGGGTCACCATGAGTTAAGTGTTTTTGCCCGAATATACCCAAGCATAAAGCTCGGCGGAAACTTGGATACGTATACCCGGTACATTGAAAATTGGTAGGTACGTGTTGGTACTGCGCATCGAACTGCACAGGTGCCGGTTATAAGGCGCATGTTCAAGGCAGTGCGCTTCCAGAGAGTAACCAAACATTTGCTCTCTTTTTAGTCGATTACAGCCTGCCAGTAAGCAATGCGCTTAAGGCGGTTCGTTCAGCCATTCCAGCAAAGGTAAAATCCGAATTGATCGCTTTGATAGCGCGCAGTTTTTATGGGCGAGCCGTTATACAGGGCCCGCCCTGGACCTTCGTGCCGGTGATGTCCGCAGAATTTACCAGGCTGCCAGAGCTGCACCCACCGCAGTATCCTCCGGAGTCGCCTCGTAGGCCCCTCCCCGAAACTAACTAACTAACTAACTAACTAACTAACTAACTAACTAACTAACTAACTAACTAACTAACTAACTAACTAACTAACTAACTAACTAACTAACTAACTAACTAACTAACTAACTAACTAACTAACTAACTAACTAACTAACTAACTAACTAACTAACTAACTAACTAACTAACTAACTAACTAACTAACTAACTAACTAACTAACTAACTAACTAACTAACTAACTAACTAACTAACTAACTAACTAACTAACTAACTAACCATTCACGAAACTAACTAACTAACTAACTATTTAACTCACTCACTCACTCACTCACTGCTCTCGCTGAATCTCTTAAGTACGCCATAGCCTAGTTTAGGTGTTAATTGGTGTTAATTTTTTCAGTACAAACAAGGTAGTCGAGATACTGGCGCATTAAGCGAAGCCATTAAGTCTACGGGGCTCTGATCTGGGTGGTAGTCATGTGCGCGCCAGGATAGCCTGCGTGGTGATCGCTGACGATGAATCGACCTCCGCAATTTTACGAAGCATGAGGTAATCGTGAGCATGGCGGACACCCCGCAGTATAGATAACTGTCTCGCCGCACGTGCTCACCTGCATGAAAGGGAGCACTGACGTGCAGCACGGGTTCCAGAAAGTCCGTCTCATCGTTTCTGCGTCGGCAAACAAGTCAGGTGGCGATAAGAAGCCACAACAATTTTCTGATTATGCACTGAGGGTGCATCGGAGCCTTTGTACGTCTGGAGTAGACGTACATCCAATAGGACAATCGATGCAACTGTAGAAAGCAGAGACTAAAGACCTCTTGAAAGGGCTCCGAACCATCGGATCATTCAATAATTTTTAACGACGATAAATAAAAAATAAGCTACATTTTTTAAATGCAGGGGTTAAAAGTTGTGTTACATGACCTCCCACGAAAAAAAAGCACCAGCAACAATCAAATTGCTGTTCCGATGAATTAAAGCGACTGAAATTTTGAACCAGTCAATTTGATACGCCGAAGCTTTACCTTGGGTATGAAATACGGCACGGCATATGCTTTAGTGAAGAGAACTTTATGTAATGGAGCATTTTACATTTCACATTTAACGAAATGTATCTGCCGGGAACGGGGTTAAAACTGCGATCTTATATTGAGTAGCATGTCAGAGGTAGATATAGAAAGGTATGGGTACAGCTACTGTACCGTGGGCTTCATCGTTACAATCAAAGAATATTCTGTACTTTACAGTTTTCTCGATCTGCTGTGAAACAGTAACATCGAATGGAGCGATTTCAGTCGTCGCTTTCACCTACGCTAGTGAGTTAAATCTTTTCTCGAAGAAGCTATTTGAAATTTTGTTTATTTCTTGTACTTCTTCTTCTTTGTTGTAACAACTCCAGTAAGGTGTCCGTCCAAAGCATATTGACTACGAGAGAGGTGTGCATGCGTGCGCATATGTGACAGACTTGGGTTTATTTGTTCTAAAGAGCTTTCGATGTCGCTTTTGCACGTGTCTGATGGCTGAGGCAAACAGTTCCGACTGTATTGAAATTTGAAGTCGTTATTGTTGTAAAATTTTACTGGGCAGAATATTTAAAATCATAATAATTTTGTCCCCTTAATTTACACTTTTCGTCTTGTTTTTTAATCTGTAGCACTAGAAGCGCCATGAGAAACAATGCGTTGTCGGTCATAAAATTCGCCCACTGGGGGAAGGTCACCAGAATGGAGAATTCCCACTGGCTGGGGGAAAGTGGCGTCACCAGACGGGAGTATTCTCACTGGCTGCTTCTCAGTGCGAATTCTAACTGTGAATGTTAGCTAACTAAAGCAGCGTAACAAAGTTTGCTGGCCCGCAGCCTTGCTACGGCGTTTACTGGCCACCAGTAATTGGGAATAAATAAAGAAAAGTGCTTTGTATACTTAAAGGATGATTCTCGCGTAGTGCATCCATGTATTCTTGCATCCGAATTTTCACCTGCGAGAAATAAAAGTAACAATTGTTCAGTAGCCATAGGGAGGTGGTATACATAATAGTATACACAGTACTCGTAGCATACATAAATGATATCTTTACAGCGCAAGTCGCGCTGACGTTGCGTCATGTGCTACTGCCACCTTTTTTTTTTCCATAGGAACTTCAGAAACAGACATCAAAAAACAAACAATGCACTTGTTAAACTCAATTCATGGACAGATGCAAATTATCTGCGAATAAATTTGGTTGTGTTGTAACTCCCTAAGAACAAATAAAATATCGAGATGTATCGAATTCGTATTCAGCAGTTAACCTATAGAACTCGTTGAGCCAGTAAAAACACTTGCAGTTATATTTTCGAAGAATTTAGTGTGGGATACTCAGATAGAATAGATTCTTTCAAATTTCAGCTAAGCTATACATATACTCACGCGGTTTAGGCACATCCTTCCAGTAAGAGTAAAAATAATGCTTTATAACGCGACAGTACGTTCTTATATTCAAGTTTGTACTATAACTTTGGACACAACACGTATAACAAATCTCCGTAAGTTGCATTTGCTCGAGAAAAAAGCCGTGCGATGCAATTGAAATGAATCACTCATTTGTCTTCCCAGAAATATTTTTACGTATTATGTCATTCTTTTTATATTCGCGCTATATTATTGTAGAGCTTTATTGTGTTATAAATCGAAATTAAGATGCCCCAATAATCCTTTCATTTTGCTTGCACTGCTTAAAAAAAGACTGGCTGCTGGGTAACACGACGAGGAGAAATTGTGTTTGGTTATGTTATAACCTCTCGATTTTGCTGAGCAGATTAAACTGGGAAAATTTTTATATATCCTATTAGTAAAAACCCGCAACTAATGATTACTCTTGGTAAAATTTTTCCTGATAATTTAATATGTCATTTTTTTTGTTTATTTCTTGCGGCGTTGTTTGGATTGTATTTTGTCAATTATTATTTGTGACCTTTGGCTTGCATCGCACATTATTTTGCCATTATTCTACGATGTGCATGTGTGGCCTGCGAATTTCTCACTTAGACTTTCTGCAGCGACTGCTGCAATTCGCTTTGTTTGTTTATTACTTTGTCATTAAAGAGGTGTTCATTTGTAATTTTATCAAATGCTGCATAACAACCATCGCACTTCTTTTCTAGCCGTGTGTAACGTTGTGCAACGGTCGTCTTCCTCCTACGGAACCCGGACCTTTCTCAAGCTGTTGCCAGGCGTTTTAGTCCCGACTACTCCTTTGTAAGAAGAAAAAAAATTACTTCAATAAGCTTCAAAAGGAAGAGAAGTTAAGTTGTGGTCATGCGGCTCTGCCACTTTCGCTACTTGCTGGTGGTAGTAGGCGTGTATCTATTGCCTAACGTTCACCGGCGTCAGCGTTGGTGAAGCGTCGCATGTAAGCATGGAAGGCATCACTGAATGTTGGAATGTTGACGTCACTGACTTTCCGGTTCATCACCATCATCAATACCCGCCTGGAGGTCAAGTTCACTGTAGGACAGACGTTACTTTAACTGGTGTCTGAGTCCAAAAAGAGAGAAGCATCCAGATGAAGCCTTTTTGAAAGTTGCTTTACATTGCAGAAAGAGTTTATGAGAAAGTGCGAATAAGGGTAATGCACTCGGAGCATAAATATGGCTTGAAAATGATAAAACTTTCCATAGATGGCCTGTAATACCACTGAAACGTGCA
Source organism: Amblyomma mixtum (assembly GCF_055824585.1). NCBI lineage: Eukaryota > Metazoa > Arthropoda > Arachnida > Ixodida > Ixodidae > Amblyomma > Amblyomma mixtum. The sequence continues at coordinate 236,484,141 of NC_143013.1, forward strand.
TGTGCGTCAAAGTGATAAAAACCTTCTGAAGCATAGCACGCCAGAAGCATGGGGACAGCCCTCTTGATGGCATAAGTCTGCCTAATTTCTTAATACTTTGTGACTGAATCGATTGAAATTGAACAGAGCAGCGGGGGTTGCTAAGGCATTTGATGATATTCAACCGAATGTACCTAGTGTTTGTAATTTCGACAGATTTTCAAAAAAAAAAACTGTGAAAGAGACGGGAAAGCGGTATTTGCAGGCGGATTGTGCACTTTGGCGGGTATTGCGTCCTTCGTATTACGGAATCAAAATACTATTCGTTGCCTTTTATTAAACAATTATCTTCATTTTTATCTGTTGTGGACAATGTTATAAGGTGTAGCAGGAGGCATTCAACTTCGCAGGTGAACTCAGTTTTTTTAACATTTTCTGAATCGACATTATAGTTGCAGACATCCAACGTGGAATTATGTGCAGAAAACAAGCCGGATGCCGAAAATTACGCGGGAGATGCGCCGGAAGTAGTGTGGACCAACACCGCATTTACAAAGAATACAGGGCGATCGCTGACGCCGGAAGTGGCCGGGTGTGTTGCAGCGTCTCAGTCGTCTGCTGCGCTTATCATGACATTTGAGACGCCTTACATGTGGTGCTGCCGAGGCTATTTTGTTTGAACGACTGCTTCTGCGAGCAAATATAACGCACGTGTAAGCATGTAGGGCTCCACGAGAAATTTGTGTGATTCGGAGAAACAACACCTAGGCGTTGTAGGCAGTATGCACAGTCGTGAAATATATGAGAGAGAGAATAAACTTGTTTGCCCAAAACTGCGAATTTTCTGTTAGAGAACGACTTCTGGATATCTTACGCCAAGCAGAAAACTAGTTATAATATTGATTGCTCACGAAATATTGCTCACGACTGTAAGTCCAGCATCAAAACATGCATTTATGTATTATGAGGGTTTAACGTCCCAAAGCGACTCAGGAAATGGGGGACGCCGTAGTGAAGGACTGCGGAAATTTCGACCACCTGGAGTTCTTTAACGTGCACTGACATCGCACAGTACACGGGCCTCTAGAATTTCGCCTCCATCGAAATTCGACCGTCACGGCCGGGATCGAACCCTCGTCTTTTGGGTCAACAGCCGAGTGCCATAACTACTGAGCCAAAAAGATAGCTTCAAGTGACGTTGCATACTTTTTCATATGCATATATGCTGTTTTATATACTTTTTCATAGTGTTCTTAAAAGTACTTGCCAACTGTTAACGAACAACCGCAATCATAAGTACATTATGCTATGCGGAAATTATACTGGAAAGTTTTGTTTATATCAGTTTCTATGCGGCTGCGCTCCCGCCATTACCTGATCCTGTGGTAACTTCGGTAATTCACAATGTAGGCCCCCGAATCGATGTTGGATGTGAATTACGAGTACTTTTATTTTTTCCCTCATCCTTTTACAGTGAAATCTCTTTATGGGAAGCACCGCGACTGTTTTTCACACGTATAACACTAGCGCACGTATAACACTAGTGCGCTAGTTGTGTCCTCTGTATTGTAATTTTTTTAGAGCGATGGCAGTAATGGGTTCATCATTCCAAATCACGGCATCGCCGTCCGAGAGCAAAGTAGTCGAGCATACCACCTCCAGAAGCACTACCCATCGCCCACGATCACCCTGCGCTAGAGCAAACGCTCATCTCCACCCACTTCCACCCTACATAAGCGCCATCCACCAGAAGACATTGAGAGAAGCCCACCACCCACCCACTCATCTTTCAATCACCCATCTGTGTTCCCCGCCCAAATCCAGCCCATGCAGGTGCGAAATGAAAAACTGACGGAGAAATCAAATTAAAATATGAATTGGCAAAAGCCCGGCCTCTACTGCCGCAGCTTCGCCGCATCAGTTCGTATGATCGTCTGTCAATTTCTTTTGCGCCTTTCACCCAAATAACATGCAGCAACTAGTCCAGCAGTCTGCCATTTACTAGGCTATCTTGATCTACACAGGTGCGCAAGAGCCCAGTTTTCTTAAGCTCAAGGCAAGTTGATGCGAAAAGTCTGCTAACTGCTGAAAGCAGTTTTAATCGACGAGCTCTTAACGGGAAAAAAATTACCCTAATCGACGAGCTCTTAACGGGAAAAAAATTACCCTAATGCGAAGCCGCTGGAATGATGGACGATTCGAGCGAAGATGAGGCAAGTGGCTGTGCATTATAAAGTTGTTCATATCTTCTGCCTCCATGCATGCCATATTTTTCTCAACTGCTTTCCTTTAAGACGAGCACACGAAATGTCTCGTATGAATATATCAATCACAGGTAAAAAAAAAATCAAGAGTTTCTGGGCCTCTAAAATATACCATAACCCATCACTGGTACTTCTGTACAAAACGATGAGACGGGATGGGCTTCACAGTCCGACCTCTCCGAAACTACGTTGCTGGCTAAACAATGGCATTCGCCGCCAACGAATTTAGAGCCATACATCAAATTTCGGTGGCCTAAGGCACATCGATACAGCGTGTAGCAGATCTGGTACCGGTTACTTTCTTCGGCTGGTTTTTATTTGGCCACCAAGAAAAATAATTAGTGGAATTTTACTTTTGAGCGCTGAAGTGGCGTTTTTTTTTAAAAAGAAAAGAGTTTCGCGCACCAGCCAGGTCTGCCTTTTTAAACAGGACGGTGAATATCTGAGTGCCATTTACTTGGCTGGTTTTCAGCTTGCCGAGGAAACCTATAAATGAAAGATTCGACTGTCCTGCTCCAGTCGCTGGCCTACATATACCGGCCCTTCGCTACTAATAGAACATTACGTGACGATACAGTACTGTGAAATTCACCAAATAGGTACAGCGGACTAGCAGCGAAAAAGGAAAAATAAACTTTAGTCTTCATCTGAATGCAATTATTCAACAGTTATGTGTTTGGCAAATGCATTTTGACGAATCGACAAATTTTTGCATTTATATGTCATGAAAAAATTCGCATCTTGCCTTTTTTATAAAGCGTGGACAGTGAAGACATTTCCAGATAGCGCAAGTTGTCTTACTCTGGGCTGGGAAATCAGTTAGTCGCAGTTTAAAAATCAATTACTTCATAAAGTTTAGTCGCTCTAAACATGCGCCGACCTTCTATTTACTTTAGAAGTTCTCTGGTCTATTATTTTTATTCCAGACGTCCACGCGGGATGCCACGGCTGACGTAGGTTTACCGACGCAACGCCGCCGCCGGGACGACGCCTTGCTTTCCGCACATCGGAAGCCTTAACGCGGTCGGATTAAAATGCACTAACTACAAATTTGGCTTTACACTGCTAGCACCGTAAGGCCTAGCGTTTCTAGTAGTAGCGACGCCAGAAGGCATACGCGATGCTTTGAATGCTTCAGCGATGCTGCACTTAGCGTCATTAGACGAGAGACATGCACGGGCAAGCGTGAGAACCGCGTCCACACCTGTCGATTGGTGTCACTCCGAGTCCGTCCGGTTTAACAGCAAACAGGCGGGCGTTATCTACGTCGTCTGAAAGCGTCGTCATACAGCGCACCTTTGACGCAAGAGGGGGCTTATCTATGTCCTGCGGTACGCGCACGACGATTGCGCACTCTTGGATTCGGAGCTGGCCAGGTGGGCGAGTGTTTTACTCTTTAGTCGCTGTGTGCGTTTGCTTTGGAGTTAATTTAATTCAGCGTCACTGCTACAGTTTCCGAAACACGTCGGATATAGTTTTCTGACTATGCTTGTTTTCTTATTAGCCCCGTTGAATAGTCTTGCCGATGTTTGAGTATCGATACTTGCCCAGCAGGCTATCGGAAGCCTGTCAAAGAAACCTCGCCAGCGGAATCACTTGTCTTCTGGAATTTTTTATCGCTGCTGCTCTAGTTGGAGGCGCTATTTTTGTTTTCTTAATTTGGCGCAAAAGGTGCTTTTCATCTTTGGCGTTCGAGCACTGAGTTTAGGCGCATCTTTATAGAGCTTAAAGGTTTTAAAAATTATCAAAGCGTAGTTCCTTCAGGGTTACAGCCGCACTGGACTTCAAATAGTTTTCCAAGTCTGCGTATCTCGTCCACAGTTCTATGCCTTCATTTTTTTTACATTCGCTGGGGTGTTGCGGAAGCCAATGCTATACAAAAATTGCAGTCAATGGCCTTTTAGATTCATTAGTGCCTGGTTAACCTCTGCGTTTTGTCTTTGAAGCTTGGCTTGCATGCTGACGTCGAAGTATGCGTGGTGTTACGTTTTTAACTAGTAATGGCGCAGTAGAAGGCGACACTCACGAGTGCGGCGGTTGCTTCTTGTCTGCCATTCTTGCTCGTTATGGGCACTGACACTCTACCGCATATGCTAAACCCTAAGGAGATGGCAGTGCGTGCATTTACGTGAGACAATAGGTGCACAACAAGAGAGCCTGCTTCCTCGAGGAGATAACGTTATCCCGGCGCTTTACGGCGACCCTAAACTGGGTTATGCAAGGCGATTGCTCCTGCAGAACGTAGCGCGGCAGCTCTGAGGTCTCCGTTCTTTTGTCCCACCTACTGGACGGACATTCGTTTTTTTTTTTTTTATTTTCGCGTTGGTTACTTCTAGAGCAGTGCTGCTGTGCTTAAGTTCATTATTTGAAGCAGTTTCCCGCATCCACTGGATCTGATCGCGTTTATAGATGTAGCTTTTTTGCTGGGCAGACAAAGTTTACGCGGAAATGGCGAGGCAAGCAGAAGTATTGAAGATTTCTCAGTGCTCAAGACATCTTGTAGCCAGTGTGGAATAAAAGTTTAGAAGTTTTGCTTTATTAGTTGTAGAACTTTTTTGACTGGCGGTCATTGCTACCGTGCCCCTTGCAGCTAAAGAGACACTACGGACAAGTCCAACTTTAGCGATAAATATTTTTCCAAGAAAGAATTGTTTTTCTGGCTCTTCCCGAGTATTGTGACTTTTGTCCGGCCGCAATAAACCGACCTATGGCTGAGAAAATTCAAATAAAAATTTCCCGCCACTTGACTGAAACTTTTAGCATACACGCCGAGAAAGACTGGTTGCTGCCTTTCTGAAGTAAATTGGCGGTGTAGAACAGCCTCCGGGATCCGCATCGAAAACTGGGGTCGAAGGATGCTGTTTACTTGCGAAATCAGCCGGTAATGGCGACATCTGTTCTTTTTCTATTTTTTAGCTTATAAAGCCTACGTTATGGCTGAGAGGTATTTTTCTCGTCAGCACAGTTTATGCATGGCAGCACAGTTTGTTGCACGAGAGGCAAGGGTTGGGTTTTTATGCGAAAGAATTTCTAGGCTATGTGTCCGCTAAACGTGTCCGCAGCGGTTGTGATGCCTTCAGACGATGTAGCATCAAACGAGTGGTTGTAATCGAAAGAGGATTATGTGAGGATGCTGCGCAATAAAAAGAAAATAATTATGTCGCTGGTATGAGTGGTTAATTGATTAGAGCCAAAAATGTCGAAAAAGACGTCGAAATAGCGCAGACGTCGATATAATGAGTGCTCGGGAAAACAGCCTTGGACGGCAAAGTCATGAAAAAACAGGCGAAGGAGTGAAAATAAAGTTTGAAAGGAATTGAAATGTTTTTGATGAGTTGTAATTAATCCAACAAAAAGTTTCATTGATATAGATTAATTAGTTAATTGATTATCGGCAAAAAATTCAGGGGGCACTTTGACTGTCTAAAGTGGGTAGAGGCGGAAGCGTTTTCCGCACCACCTTCGCTGTTTCTGTGGCACTGGTGGCGTCACATGTATTTGTCACATGTACGCTTGTCACATGTATTTGTCACATGTCACATGTACGCTTAAGCTTCGCCTTTAGGAGTGGAACGCGACAGCGCGTTGTAGCGCTGCCAGGGAGTCCACGGAACGCCACCACCCGTTCGGCGCGATGCCTTGCCCTTTGAACGCAACGCTTTTTGAGGAAAGGAAATGGCGCAGTAATTCTCTGTCATCTCGGTGGACACCTGAACCGCACCGTAGAGGAAGGGAGGTGGGAGTGAAAGAAGATAGATAAAGAGGAGCCGTAATGAAGAAAATGAAAATTGTATTTGAGGAAAGGAAATTACACAGTAACTGTCTCACATATCTCGGTGTACACTCGTCAAAATTCAGGGGGGGGGGGGGGGGGCTCTTTTTTGACCTAAAGTGTGGTCTCTGATGTGTGGTCAAGATGTTAAGCTTCGCCCCTAAGAGTGGAACGCGACAGCGTCTTGCAACGCTGCCAAGGAGTCCATAGAACGCCATCGCCCATTCGGTTCAACGCCTCGCTCGTCGGTAAATTGTTTTTGAGGAAAGGAAATGTATCTGTCTCTCATTTGTCGGTGGACACCTAAACCTCGCCGGAAGGGAATGGAGGAGGATGAGAGTGAGTGAAGACACCGTATTCACTAGACGCGCCTTTGTTCATTCCAAACCATCGAGCTGGCATGGCGGAGTGGATAGCGTGCTCGTCTCTCACGCCGAAGACCGGGGTTCGATTCCTGAGCTCGACCAATTTCTTAATCGCTTATATTTATTTATATGGCCTGACTAGTAAAGCTAATTAGTCTAATTGGGTAATTAAGCAATTAACTAAGCTCAGTCCCACTTACTTGGAGCATCACTATACGATCCCTTCAATTGGCTGTATGGTTACTAGCCAAAGTGCAATTGGCCCCGTTTGAAATTCGCGCACTGTGACGTCACGACCGTTTCCACCAATTGAAAAGCGTGACATTTTCTGTCGACAACTGCTGCTTACAACGATGAGACATTAAAGGCTTCCGCCTTAAAACGATTGGACGGCTTAATAGGCTAGATGGAGATATAGTAAGTGTACGGTAAAGCAATCCCGGCGACAAATTTGAAAAACCAAAAATGGTTGATTGAGATAAAAGAAGGTATAATCATTGCAAATAAAACGATATTTTATTAAAGCATAATATAATTACGCCAATTCAATAGTTAAATTAATTTAGAAAAAATCAAGTGATAAAGAAAGACGAAGAGGGCCGAGGAGGCGTCAATGTTTTCGCATCCTTCCAATGCGGGTCACCGCAGTGATCTCTAATTTTTTTTTCTCGTGTGGTTTCTGGTGGCCTCTCAACGCCCCCTTCTCCCTACAATCTAAGCAGAATGAAGAAAAAGGGTATAAATTTGTCCTCTAGCACACACACCCTTTAAAGAAGGGTGTGTGCCAGAGGACATCTTACTCCCTTTTTTACTCCCTTATAGGTGCATTCGTATTTAGAGTGATATATAACAGAGCCCTGAAACAGATCCGTCATTGCATTTGATGATGCTTTCCCACGAGAGATTTTTTTTAAATACTCGAAAGGAAGGCGCGTGAATTGAATAATGGCCTGTGCCAAGACAAAGTGTAGAGGACGGATGTGATACCATCTTAGGCCGGTATAGTGCAAGAAAGCGGCAGCGATGGATGACGTGAACATGTTACGCAATGAATAGAGATTTTCCGCTTGAGGGACATCGCGATGAGACTTGTTACGGTCCGTTCCCTTCTTCTTGGAGAGGTGTAATTGTTACAGATAAATAGCTGTTGTTGAGAAATGCCGGTTGAATTAGTTATATTGATAATTCACAGAAGGCAGCGAACACGCTAGCAAACTCAGAATAAAAAAATAAAAAAAATAACATTTTAGGGAGTAAACACTCAGGCACGAGGTGTCGAGAAGTGGCCAAAGGTCTAAGTATGCAAACACGCGGCTGAACATTCAGTTGCTTCCGTTCCGCACTTCACCACTACATACTGCACTGCGCTTCCATCAGAAGTGCAGTTACAACCACTGTTTTATTTTTTCACATAACCGGTTCGATTTGGTTCAAGCTAGCCACCGAATTGAGTGCTTTATTTTCCACACCCACTAGGCTTCAAATGCCTTTTTTGTTTTTTCTAAATCACGGAAAGTGGCGAGCATTCTTGCTGTCTAATCTTATTTAAAAGCTGTATAAGCTTTTTATGCTCAAATTTTCACGTGGAGATTTCTTGTAACAGACTCACCGCAGTTTCAAGAATCGATGATAACGAACAAGTCCTGTTTGCGACCTTTCATCTCGATAGAAGTTCACCTGAACATTGTGGTGCTTGAGGCTGCCAGATTTACCGTTAATCCAGCATCGCTTCTATTTCTCGCCCGTGCAGGTCGTACACGCGACGTGCGTCGAGGACCATGGCATCTGCCACGTTCACGTACTTTCCGGGAGCCGTGAACGGCAGCAAGCAGAAGAACGGAGCCCTGAAGGAGAGCTCCCTGGAGCTGCTCACCATCCCCGAGGAGTCCTCCTCCTGCTCTTCCTCCGGGAAGCTGCAGCGCTCGGTCCGCGACCCGCTCCTGTGCGCGCTTATGGCGTTCGTGTTGTTCGCCGCGTTGGCCGCCTGCTGCTCCGTGCTGGTGTACGTCGAGTTATATTACCGCAGGGCCTTTCCTCTGCGTATCGACTGCGACCTGGAACACAGGGGAGCCATGGTCGACTACGCACGCTGCCTGCGCCGGGGGTGAGTGCTGAACATCGCGCGAGAGCCACATTGTTTTTAGCGAAAAAAAAAACGACCAACCGTGGTGGCTCAGTGGTTACGGGCTCGACTGCCGGCCCGAAAGACGCTGGCTGGATCCTGGCCGCGGCGACCGGATTTCGATGGAGGCGGAATAGACCCTTTAGAAAATTCAGCGCCATCTGGTGTGTGGTGCGCAAACCGCGGTGCCGCCGCCATTACTTGGGCATACGCCTGCCGGTATGCGCTCGGGCCAGATTGAAAAGTACGGCGCCTGGCGAAGCCACAACAAGCGCAATTTTCTTGTTTCTGTGTCCTAGCCATGTTCCTTGACATTGGCTCTCTGCACCAAGCTATAGTCGCGATGCCGGCATGCTGCTGTGTGCCTTTCTGCAGCCAGCGCGGCGAAGAGACGCGCACGGAAACAAGCTGTGTTTCCAGAGCACGGAGCGCATGGAGTAGCTGCATGCTTCTTTCTTCTCGTCCGTGACCTGTTTGTTTTCACATTAAAATAAATGATATAAGAATTGAAAGAGCAGCGAAAAGTTCCTTCTACCGTGTAGCCGCTCCGCTGTATAGTGAGCACAAAAATAAAGGTGCCACCTTCGGCGCACTCGAGGACATGCATTCCGATGCTGGCGACTGTTTCGGCGCGTCACAAAATCAAAACGTAGCTCAAACGCGCTTGTTTTGGATTTTCAAGCATCCACGTCCATTCATAGAGAGTTCCGTGCGCGCGAAAAAGAGCACGACGATGCGGCGCGGCGAGGAGCGCCGTCGCTCTCTCCGTTGCGAACATGCAGCAAACGACGGCGACATAGACGGAGTGCAGCAGCAGCAGCTGGGTGTTTTCGTTCGGTCAGGGCCTGTGCACTCTGGCTAAGGCAGGAGACACATGTCCGGCACCACGTCCGGCGCGCCGCTTCCGAACCTCCACACCACAGCAAGCAGGGACACACGCAGCGGCAAGCGCTGCTGCGCCGCTCTACCAAAGCTCCGCCCACAACCGGTGTCGCACTTCGCCGCAGCGCAGCAGTGCCTGAGTGCTGCTTGGCTTGGTGTACAAATATTGCAAGAAAAGACGGCATCGCCTTGTTATCAGAAAGACTGCCAGCTATACTCGAGCGGCGACAAAGCATGCCAGCTGATGTTGCGAGCTTTCGGCAACGGCACCGCTCGCGGGCGCTCCGGGCGAAGATCTCTGCAGCTGCCTGTCTGCCGTGGTCGTCGCTAGGCCTATAGCCTGCTTCGCATCGAAGCGGCAGGGGCTGGCGCTTCGGAAGTCGCCTGCGCTATAATTGAAGGCCTATTCTTCACTCCGCTTTGCTGTCAACAGCATCATCTCACAATAAAATAATAGTATGGTCAATTTCTACGGCGCCTTCAGCAGCGGAGCTAGCGGGCGCCAGTCGAGCCGGACCCCAGCGTCAGGCCAGCGGCAGCTTCGAGGCGGTTCTCACAACAAATTCGCTCGTACCACAGTTGTCACTTTTACCAGCAACTCGGTATTGACCAATGACCCAGAAAAATGATATATTTTCTCATTTCCCTATCCCAGGGTTTATTATTTACGTCGAGAACACACTTTAGCTCGTTTTTATGACGCCGGCAGACGGGATCCAGGCTGGCCGGCCGGCAGGCTCGGCTTACTCGGCTTACTTCACGTTCGCACAAGAAAATACAAAACAGCCATGCTACCAGAAAGCATGCTTGCTAGATTCTAGCAACGATAGCATGCCTGTGCTAGAGTGGAGCTTTCGGCAACGACACCGCCTGCGGCAACGCCCGGCGACAAACTGTGCGCTGGTCCCCGACTGCCCTAGTCGGCACTGCTGATCGAGCGCCCGTATCCGGATCCACACGCATTTCGCCGTGCAGTGCGCCTGCTCGTAGTCGAGTCCGGTCCAAGTGTTGTTAGCCCTCCTTTATGGACAGTAGATTTGACCTGCAGGGTGACACGGCAACGCGCACTGTCGACGGATCTCAGTGATACCGGCTTGTAGCTTCGCTGAGAGGTGCGGCCGGACGATAGGAGTCGAAAAGCCTTCCCGAAAATCCGCCCGGGATGACATTCAGGTCCCTCGACCACTGCAAATTTTCCGCCATCGCTTTCACAAACGCAACCGGACATGCCACAAGGTGGAAACTAGTGCAAAAGCTGTGCAGAGCCCTATAGCTGCGCGTCTTCCAGCCAAAGGTGCCCAAAATATGGCGCACGGCGCCGACGAAAGTTGCTGATGATGATGCCTGCCGAGTTGCCAGACTGAATTTTCTAAAGGGTCTATTCTAGAGGCCCGTGTACTGTGCGATGCCAGTGCAAGATAAAGAACCCCAGGTGGCCGAAATTTCCGGAGCCCTTCACTACGGCATCTCTCATAGCTTGAGTTGCTTTGGGACGTTAAAACATCAATCAATCAATCAATCAATCAATCAATCAATCAATCAATCAATCAATCAATCAATCAATCAATCAATCAATCAATCAATCAATCAATCAATCAATCAATCAATTAATCAATCAATCAATCAATCAATCAATCAATCAATCAATCAATCAATCAATCAATCAATCAATCAATCAATCAATTAATCAATCAATCAATCAATTAGCGAAAAAAACAAACGCTGCAGACTATTCTCAGCTTTCAGCCCCGCCGCGATGGCTCAGTGGTTACGGCGCTCGGCTGCTGACCCGAAAGACGCGGGCTCGATCCAGGCCGCGGCGGCTGTATTTCGATGAAGGCGAAATTCTAGAGGCCCGTGTACTATGCGATGTCAGTGCATGTTAAAGAACCCCAGGCGGTCGGAATTTCCGGAGCCCTTCACTACGGCGTTCCTCATAGCCTGAGTCGCTTCGTGACGTTAAACCCCAATAAACCAATAAACCAAACCTATTCTCAGCTTTCAGATACCAAGTATAGACTTGCACTCTCGCTTGCGGTTATCTAAAGCCCTATTTGTGAAGCTGATACACCTTTCAGCACTCATAGGCTTCTCCTTAAAAGCTTGAAATTCATCCGGCGCCTTTGCACACCCCACAGACGCTGTCCGGTACACACAATGCCGCAGTCACCACTTCCTGATAGTCACGAGGTTGAGCCTGTTATGAGCTCCACGTGAGATTAGTTTTGCGATTGTTCCGCTAGGAGATGCTCCAGCCTTAGCAACATTTAAATAATAATTAACGACGAGAGTTTGTGGAACTGTTCCGTATCGGAGTCGCTGTCACCATGTACAGAGCACCAACAAATATCTCCTGTACCACGTGAAAGTCGTCTGGCTATCGGTTCTCTCTTGGTCTCAAGCAAGGGCGCAAATTTGGCACTCACAGCTAGAGGTGACTGAAAGGGAAGAGAAGCACCTAACAAAACTGGAATGGGGCAAAAGGAGGGGTGGAGAATGCCGTAGAACGCTATATTCATTGCGTCACCGAGGAGTCACGCAGCATGGGGAATGCGTGGAGACGTAGTATTTTGCGTGCCAATTTGTTTCTCCTTGGTACAATAGAAAACATCGTGAATCCGTCAGGCTAATATTATCTTTCCTATTTAAACTATATTATTAGATTTGTAGAAAGGGCGGACACAACTGCTTCCCCTTGAAAAGAACAAAAGAATTGTTGCTAAAGCAAGAGTAAAAAAGTGAGAGAAGGCATAAGCGAACAAAAGAGGGAGTTGCAAAAGGTGTGGCGGAATACGGAGAAGTAACTGTAGCAAGAAGCTTACATGCACGCCCACTTAGGTGCGCAGGCTCTGCGGACGTGTACAATGAAATAAGAGCCAGTTATGCTTACAATGGAGCATCCACGAAGCTGGTATTCGCATAGGAAACGTGCAAACCCTTCGCTGCTATCGAAATCATCATAGGAAGGTAGGGGCACATATAATACGTTGAAAAGGTAATGTTTTTAGCGGAATTCTTTGAAAATATCATGAGGTGGAGGTAAACAGGACCAAAGACAAGCACTGACTACTCAGAGAATTTAACCACATAATTTATTGGCCTCCTGTCCTCCAGGTGTCGGTACGTAGCCGCAGACGGCTTCTTACCGACGTGCTTCTTCCCTGAGAGCTATGGATACGTCGAGCAGAGCCGAGAGCACCACGCAGACGGCGGCGGATTCACCGCACACTTGAAGAGGCCTGACTTGCCGCCACTGTTTGGAGGAGAATTCAGTGACGTCGCGGCGAAAGTTTCTTTTGTGACGCCTACAAGACTTCGCTTGCAGGTAAGAAGACAACACTGAGAATCCGTAACACCACGTGAAACGTGACTTCTGGAGCCGTGTGGCGTCCATGTAGGAACTCTACGGCCGGTTGTTGGCAGTGGCGGCCGGAGCGGTGGAGTTCTGTCATTGCTACCGAGAGAGGAGCGGGAGTGCTTATTGACACGAGGGCAAGAGTGTTACGCGTCCACTTGGTAACACGGACATTCCGGTCCGCTGCTCGAGAAGATTTCGGGTTGTTTGCATTCGTTCTGAAAGATGCGTTCACACGTCCTAAAAAGATGGGTAGGGTTCTAACGTAACTAAACCGAGCAGACATGCGCAAGCATGTGTTTATCCTGATTGACTCATGGTTTTGCTTTGCTGGATCGTCAGCACATCTAGCGACGCTACTATAGGCTCAGGTTGAGCTCTGATCGAGGTTAAGCTGATCGGATCTGTTGGCGCCACAGATGAAAGTTGATGCAAGGCGACGATGTGCAATGCACAGCGAGAGAATGTGTTGCACGTTAGCACGTTAGCACGAGGCGTGATGGGATACCGTGATAGCATAGTGCTCTTATTGCCAGCGAAGCTTATTTGTTCGCACCGCCGCGGTTTCGAAACCTATAGTCGCGGAAATAATTATATTATTTGTGAATGGGCTGTTGCAATGCTAGGTTTTGCCAAGGTCATCTTCAAGGTTAAGCTTCACACAACTCGGTTAACCGGTTAGACCTCGTGAAGTAGTGCTTTTGCACTAAGATATAAATAAAACACGAGCCTCAGCAGTAGGACGAAACAAGGCGCAAAAATTCAAATTTTACATGCATGTCAGTCTTTCGAATGTTGCGGTGGGGCCGCTAAGAGAACTCGTTCCAAGTGTTTGATTTTAATGCCTCTAACAAATGGGGCTGATGAGCAACCTCATGGCAATCGCTCTAATCCGGATGGGTTGCCTATCCTGTAATACTTGCTGCGTGATGGCTAGAGAGCTCCTAGCTAATGCCACACATTATGAAAAGGCCGTAGCTACGAAGAGAAAGGCGGGACAAGGAGCGATAATTCCAGAATGTTTTGGTGTGGGTTTCGCACTTCCCAGAGCTACTCGCTTATCTTGACTGAGTGGATGTTGTGTGGATCTGCCATAACTCGATGGTAGGTTGTTTTTCGTAGCACTCGCCGAGAAGTGTTTTTTTATTGCCCGATAAGAAACTAGTCCTTTCACTAGCCGCTGCTCATGCTCTTTTTATTCTTGGTGAGAAGACAACTGCGAGGCATCAGTGTCGGGCTTCATCGTAAGACGCCTGTTGGACCTTGACCTTGAACAAAATCTATATCTCTTGTCAATCTTCCGGCTTGTCTGAATGGCGTGAACTTCAAAACGTTACAATCTCAGGAATGAATGCCGGACATAAAGAAAAACGAAACGAATAGACTTTCCTACTTCCTTGCGGCTGAAGAGTTGATAGCGATTGGTGTGCTTTGATATCGTTGTACTCCCTTTCCCACACCCTGAAATGCGCTTGATTCTAGGCCAAACTTTTTCCTTACGATCGCGAGCGTCACATGGCCATAGTCCGCCTTGAAAGCCTTTTCTTTGGCAGGATGGAAAGAGGTTTTATTCGCGGAATATTGTGGAGAAGATGGCGGTAGCTATCTTTCCCTCCGTGAAAATCTCGCATATGAATATGCTGCAGAGGAATAACGAATGCGTGCGTTGCCACAGGTCGGCGTTCGTTCAAAGACTTACACTCCTTGACACGTAACATTAAGGAGAGACACGCAGGGTTGTTTCAGGTGATACACTACCCCGATTCATGCATCCATGTATGTCGCGTGGTGGGGATGGTTCGGTAAAGGGACCCGAAGATAGGGCAGGAAGGACATTTATCATGATGCGCAAGGATGTCCCCCGGAGAACTGCCGTCTTAAAAGTGAGCGCGTCTTGTGACTTAAATATTGGCGTAAATATACTCAGGAAACTTACGGCCTGTTGTTTAAGCCACAGAAAGAAAAGTTTAGACTTGAATGCTCTTAAACTGAAGAGAAATGTAGTTTGGCTTAACATTCACACCCTGAGGTTTACATCTATCTCAGCTTCCTTTGCCAGGTAATCAAGCCTTTCGCAATGCTATATCGCCTAACAAACGTTAGTCAGTTCGGAATGCGAGTCGTATAAACCGTGTTAAAACTGGAAAAAGTTTTTTTTTGTCACAGTTATTCACGGCTGTTGGAACAGAACATTTTCTTCGAAGAACTCATGCTCAATGTCTCTCCTTCTTTTAAAACTCTCAGATTTTTCCCGAAGGTAACGAGGACCAGTCAATAAGCTACAAAATTGATAATGAAAATGTGCGGGTCAACGGTGACGACACGCAGTACGAAGTGCTAGAAAGCGAGCCTGGAAAGGCGTTCGGCATCATCGTCAGGCGGAAGGGAAACGGCACCGTAATGTAAGTATACGCATGCAAGAAGAAAGAAAATTTTGAGTACTTGCGTGAATTGATGAAGTGTGTTTTGTTTGTTAAAATGCCGTTTTCTTGTTTCCTTTTCCTTGCGTCATGATGTCATTGCTTTCGTAAGGAGAAACGTATGAAAAAAATAAGAATTGGAGGAGTGAATCCAAATCCAAGCGGAGGAGCGGATCCAAATCAATGAATTAATCAGTGCATGTATAAACAAATAAACCAAGCAGTCTCTCTTTACTGCAACCACTGAGTCGACTTATGACACAAAAATAAATGATATTACTATCTTGATCCTGAAGAATACCGCTCTGATTTGGCGCTCGTACAAACGGACCGAAATTAAAGACATCGAAGACAAGAAGACTAAGCAGTCAGTTAAAAATAGTTGCGCTGATCAACTATTCTGAACAACGTTTACGAACTGCACTGCCAAAACACGCAGGAATTTTGGTGCCTCTTTATTCATAGTAACAAACTAAAAATTTCTTCGCAGATTTGACAGCGCGCTTCCGGGAACACTACTGTCCGAGCAGTTCCTGCAGGTGTCAACCCGACTACCATCGTCTAATGTTTTTGGCCTCGGAGGTTTTTCGCACAAGAAGACGCTGAGACAGGACCTAAATTGGAATACAATAACCTTTTTCAATAAACGAAACCACCACACGCCGGTGAGTGCTACGGCGGTTGCCAAATTAACCACTCTTTCAAAGTAAAGCCCGCCGCGGTGGCTCAGTGGTTACGGCGCTCGGCTGCTGACCCGAAAGACGCGGGTTCGATCCCGGCCGCGGCGGCTGAATTTCAATGAAGGCGAAATTCGTGTACTGTGTGATGTCAGCGCACGTTAAAGAACCCCAGGTGATCGAAATTTCCGGAGCCCTTCACTACGGCGTTTCTCATAGCCTGGGTTGCTTTGGGACGTTCAACCCTAATAAACCAAACCTTCAAAGTAAACTGAGTGTTAGAGATCCATGTCGGCCTTCACGAAATGGAGGCACAGTTTAAAAATTGAATTATAAGCACCGCCAGCGCACATATGGCATTCGGTTTACACCACAGTACAACCTCGGTCAATATATATTAAAAAAAAAAGCGTTGATATAGATGTGTGGTGCTGCAAGCATTGCGTTACTTCTGTAGGGCCGGTTTTGTTGCGAAAGGAACAATACGCTAGTCGCCAAGCCATTTCGCGGAGCCGTGGAAAGGCCATACTGCGCATGCGCGAGGAGCAGTGACGTCACATGGCGCACAGCTGTGGTACCACCGTCGTTGCTGAGCGGGTGGCTCAGAGGTGCCGCCGCCGCACTCGCCAGTTGCGCATGCGCAGTAGCGGCGCATAGCTAGCGTGCCGGGGCCGCCGCCGCTGCCGCGCGCTCTCCATCGCCTCTCTCTCTCTCCTCTCCGATGTGCAGTAGCGGCGCACAGCTAGCGTGTCGGGGCCGCTGGCACGTCACCTGTGCGTAGTGACGTCACTTGCTCCTCGCGCATGCGCAGTATGGTCGTGCAAGAGCACGCGAAATGGCAAGGCTGTGGGCAATGTTGCCAACGCAACAATATATGGCTACGCGCAGCTGTTGCTTTCGCAATCCTCCAGGTTTGACCAGAGCTAAACTAGAGCCAATTATTTTGCTTTTGCAAACTCCTTTTTGCGACATCGATTGCTTTTCATTTCCGTCTCCAAAGACTTACGTTTGTTTTCCTTGTCACCTTCTGTTCCCTATCATTGAAGAGCGAGTACTTCGGCGTGCACCCGTTTTATCTGACAATCGAAGAAGACGGAAAAGCCAGTGGCGTGTTCTTAAGGAACGGAAGCCCGATGGGTATGTTGCTGTGCTCCCTCGAAACTGTACTGGTAAAATTTAGCTTGGTTTCCCGATGGGAATTGTGCACTGTAAGAAAAAAATTAATTTTACACCCTGCCACATTGCCGAATTTCCGTGAGTCAACGAAAAAAAAGTAAAAATTGAGAGTGTTGGTGTTCCCGTTTAACTTACTAGATTAAACGGGAACAAGGAAATACAAAATCTCAGTGTGCTGCCAAAAACAAGGATACCGTAGTCGTGGATTCCGACGGTGAACTTTGCTCAGCGGCACAGCGCCGTAGTCATTAAGTTTCTGTGGGAGGTAATAGATAAAAAAAAAAGTATTGGCGAAGAGAATAAATTTCAGATCAAAAGAAGTTTTTAAGACAACCATCCAGACTAAACAACGCTGTCTAAATAGAAGTCATCGGGGATTAATGTATTGCTTACAGTAATGCCATTTTGGTGATTCTCTTGAACTTCTATCACAATGAGAGAAGACACTAAATCAGGTTATGCATACTATATGGGATTTACTGCACCAGGTCTTAAGATGAGCCCTGCCCGGCTATGGGGTGCAGCTGCAGTTTGGCGCCTCACAGGGCGGTTCGGATTGGTTCTCAGAACCATGACCTTGTCACTTATAATTGGGTCCCAGAATAATGACATCATCACTACGATGAGCTGTCCGTCACCTCTGCTTGATTTTCACAATTTGTGAAGTCACCACTAAGCGATCGGTGCATGTTTTCGCAAAGCATGAAATAATATATAGTGACTGCAGGGCGGAGAACCTGCCGTGAGAGCCGCTCGAGCAGAGGTGCCGCTCCGGTGACGCCAAGAATCCGCCGTTCGAACCGTCTGATGCGCGGCGCATGCGCAGGCGTCGCGAAGGTCTAATAATTATTAAAACAAGTGAAATACATAAATATCGAAAGCTGCCATTCAGTTACGCCTTACTGAATGTTGTAATCGTGCTGTGAGTTTTTTTGTGTACATTCCACGAAAATAACCGCTTAGGGCGCTCTGGCGCATAAAAAATAAAGCAGGATAACGTTAAGTTATATAAAACACCCCCTTTTCTACACCCGCTAAGCCAAGCCAGTCTCCATTGCATAGAGACTGGCTTGGCTTAGCGGTAGCTTTTCTCCGAATTATCTTTTCAATTCATGGTGTAGCTAAGTCAGTGACGGATGTACTTTAGAGTATCCCATCATGCGGGAGCCGAGGCTGAACCCGCGGTATGGGTTCAGGGTGTAACGCCGAGCGCTGAGTTGATGCGGTAAAGGAGTGTGTGCAGTCTATACGCTTTGTCAAGTTGATGAAAACGGGCTAGGACTGGCGATAATTTTAGACAGCGCCAGTAGCTTCAGAAGCTTTGGTCGATAGCCGTAATAACCTGGCGCTTCTAACGTATTTTTTTGGTGGTCTCATTGTTGAAGGCGCATCCCGCTGCATTAATTAATTCAAACTAGATGTGGGCTGTGCTCGTTTTCCTGTCAAGGGAACATTATCTATGCCAAATTGTAAACGCCGGACATGTTTATACCCTCTGACGTGAAAAAGGACAATATTCACCGCATCAGAATTGAAACTCATTATCGTCATGAGACTTAATTGAGCTCAAGAAAAGGGACAAATGTTTAAACATAATAATTGAGGAGTGGCTTGTCTTATGTGTCATAATGGAATCTCCTCTGCTGTCCAAAACTTTACCTTTTTATTAATTTACAGACGCCTCAATGCAGCCCGAGAAGGTGATCACGTTTAGAGCAACTGGCGGCGTTCTTGACTTCGACATTTTCCTTGGAGACACTCCCGGCGACGTTGTGAGACAGTACACAACGGTATGCGTGCCGCTGTTTGCTACCCTTTTGAGCAAGCTTGCCGCTATAGGGCATTCCTTTGTTTTAATACTAAGCAGCTCAAATTCTTTCTTTCGCTGCTGGTGAGGATGCCGTCAGCTTCGCTACGTTAACTATCGGCAGTGAAACCACAGCATGAATTACTAAGAGCCCCGTGATGTCCTCACCCTGATTTTAAATGCAAAAGAACCCTTCATATAAATAAATACCTAAATAACAGAAAAAAGGATGACTTTACTGCCGATTAGCATGGTGACCACAACGTAGGAGAAGGATGAACCAGGCAAAAACGTCGCCTTGTCTTATTCGATTTTGAGGCCATCTGGGACACCTATAGATCTGCCAGATGGCCTGAGAAGCAACGACTTTGGTCCGTGCTTCTGCTGGCGCTGCTAAAACGAAAGCATGATTTTGTACAAAACGCAGAGAGAGCCGCCGTGTACACGTTGGGGTCGGAAAAAATGGGCTTCGCAGTCAGTTCCATTCTTTAAGGAGATATTTTAGGGAGCTATTTTCTTCATTCCTCATGCGACGTGTAGAAAGTTGGCTCAGTTACTTTTGCCGTGACATAGCTACAAAAATTAATACCCGGCACTTACTCCGGATGTTCGGGTCCTCCTTTGCACTTATTCAGGTGGAAGAAAGGAGCTGGATATTTAATTACTTCCTTGCCTCAGTACCAATGTCATAAGGAGATTTTCTGACGGGTGAAATGAAAGTTACATAACGAACATAAGGCAGTTAATTACGCTACAAACAAACAAAAAAGGCACACTTATTACCTGATGTATTTAAGAAAAATATGCGCGATGGAACAGGAATTTCTTCCTGCGTTTTTTGGTAGAGCCATGTTTTCATTTTTCTTCACGTTGTTATTTGGGAATGATACACTGTGTCGTCTCTGCGGTCAAAAAAAGCGTCAGCATTGACAGTGACCTCAGTGACGTCACTACTCACCCTAAGGGCAGGGCAATGATCATGGGAGCCATTCTCTTCTGTGCTGCTGCAGCTGTTACTTTCAAACCACGTCATGCATGACAGTCGACCTGTTTCAGCTAGTTGGAAGACCAGCCATGCCTCCGCTGTGGGCACTGGGCCATCACGTGAGCCTTCATCCTAGTGTCTCCCTGTCCCGTGCGGGGACCCTCCTGGAAAGTCTCCGTGCTGCAGGCATTGACGTGGTGAGTGGACACGCTGCACAGTGCGCAAAAGTTGTCGCACGGATCATTCATGTTCCTGCAGCACATTTACAGAGAGGTTTTTGTCTTGATGGAGACGGCTCTTGTTAGAAAATAAGAAAACGTGAATTTGTGTGGGTGTATGAGGGACACTTCGCAAGCATTACGCCGCTTTAAAATGTGGGGGTGACTTAAGGCGTGTATCCACATTTGATCTGAGCCACCATTGAGCTCATTCCTCTCCGGTACCATAATTTTCTTAATCTACCGTGTCTCATAAACGCGGTAGCGTTTATAGGCCCCATTACCCAGAAAATCTGGCGTCGGCGTTGGCGTCGCGAGCGAAAAATCAAGAACATGACTGTGGCCGGCGGTGCCCAGAGAGCAAACTAGAAGACAGGTGGGCCACTTAGGTCATATGACCTAGCGATGTCATCGCAACATGTCCGTCGGATAGTGAGCAAACTGGCCACCTTGGCAGGTAGCAGTTAAATTAATGTTCAGTCACTCGTGAAGAGCAACCTGGGATACACACGGCTCATCACTGGGAGCATCTGCCATCGCAGGATATTGACGCATCGCTTAACCGGTGCATCACTGCGCCAGGAGGGGAATGAGGACTCCCAGGGATCTACGAATGTAGAGAATGACCTTATGCACACATGGGGATTAACTCATTACGCTATCGCCTCATACCCTCAAGGCGCGTGTCCCTTCCAATATTTTTATTCAACTATCTTGATTTTTCAGGACACGTACTATTATCGGTCTTCCTTTCCGATTCCTCGTTTCAATGCGATAAGTAACTCGTACGATATGTTTCATTAAATAAATCGGAATTCGTCAATAAATACTGTTTTCAACAGGTGAAGGTGCAGATATTTCGCTCTAGATGGCTGTCCTTAGCAGGATTTATTAGTGTAAACCACCAAAGAGAACACTGGAAGTTGTTGCCATTAAGTTTCTTATGGAGCAATAAGTCGGAGGTTTTTGATTAGGCTGTTTGAGCTCTTGCGACGAAGGTAATATTTAATAACTGTTTTTTCGCAACCACCGAGTGTTCTGTCGCGGCTTCAGTTAATATGAAAGGTTCATTGTAGGACGGGCATGATGGAAAGAGCCCAGGGGATTTAGAAATAAAATACTTTGTAGTGTTCACCATAGAAAGCTTAATAGGGTAATTATTTTAAAGATAATTCATTCTAAAGCAGAACAAACAGAAGAACAAGCAGAAGGCAGAAGGACAGGGTTACGCTAACGACCTCAGTATGACTAACATCAAATGCCCTCTGCATACGGTGTTTCTTTTCACTGTCTCGTCGTGATGCCTGTACATGAATGGGAGGTTGCAGGACACTCATTTCTGTTCTCGTCTCTTCTTTTCTTCAAGGCAGCACTGCACCTGAATGAGGGCTTCTCAAACGGACGGACGGATGCGAATGACGTAAATGTACTCAAAGAAATTCGAAAGCTCCAGCAGGAGGTGGAAGATTTTGGCATAAAATTCCTGCTGAGAGCCGTGAGTATGATTGATCTTGTGCTCATAATTCAAAACCGCGGGGTCTATTCGCAACACCGCATTAAGATTACTTAGCCTTCTGAAGCCTACAAAGCGTTATGTTCCGGCGTTGCTGTTGGGTTGGTGGTTGAAAGCGCCGGCACCGTTGTAAAATTTACTTCTCTATTTTAACTTGCCGAGTAACTGCAAGATATGGTCGAAACTGAACCTAAATAGAGCTTTCTTGGTTAACTGAAAGCAAGGTGTGTTCCGTGCTATTTAGGAAATCAACTTAATCAGGAGATGAAGAAAAAGTAAAGAATAAATCCGTTTTTTTTTTTTTTGCTGATACGTAATCTCAAACGTTAACTGAACTGAAAACCAGATACATAGTACTCTTTTTCGGCAGATGGCTGGCTTTTGCGCGAATGCTGGTTACTGTCGCCTGAAAAGTGTTTGCGGCTTTGATTTTTTTGAAAATGATATTATATTACTGAGTTTCGGTCTCTTCCTCCCTAAAATGTTCTGGTAAAAATGAGTAACTATGTAGTCGTCGAGAACGCGCAAGTAAAAAAATGCACTGTATGACCGGCGAACGCCTGTCTGAGACAGCTGCCTCTCGAAGACATTGGCTTGCAGGATGCTGCATGTTTTACTTCGCTGGTTCGGCGTGCTGAGCGTGTCGACCCGGTAGCCATGCGATAGCGTTAAAACCCTCACAGTGACAGACCTGCGGCGCGGACTGTTTAGGGACGCTAAATACTCTCTTTTGCAAACGTGATGCAACTGTTGTTGTTTAGCTCTAAAATGGGGCGCATACAAACACAACATTGAAATTCGAGAAACTTCACACGGCACTGCGGCTTCTGAGCGATGTGGAGAGGGAATAATAACAAACACAGTACTACACGCCGCCAGCGATTATTGGGTTTCGGGGGTCAGATTTTACCCTCCCCCCTTATAGGGGAAGACAAGGCTGTCAAGAGCTCAGTATTGAAGAACGATGATAAAAAAAGAAGTTAAGTTTAGTTTTCTCTAGAGTTGAGCAAGCTGTCACATGAGTGAAAAATACTGACTGGACTATTATTGAACTCGTAACTCGAATTTTTTAGCAAGTCTGTGCAGGTGTTTTCGTTTCCCGTTATATTGAACACCACCCCCGTGGCGCCACCATCGACTAGCCCTCCTCTGCAGCCCACGGTGCGAAGCGCGCGGTGTTTCGAGACCCTCCTCGGCCGGTGCGTTTCGCGGCAGCCACCGTAGACGGAACATGCCTTATTCCCCCGCTATCTCAGTGCCCCCTTTCTACCGAGGCTGCCCTCTTCCTCTTTTTTCTGTAATAAAATCCCTTCACGGAGGCTACCGACTTCCCCTGGTACGAACCTCCAGGAGGTTACGAACTCCTTCAACCTTAATCACACCCCGGTTACTACTACTACTTGCTCCAGGTCTAGAGCTCTTTCCTGGCATGATGGCTGTTTGTGTGGGTGCCATAAGGCAAATTTTTTTGCGAAGACCCCTTCTTTCCGAATAATGCCAATTACAGATCCGGAAACCCACTCTTCGCCGTCTCCCGAGGGTCTTAAAAGTCCCGCATGGTGTGCTTCCTAGCAGCATCCGACGGTCCACCGTAGAACCGAGTGCCGCTGACCTCAGCGACGCCTATCTATTTGAGACTTTTAACTGTTGATGACGTAACAGCTTTAGTAATAGATCTTCTGGCGCGCCTCTTTCAGGACCCTGTCTCTCCACTAGCAGCCGGAACAGAACTTCCGTTGGTATGGAATGACGTTCAGGAAACATCCAATGTGAGTTTTCATTTTATTTTTACGACCTATTAAATTTTTAACCTGTCGCTGTGACAGACGGGTTCATTATGACTACAAGGATGAGTAAGCAACACATACTTTCCCTGGTGCATTCAACGTGAGAATTTTGGGTATATTTGTCATCCAGCTGAATTCTCAATGGGCTTTAGGTATTAAACATCCATATGCTTCAAGCGATGTTGGCTTGAACTCGCATCCTCTACCAACAGCTGCTGCTTCATTGACTCATTCTTAAAATATCTGATGTGAATTTTTTAGATATTTTTTTGTGTATTGCTTACTTTACCAGCTAGTGCTTAGGACGAAGACATGAGAGGAAAAATGAAACAACGTATGAATCGAGTCTAGATTGGTTGATCCTTTTCCAAGAATATCTAAGAACCGCATTTCTGTAATGGGATTGTGTAGTGGGCTACTTGGTTCGATTCTGCACTGATTTCTGAGTATGAAGCAGATTTAATCGGAAAAAGCTTTGGCATCAGGGAAAACAGCAAAACCTTCAGCGGCCTTCACTTGATCAAAGCGATTTAAGAGAGGGAGTTGTTGGCTGAGTCGGTCAATCATGTTATATTATATCATGTTATGTTATATCATGTGCGCAGTATAAGGTATAAGGTACTGCGCACATAGAAACAAGGACGAAAAGGATGCATAACAAGCGCTTGTTGTGCGCCTTTCTCGTCCTTGTTTGTATGCGCACAGTGCCCTGTGTTGATGACGACCACCGCGAGCTTTCCCAAGAGCAATCGGTTACAATTCTTGAATGGGAAAAGAGATTGGTTCAGCCTAATGAGTGGTAACAAAGAAATCGTCCTGAAACGAGATCCTTAGTGTATGAAGATGTTGTTTGTGTAGAGATGTTTAATTAAAAGAAAAAGTACACACAAAAAGCCTTACCGCGGAATAAACAGCCACCCTCACTTTCGTCGTCAAAGGTGGCCGGCTCAGTCATGACACGCGCCCACAAATCGCCGTTCTTGTGTCGAGAATTCCGTTATGTGGATGCGGATTTCAATCTAGATCTGCAAGTTGTTTGGTTGAAACAAACCGGTGCTAGCGCCGAAGGAATAAGTGTGAAATTGCGAAGGGCGCAGTGATTTTAGCTGCAATGAAGACATTAAGGGCTTAGGAGTTGTTTTTCCGGCTTCCTTGAAGGCGTCTGTTATCTCTGGTTTATAGCGTGGAAGCGACGCTTTTGGCTGTACGCTAGCTGCTGTAGATTACTGCTTGCCTAAAGGCTTGTTTCTCAACTCTTCTACTCACGCGTATGCCAAAGCTAACTCCACACAACTGCTGCACACTCAAAGAAGGAACAAAATAACCTCTTGCATCATTCACGTTACAAAACAAGGATGCATACTAACAGCTGCATTTGCCCTTTCAGGCCGAAAACTGGGTATAAATGTATAGGGTGGAATACGTGGCACACGTGTCATTAGCCCAGAGATACAATGATGCAAAGCTACCATTTAGCGCTTGGTCACATTTCGTGACCGCGGCTGGCTACAACGTGGGTTTATTTTTGTGGTCATTGTACTAGCGCGCAAAAAAAAATATGTAACAGACACAGAAAACTGCCGTCTTTCAGAGAATGCGCACAACTACTGAAAAGTCAATAGGTCAAAGAAACAAAGAAACACCGAAGAAGAAGGTGGGGCGTTATTTGGTAGATGTCTGAACGGAAAGTGAATCATTTTTTTCTTGTTCGGTGTGACAAGATCTCAGTTCGGCCTTTTTGTAAAGAAAACACAAATATAGATTTCAATTGGAAGGAAAAGATACTAAACGCAGCTTTAAACCGAGTCTCTTAAGAACCTGTGCATGCACATGAAAAAAAAATACACCGCGATTTTATTTATCCCCATAACGCTGCGTTTAGAAATAAGCTGGCATTAAAAATAAAACTAGCCACGTTCGTGGCTGCTCAGCATGTAAAGTGACGGTGTAGTGAAGTGTCCTTATAGTAAAAAATATTCAGTATAGCCCTAAAGCATCAACTGTTATCGTGTAAAGACGAAGTCGAACATTCTGTGCAGCGGCGGCAGTGCCATCGCTGCGCGTGCTTTGGGCTCGTTTTGGCTGACCGCAGACTGTTGCCGCCCTGCTCCTTTAATAAGGTCCCAGTGCCTTTAATAAACCCCCGTCTTACATTTGGTGGAGTCGCCGGGTAACGATATCGGCTCTGGAGCTCCGTAACCGCACTCTTCCAACACCTGCTATGCCTGTGGACACCCAAAAGCAAGCCGTGCAAGCAGGCCCACCGACTGTCATCTGTGCCGGCTCCCTTCGCCAGCGGGACCCGGCTGTCTTCAGCGGAACAGATGAGCAGGACGTGGAAGATTGGATCGCGTCTTACGAACGTGTGAGTCTCTATAACAAATGGGACGACGAGACTAAGCTAAACAATGTCATTTTTTATCTTACCTGTGTCGCCAATTTATGGTACCGCAACCATGAAGGGGACGTTGGAACTTGGTCGGCCTTCAAGACGAAGTTCCCCGAAGTGTTTGGTCGCCCAGCCGTCAGACAACTCCGCGCCGAACAGCGCTTGCGTGAACGGTCGCAGCAGGTCGGCGAAAGCTTCACTAGCTACATAGAAGATGTAATCGCCCTCTGCAACCGAGTGAACGTCAGCATGCCGGAAGCTGACAAGATAAAGCAGATCCTGAAAGGTATTGATGATGACGCCTTTCAAATGCTGCTAGCGCGGGACTTGCGCACCGTTTCAGAAGTCATCACGCTGTGCCAGAGCTTCGAGGAGCTGCGGAAGCAGCGGGTCCTGACTCTTCAGCATTCAGCTCATGTAGTCACTTGCTGGACTGACACCCGCAGCTGATAACTCCTCTCTGCTGCAGCAAGTCAAAGACTTTGTGCGTGAGGAGGTGGCCCGTCAGCTTTCTCTTTTGCCTAGCCCTCAGGGGTCGCCACCATATTTGGCCCCGGCTCTCCAACATGCTATTCGCGAGCAGGTTGCTGAGGCGCTTCCGTCCGCCCATTCACCATCACATGTCGCTGCTCCACTGACGTACGCTGACGCCGCTCCCAGACCTGTCGCCACGCCTCTGAGTTATGCAACGTCGTCCCAAGACCTGCCGCCCGTCCACTGACTTACGCCGAGGTCGTTGCTCAAACTCAGCCGCCTACGTACCCTACAGTGTCAGTGCCCGTACCAGCGCCGGCACCTTATATGCGACCCTCTCCACGAAGCCGAGATCCCTGGCGCACGGCGGATAACCGGCCTATTTGCTACACCTGCGGATTGCCTGGGCACGTAGCCCGCTATTGTCGTCGCCGTCTCCCAGTCTCGACACCGCCGGCCGGGTACTGGCCTCCAGCGCGTCAGTACTCTGCGTCTGCTGAGCCCCGTCCGTCGACTCGTCCGTTCTCCCCCGAACGCTCACAACTTGCCGATCGCCGTTCCCCTTCGCCGCGACGCCGCTCCATCTCTCCGATGCGTCGTCGACCTAATAGTTCTCAAGAGGAAAACTAGATGCCGCAGTTCCTGAGGCAAGAACTGCGTTCCCGTCGAACTACCAAAGACCTCAGCTGTCACCTGCGAACCTGATTGACGTTTCGGTCGAGGGAATTTCTGTCATGGCCCTTGTCGACACTGGCGCCGCAATTTCAGTAATAGACGCACAACTTTGTCGCCGCTTGAAGAAAGTTAAGACGCCAATTGCCGGACTCTCGCTGCGCACGGCCTGCGCTCAGTACATATACCTAGCATTATACTTTGACAGTGCTCTTTCATGGAATGATCACTTGTCCCACGTTTGTAAAAAGCTCCGAACCGTCTCCTGTGTGCTTTACAACATCAGGTACTACATGCCGCTTTCAATACGCAAAGTTATCGTAAACGCCCTTGGTTATAGCATACTGCGCTATGGCATAACGATTTATGGTCACTGTGCAGTTCGCTGGAAGTGCAGGATTAATTCTCTCCTACGATCTTTATTAAAAAATATCGGCTATGATTTAGGCCTTCCCTCCAATTCTGATCTCTTTAAGGTATTTTCTCTACCTGATTTTGATCGCCTTTTGATGGAAACGATCGTCCTGAAACATTTTTGGCTTAGTGACTATAAGATTCCGTATGTTCCCACACGGTCTCTTCGACCGAAGGAACCTTTTTGTATTCCCCGACGGTCTACAAGATATGGAAGGCGTTTAAGAGATTATTACATTCCCTTTCACTTTAACAGGTTACCTCCAAGTGTTCGCCGGGCAAAAACTAAATACAAAATAAAAAAGATGCTGCGATACATTAATTAGAGGGTTTACGACATCATGCATGTGCTTTACCACCTGTCAAGTAAATCTTGTGATTTCATTGGTTACTGCTGTATTTATTGCACTGATCTGAGGTATTGTCATGCCACTTTGGTTTTTCTTCCTTGCGATTTAATCTGATGAGGATTTTTTTCTTTCCTTCATGTAACATGAGTCTTGTGTCTATTTTGTTCTCACCGTCATACTAATTTGATGTCCGTTATTTTGAATGTGTTTTTTTTTGCCTGTGTGTATGTCTGCGCGGTTCCGCTGCCTGTCGGGCTCTGCCGCTCAAGCCCTATGAGGCTTTGGCAGGCCGGATTTCTGTACATTTTTTTAAATATTTGGCGCAATAAAGTATTATTATTATTATTATTATTATTATTATTATTATTATTATTATCAAGCCGTCAGCAGCTTGCACAGCACGAGTTTTGATTCAGGACGTCCTATATACAATCGAGTTCGTCGTCCTGCCGTTTTGTTCCCACGATGTTATTTTGGGCTGGGATTTCCTGTCTCGTCATGCTGCGGTCATAGATTGCGCTCGCGCTGAAGTCGGATTCTCTGCCTTGCCCCAATCGCTGCCGGACGCTGCTCTCTCGTCGCCATGTATTAAAGCCCTCGTCGCCGAAGACATCGACCTGCCTCCGTGCTCTTCCGTCCTTGTGCGCCTCTGTTGTGACCCTCTCCGTGATGACACTGTACTTTTCACGCCCGCTCATACTTTTCTCCGCCGAAAGTGTCTTCCCCTGCCCTACGCCGTTCTATTTCTGCTGGCCTATCCGTACTGTGGGTCTGTAACCCGTTCTCCTGCCCTAGTGCTTTGCGCCGTGGCGAATGTGTCGGCAGTGTCCAACCCATCGCGTCTATTATAACCCGTGAGGAGACTGACGAAACATCGCACATCAATCTCACTGCGCTCAGCCCACCGTCTTCTACGCCCACTCCTTCCTCTACAAAACTGTTTCTCCGCTCCATCGACGCAGATCTTCCTCCGCCGCAGCGCAAGCAGCTTCTCCACTTGCTCCACCAGTTCAGCGCCTCCTTCGACTGCCATCACAGCTCCCTTGGCCAAACCTCGACTGTCACACATCGCATCGACACAGGTGCCCACGCTCCTCTACGGCAGCGCCCCTATCGTGTGTCGACAACCGAGCGCCAAGTCATTGAAGATCAAGTCGACCAAATGCTCAAGAGCGGCGTCATTCAGCCCTCAAGCAGTCCTTGGGCTTCGCCAGTTGTGCTTGTCAAAAAGAAAGACGGCTCCATCCGTTTCTGTGTAGACTACCGTCGCCTTAACAAGATCACGCGCAAGGACGTATATCCCCTGCCACGCATCGATGATGCGCTAGACTGCTTGCAAGGTGCCGAAATATTTTCTTCTTTGGATTTACGCTCCGGGTACTGGCAGGTACCCATGGAAGAGGCCGATCGCCCCAAAACAGCCTTTGTAACCCCTGACGGCCTATATGAATTTACTGTGATGCCTTTCGGCCTTTGTAATGCTCCTGCCACCTTTGAGCGGATGATGGATACCATTCTGCGTGGGCTGAAGTGGAAGACCTGCCTCTGTTACCTCGACGACATCGTCGTATTTTCGCCTGACTTTGACACTCACCTCTCCCGACTGAAGCACGTTTTGACCTGCCTCTCTGACGCCGGCCTTCAGCTCAACTTAAGGAAGTGTCATTTTGCCGCCCGCCAACTTACCATTTTAGGCCATGTTGTCTCTAAGGACGGTGTCCGTCCGGACCCGGCTAAACTTCGTGCTGTGGCTGCGTTTCCTCGACCTACTTCTATCAAAGATCTGCGCAGCTTCCTGGGTCTGTGCTCCTACTTCCGTAGGTTTATACGCAACTTTGCCTCAATTGCTGCGCCTTTGACACAACTTCTGTCGGGCAGTTCCGATCTTTCTCAGTGGTCCCAAGTTTGTGACGACGCCTTCGATTCTTTGCGCCGTATCCTCACCTCACCGCCGATACTGCGCCATTTCGACCCAAACGCACCTACCGAGGTCCATACTGACGCCAGTGGGGTAGGCATCGGCGCCGTACTCGCACAACGCAAATCTGGCTTCATTGAATACGTCGTTGCTTATGCCAGCCGCACAATAACAAAGGCTGAATCTAATTACTCGGTCACTGAAAAAGAGTGTCTGGCGATAGTTTGGGCCCTTACCAAGTTCCGCCCTTACCTCTACGGACGCCCGTTTGAAGTCATGACCGACCACCATGCGTTATGCTGGCTTTCCTCTCTGAAAGATCCATCCGGTCGCCTCGCGAGGTGGGCCCTTCGCCTCCAAGAGTACGATATCCACGTCGTGTATCGTACTGGCCGCAAACATCAAGACGCCGATGCTCTATCCCGCTGCCCACTTCCAGCCAATATTTCCAGCCTTTCCGCCTTCGACGCCTCCTCACCGCTGCTTTACATCAGCGCCATGCCTTCCTCGCAGCGTGCCGACCCATGGATCTCTTCTCTTATTGACTTCCTCACCAACCCTACGGCTGGTTCGCCTTCGCGCGCTCTTCGCCGCCATGCTTCCCATTTCTCAATACGTGATAACCTCCTTTATCGCCGCAACTACACCTCAGACGGCCGCAAGTGGTTGCTAGTTATTCCCCGTCACCTTCGCTCGGAAGTCTGCGCCCATTTTCATGCTGACCCGGAGTGTGATCATGTCGGAGTGTTCAAGACCTACGATCGCATCCGACTACGATATTATTGGCGTGGCATGTACACATTCATCCGCAAATACTACGCAATACGCAATACGCAATGTGCAATACGCAAAATTCATCCGCAAGCATTATTAAACTTCTCATTATACGAATAATTAAAAGAGCTGAGAACACGCTGTTCTCGGGTGTTCGCATTGGTGGTGGGCTTGTAAAAGACAGAACTTTAGCACAAGAGAGGAGGAGGAGGAGGAATAAGAGGAAAGGCAGGGAGGTTAACCGAAGAATAATCGGTTTGCTATCTTACACGGGGGCAAGGGGTTGAGGGGATAAAGAAAAAAAAGAGATGGGAGAGTAACGTAAAATTTAAGTCACATGGAAAGTCAGCGTTCGTGAAGTCACGGCCTGTCATGCAGGCCAGAAGTCGGCAAGAAGCGGAGCAGTGCCTTTGAAGCCTTCACCGCCGACGATCGCCGCGGCCAGTGGCCGAAGATCTTCATTTCAGTCAGTGGGCGTGGATCTAGACGCTCCAGCGCACGGCTGAGAGCCTGCCTTTCGACACTGTAGGCAGGACAATCACAAAGAATGTGTGATATAGTCTCGAGCACAAGAGAAAGCTGTGAAAAACTAAACCGAACATTCAGAATCGAAAACAGAAGTGGTTTGGTTTGGTTTGGTTTATTGGGGTTTAACGTCCCAAAGCAACTTAGGCTATGAGAGACGCCGTAGTGAAGGGCTCCGGAAATTTCGACCACCTGGGGTTCTTTAACGTGCACTGACATCGCACAGTACACGGTACATCGCACAGTACATCGCACAGTCAACAACTGTGAATCCGAAAAAGGCGTTGTAAGATGAATACAAATAAATGAGGCTGCGGTGGATGAAATGAAAGCACACTATTGGTTCTTATATTAAAATATTAAAAAGTGGTTGGTTGGTTTATGGGGTTTAACGACCCAAAGCGACTAAGGCTATAAGAGACGCCGTAGTGGAGGGCTCCGGAAATTTCGACCACCTGGGGTTCTTTAACGTGCATTGCCATCGCACAGTGCACGTCGAAGTAATGGGTCAATGGCAATTAGGCCAAACGCGGATATGTGCGCTAGCATAATGTGTTTCGGTGCTGCACTCTTCTACCTGGTTAAGGTGGTTGTTGGTGTGCGTGTTCTCTCATGCAAAAGTGATAGGAGAACATGGTAGCACCTGCCAAAGCACCTGCCTTGTGCCACCGCTCCACTGCTCACGTACCCACTGGCAACACCTTGGCAAGTAAGCCACCCGGTGGGCAGGTGAGCAGTGGCGCAGTGGCACAAGGCAGGTGCTATGGCAGGTGTTGCCATGGTGGGACTTGGGTTGCTTGGGTTGGATTACAGCTAGGCTGCTCTTCCCGAGCCGCCCCTCACGATTGAATAGGTTGCTGCTCGACACGCTGGGCAGGTAACCACACCACACGGTGGGCAGGTTAGCAGACTCCCCCAAAACAGACAGACTGACGGACGGACGGACGGACGGACAGACGGACGGAGGGATGTGCGAACGGGTGTACGGACGGACGGACGTGACGAACGGACGGACGGACACCGAAATGCGGGGAATGGCCGCCATAACTGCTAGCACACCAAAAACTGTTGCTCACATCAGAGTGACTGCGGCCATTCTATGCTAGAAGATGTAAAACGTGACACAAGGCCAGGTGTGCTTCACCGCTTCCAATGCCCATTCCTCCGGCAAAAAGCGTGTTGTTCCGGATGGCACAGCTATAAATGTTATGCTTTCATTCGCCACATGCTTACTGAACCCGATGTTCTCTCATCTGTTCGGCCTCTGTACACTTCATGTGCTCATCTTTGCAGACTCAGAACCACACCTTCGTTGATTTTACGAGCCCCGACGCTGAAAAGAAGTGGGAGGAGAACTGCCGGCTGCTCCAAGAGAAGACAGGGTTCGATGGGCTTATACTGGCAAGTACACATATAACGCTTTGATCAGCGTGAGGGAGACAGAAAACTAATGACGGTAGCTCTCACCAGTGCTGTCACTTTGATCGAAAGTATATTAGCAATAAACTGTGTTTTGATGAGTCACTGAGGCTCTTGTGGAGCCGTATTAAATTCATGAGAGTTCTGCGCTCTTGTCGATTTTCTGGAATAACTGGTCATGAAGATACGCGTTTTTATGACCCAAGGCAGTTGGGTCAAACAGCGCCATGAACAAGGTGTTTTTGGCGTAGAGCAGATAGGGTCTTAGACACAGTTTACAGCGCTAGCTGTTAAGGGCATGTTTCCAACTCTTGTTGCATTTACATTGTCTGCGTAACACCGTGTCACTCTGATAGGTCAGCATGCAGTAGCGTCACTCATGACGTAACTGCAAGGCACCGCGCTTATTGTCCAGCATGCAGAGAGATGTCACGCAAGAGACCACTAGAGCGTGGCATGGCAACTCGCGATGTTTAGTAGTCTGGAATCGATGACATCACGAGCTCCCTCGCCGTCACGTAACGCTCACTGGGCCATAAAGAAGATTAATAATGAATAAACAATATTGCATTCAGCTTCGCGAATGGCTGTTGGTGAACCTCTAGTTACACAGTGGCAAGCGTTCTGTGAGATTTAGGAAGTATTTTACCCTAGATATGATTAGCTTCTGGTCAGGAGGAAGGACTGTAGCTACTGGAAACCCGCGGATATTCCGCGGTACAGGAGATGGAACCCTACACCTACCGCCCACGCGGATGATGCTCAAATCACTGTGGCAACGCTGCTGCACTGCTGTTACGTTTAATGAACTTGCAAATAGGGCTAACATTTGACACATTTTGACGGATCATGGCACGGATACCGTCTGATAGCTATATTTGTAGCGGGAGAAAATGAAAGTTGTTTCATATATCTTTGTTAAGTTCTTTTGCGGGTTTGTTTATTCGTAGGACAATCATGACGGTACTGTGATTGTAGTGGTAACGCATGCTTCTGGGTTAGCGTGTTATGTTAGCATGCAAAATTTGTGTTGCATGTTGCTGGAGCCTACAGTGGTTAAGGTAAAAAAAGAACTTAAATTACATATTGCTATTTAGAGAAAATCAGAAGTACTTTTTATCCACTGACAGAAGGCGAAGCTTATCATCACGAAAAAGATAGAAAAGGGAGAGAAATGAAGGAGAGAGAGGCATATGACACACCTACGTTAACTAGTCCTATCCGCCATTATTCAGAGAGACAGGCACCACAATGGAGGTCTTCGGATTATTTCGGACCAACTTGAGTTCTCCAACTTGCACTGACATCGGGCAGCACGCGGGAATTTTCGCAATCGCCCGCATCAAAAATATTGCCGCCGCGGCCGGGGCTCGATCTCCTTACCTCTTTGCTTGGCAGTCGAACCGCCACAACTACAGTGCCACCGCGGTGGGTTAAATCGTCGGGCTTTCAAGTCCTACTACTCGGTAACGCCCTTTCTTGTGCGCTCGGTCTAAAAACGTAAGCCGGGCACGAGTAATTGCATTTTCGGACTACGCTGTCATTGCACAACTCTCGAAAACCACTTGAAAGGATAAGGACCACGATCGGAACCTGCTTTCAAGGATTGAGCTTAGTTCTGTGAATTCCACACATCGCGACTAGTTGCCTGAGTGCCATGGCTATGTGATGAGGACAAAAACACAATAAAGTGAATGCGCAAAGAGCAATTTTAGAAAAAAATAGGCCAGTTTCATAATACTTATGGCGTGTTGTTTCTCAAGGACCTCAACGAGCCAACTTATCCACTCGATGCCAATGGAACGAAGACGCAGTGTCCAAGGAACAAGTGGAACTACCCTCCCTATGTTGTGGGTACGTGCACTGCCACCGCATAGTGATGTTGCTAGCTGAAAGCAGGAAGGTTGGCAGCGTACAGACAGGCCGATATCGGCACTGCCCTCTCTCATGACTACGCACGCATGCGTTCAGTCATTAGAAATCAGCATACTTGGCACAGCAAAACTTTGAAAGATATAGTTCGGAATGATCATGTGCACTATGAAAAATGTGTGTAGCGCATTAGCACCGACAACCGGTTTTCTGGAACAGTGCTTTTTCTCAAATCTCTTTACTGTAGCCGTTGAAGAAACCTGAAAAATGTGTGGCGCAGCATCGAAGACTGCCCCATGTAGGCGATATTGTCCTGTTGACATAATTAAGGTTAATGAAAACCAGGGCATAGGAATGAAAACAGGTGAGCAAGGCTTTAAACCGTGCTTTCCTTAGGCCGCTCTAACATTACTGCGCTATCATTTGGTGTTTGTTTTAGCAAACATTATTGTCCTGCTTTTTTAAAAATTGGGTCGTTTAGATTAGAAAGCTGACGCTCCAACACACTAACCGGGGCAAGACTAATAGGCGACCAAAGAGCGAATCCAAACACGCAACGCATGATTCAGGTAGCCCTATTTATAGATAGGCGCTGTGGGCCGTAAGCATGGATGGGTATGGGAGGAACGCGAGGCTGCAGGTAGCTTGCTTGCGCTTTGCGCTTTCGGCGGAACATGCAAGCTGTGTTTGTAGAAGACTAAAGAAAGCGCTTCAGTTGCATTCAGTGCAATCTATAGCGATGGCTAACCATAGACAATTGACCACGTGACATACGTGTTGGGAAAACGGATGTGTTTAATTTATTGCTGTAGCTGGCAATACAGTCCGCATGACGGCACCGCTACTAGGCGACAACTTTTCTTGGCAATGAAGGAAAGGCTACAGAGGCGGAGCGCCCATAAACATGCTATTGCGCCGAATATTTCGGCCTCACGACTGTGTGCCTGGCGCGTTATTCTCCGAGCGGCAACTTCATTCTATAGCTTGAGCAGCTGGCGCCATCTTTTCATGCTTCTTTTAATTAGACGTACATAGCAAATTTGTTGTAAAAAAGCAAAATGTTTTCTCCTCAGTTTTAACGTTGAAATTTGGCGGTTAAGTTACAAGCATGGCTTAAATAACGAATATTGACAGTATGATAAGCTTTCAGCGAAAACCAATGCCTGCAAGGGGAAACTATATTCGGATGCGGAAGAAAAGAAGACTTGTTTCGGCTCCATAGTTTCCGCTGCACTGCCCGGAAAGCTGTTGCGGGATATATAGAGTGGACAAAGAGAACTGGTACGTACAAGGAGGCCAGTTACTAGTGTTATGGGGTAGTGTTCTGTGCGGACCCTGATCTGTCTCCACCCCATGCGTGTACCACGTAGCAGAAGGGCACACTTTCAATGTCCTTGTCCTTGACCAAAGTAAAGACGTGGATTACGCTCTTTTCATTATCGTTACGTATGCTCCGTCTTACGGGATATCTAAACGCGACAGGTCAACACTGGGGAGGAGGACTGTTCGACAACAGCTTGTGTGGTCACGTGAATCAGTCTGCGGGCATCCACTACAACCTCCACAACCTTTACGGGTATCATCACGCCGAGACGACGTGGAAGTGAGTAGGCTGCACTCATGATTTGATTGCTTTAGAGTACTGGAGAAAGTAGGGTCACGTATTTGATCACATATCAAACCATGAATATAACAACTAGGAAATTGGGATGGATTATAGGGCTTTGTCCTAACACAAGGAGTCGTGCTCACTACTGGTTACTGTCTGAGATGCTGCTGAACATTTGATATTTCAACACAGCTTTCCAATATTACTATTTTCAGAATTACTCCTTTATGTCTACGCTTCTATTCACGCGGTGGTTTGCGCGCCCATTGCTAGAAACCGGTCGTTATTTCCTTCTGCTCGCCATACTACAGGCTCTGCAAGATGAGACTACAGGAGATAAGGGAAACTTTTACAAGTGTCGTCTTTACAACTTCCCTGAGTGATATGCGCTGAAGGGTGTGAAGCAAGGCTAAGCGTTTAGCTATGATTATAAATTGCCTTACAGTGCACTCTGCAGAACAGGGTCGCTTTTGTTGAATGAATTTTGAATCCTATGAATTTATAACTGTCTAATCAGATAGTGGAAATTCCGTCGAGTCAATATGTCGATTAACGAGGCCGCATTAATACAGTGCCTTCACGTTGCCAGGAATTCGGGACAGCTGTTTAGTTCATTTGTTTTCTTTTCGCGCTGGACAAGAAGGTAACGGCTGTATATTTTGTTAAGAAATACACGGCTGCAGCTAAGGTCCGTTCAGACTTCCTCTTTATCTGTGGGGTGTATAATTAATGGCGTGTAGCCCTGCGATGGAAGAGAAGTTAACCGTGATGAGAAAATATATATTTTGGGAAAGAAGCGATGGGAGCTGTAGACTCTTCACAATTTGTGTTCTTGTCACCGAAAAAAAGCTCTAATGTCCGTAATTGACGCTGATTGTTGAAGTTTTGAGTATTTTTGTAACACAGGTTAGGCAAAACATCGACACGTCACTACTTATGATGTGTGCGGGAGGTCACCTTGAACTTAAGTCCTATGAAAAAAGAAAACAGTTCATTATGTGCGCAAGTAGGTGCACCAAAGTTTGACTTCTCTAGTTGAAACGGCATAGGTCGCAAGGCTTAGCGGTGCAAGCTAACAGCCGTATCAGATTCCTAATAATGTACTGTCTTTTTTGTCCGCGCAACGTAGTACTTGCAGCGCAAATGACTTGAATTCTCGATCTGGTCCTTCTAATTATTTCAGAAGTCTCCTTAGCCTCAACCCGCAGAAAAATGGATCCCGGCCGATGGTTTTAACACGTGCTACCTTTTCTGGCTCCGGGTCTTTTGGCGGACACTGGTTCGAAGAGCCCGAGTGCAGCTGGGACAGCCTACGCAAGGCCATCGTGAAGGCTCTTGAATTCTCGATGTTCGGAGTTCCAATGGTAGGGTGTTGTTGCTATGTGCTGTCTTCTTTTGAGGCATTCATTAACAGCGTACAATCCTCGAGGAAGTGGGTCGCGAAGAGCAAACACTAAAACACGACTGATGCGTTTAGCCTGCCTGAAGCGCATTCTTCGGCACGGGCCTGCGATGTAATGGGATAAGGCATAGGTGACCACGCGACAAGTGGCGAGAATAGCTAATTAGATAAATGACCGTATAGTATAGCAGAGCTTTCTTTATGCCTTGGTAACTAGAATATATGTGATATGGCTGGTCTCCCCACACAAGAAAAAAGTCTTAGAACGATTGGCGTTCTTTCAAAGTCTAGTTTGCGATAATTTTTCGTGGGAGTGCTGAAGACATTTAGTAAATTTGGCAGAAGTGCCGATTGCAGCGTATCGCGATTTCTAAGTACGATTGATACTGATTAACTTTTGCCCCCCCTCCCCCCCATCGCCTTCTCTCGGCGGTAGCTTTTAAGCGACGAACTTAAGTGAAGTTACATAATAAGTAAAGTCTCGAAAGTTGTTCTTACAAGCAGCGCACCACTTTTCGATGCATATCTCGCAAGTGGCGAAGTACTTCGCCTAACGGTGCACTAGTGTGCACATGCTGTAGAAGAATAATGAGGGCAAGTATCGACAACAGAACTGGTGCGCTGTGCCATATCGTTATGGTCACATGCCATAGAATATCAGGCTGTTTCAACACTTTAAAGAGAGACCCGAAGGGTACGTTACTTCGCATGTGATCAAGAGGTCACTCGTTCAGTGCTCCGTTGGTTTCGCGAAACTGGTGTCATAATTCTACAACTCATGCAGAGACGACAGGAAACCAGTCGCGGAAGTGTATCGCAGATGGTGGGACCTATGTATAAAAGTAGTCTGCTCCTGAAAAAATGCAATTTTGATCACTTTATGATACATGTATTGGACAGCCCTCGTTTTGCATGTCAATTCTGCTGAGACTCTTGGCGACCTTACAACGCGGGCTGGTCGTTGACGCGGCTCAGCCAGGGTGTCACTTATATGACGACGGAGCCCGAATTGAATGTGGAATGAATGAGTTAACGCGCAGTGAAATGCATAGATGCCTAGTTTATGCCTGGAGAGAAAGAGGTATTGTAAAAGAAGAGAGTCTTGAAGAAGCGCTTGCGATGCATGAGCGCAGGAGGGGAGGACGACTGACGAGATTACGCTTACTTTTGTAAGATCTAAGCACGAACAAGCCAGCGGTTTAGCTTAGAGAAGCATTCTTCGAATCTCTCTGTGCGACTCAACAATCGATAAGTGATGCGATGTCATGGGCGGTAATCTTGTGTTACAGCGGGCGTAGCACGCCTAGAAGGACTCGGCGTTGGCTTTGATGCCCAGTTGGCGCAATTCCGGCAGAAAACGGTTGGCGGGAAACGGCCGCTAAAGAACTCCGTACTGAAATAGGTCGCCAAGAAACCCACGTTGCTTCTTCGAGATGTGCTTTAAATGAGACGAAGAAAACGATTCGAAGCATTATCGTTTTGTTCACTTATACAGCCGAAATATATGATTATCATTCTGTTGGGCTGCACGAGAGAACGGCAGTCCCATGCATGTTCTAATACTGTCGCTTGATCGGAAGGAGCAGCACATTTTGAAGTTCCCCTGAAATTTATTTGTTTGAATTTTACACTTCTGTCTAGGTCGGCGGGTACTGTCACTGGACCGAAGAGCCGGAAGATGCCCGCGTGGCATGGCTTCAAGCGTCCGCCCTATTCCCTCTCTCTCTCCGAAGGATACGAGAAGGAGAGGCTCAGGTAAGCGACATAGATGACGCCCAGAAAAAAAAAGTTCCTTCATGTACTAAGCGCAGGTGGTGCTGCCTGATTATTAAAGGGGAAATATGCATATAGATACGGCGCAGCACATTATGACACTCACCAGTATTCTTACACACTCCCAAGGCATGGTCTCAATTCTTTAACTACTTTTGCGCCCGGAGCTGGCCAGCTAGGGCCAACGATGATCTTCTCGGGTATACAGGACTGTGTGAAGAAGTCACCATGCATTTGAAAGCAGTCCATGGAAGAATGTATCCCAGAAACACTCACTGAAGCTCCCTTGGGAAGGCGGGGATGAATGAGTGCGCATGATAAACGAAGCTATAGGGGATAGATATTTTAGTTTAACATGATCCTGGTGTTTAAACGGAGCCCCGTACGGCGTTTGAATCAACACGCACATTAAGAAGACCAATGAACAGCCCGCATTGGTGGCGTGAAGTCATGTAGCATAACACAAAAAAAATTCAGGGGGGCACTTTGTTGACCTGAAGTGCGGTGAGGCGAAAGGCTTTAGCGCGGTGTTGCCGCTTGTGTCACTGATGTGTGGTTAAGATGTGTGGGATTTACCAATACCTAGTGCCGGTGATCTAATTAGGTGGCACTTCGCCCGCATATCGCGGGTTCGGGCCGGAGCAAGCTGAGGGCACTGCCAGCGTTTGGTGCGCGCCTGCGCTCTCGCTCCGAAGGAAGGAAGGCGCAGTTATTCGAAAGCACAAGTGTTTATTACACAGTAAGCTACATTACGTGACACTGCACTAATCCCCAGACCTCGGTGCAACCCATAGCGCCGCCGCAGCACCCGAAAGCGGGCCCGCGGAGCCGCGCGCGCAAAGCGAAGACTACATACACGCGGGACAGCACAGCTAAGGGTGATCGCATGCCGCGCGGCCAACCAAAGGGTTAAATCGCACGCAGCGCAAGACGAGGAAAGATGGGGTATACGCGGAGCACATCTTGACGACGCAGGTCGCACATCGATGGCTCACCGCGCGTCGTCACCGGCAATGGCCGGCGATGACGGAGAACCAGCCAAATCAGGCCCTCCCGAACCCGGAGCCCGTCGGCGCCGCACAGGCGGGCTACACGACTCCGGAGGTTCGGGCCTGGACTCAAGCATACATACTAGATGCGCACGTTAAAGCACCCGCGCTCTTGGGCTCCCGGCAAAGGCCGAGGCACCCGGGAGCCAAACTCTACGCACCTTTCTGCTGCCCGAGTCGGTGGCGATCGCCCCCGTTCCATTTCCCGCTCGGGACCTCTCGCCGAAACAACGCCCCCAACTGTCACTCGGGGTGACCCAATGGGGACGCGAGGTCGAAGCGGGAAGAACGGAAGGGAGGGTGATTTACTGCGGTTCTCGGAAGAGCTTCCCTTGCAAGGGACGACAAGCAGCGCGGCTGCCCACAGTCCGCTCGCGGACACCCCACGGGGGGTCTCTCTAACGAACGAAACTGCGGAAGCGGGCGCACACTCGGGTAGCCCAAGAAGCTTAATCCCCACAGATGTTAATTAAGTACACAATTGTTTTTGAGTCTTAAATGCTGGAGACACCGGAGGGTGTTTGGGAGACATCCGTATGATTACATGCCTTTCTGTAAACACTCTCCAGTGTCCTAGACAAAGAGGAATACATATGCGTTGGCAGAAAGTAGCGTAGCCATTAGCACGCTCGGCTGCGGAACGGAAGGATGGGGGTCTGAATCCCATCGTGCAAAAAATTTTTCTTCTCGTCTGACTAGAAAAAGCATGACACCTCTGCTGACAACCTCCTGCTGACAACCTTCTGTCGACAACGATGAGGCATTAAAGGCTTTCGCCTTAGTAACCAGTGTGGTCCAACTCCAGTCAATACAAAATGAGAGCTCACTTTCAATGCGGTCCCGGTCTAACGACCTGTCTGGGCTCCTTTGCACTGTTCGTACACGGAGGATAGAGAGGAGGATGAGCGTATACGAAGTGACGCAAATGAGCCTACAAGCTGGTCAGTCATCGCCGGCATAGCAGAAATGCTCGAACAAATTCTGACTTTCTCCTCAGGGAAATGCAACGTCTGCGAGAGTCCTGAACGCATCTGCCGCTGCTCTAGCTGTGAGGAAGCGCTTGCTCCCGTACCTGTACACCTTGTTCTACGAGGCCCACACCTCGGGCAGCTCCGTCCTGAGGGCCCCGTTTTACGAGTGAGTAGTCGAATGGCTGGCATCGGAAGGGGAGTTATTTTCCTGCTGCATGCGGGCAGTAGGCTTCATGCGTGATCATGTGGCTGGCATGCGTTTTGCGCAAAATGAGCGATACGCGCATTTTTTAAGTTAATTATATGTTTATACCAACTGCTTATCTTAAAAAAAAGTAATTCTTAGCAAGACGCCGTAAAATCGCGAACATAAGAAATTATGCGCCGAAGAAACCAGTTTCAAGGACATCTAGCTAACATGGCAAAGCTGCAAGAGGGTGCTGAACTATGAAGCTTGGAGTCAGCACAAACAGACGAGAACAGCGCACCTGTGTTCATTGTCTTTCTGTCAGCGTCTGTTAGCGACGAAGTCCTGTTATGAGGATATCGCATCATGGACAATTCGGACACTAACAAGTGCACACAGGAAAACCAGGATATTCTGACATCCATGTCGCATATCTGCTAAGAAAGCTCCAAATGGCACTGCTTTGTACAATTTTTTTTTGTCGAAGTGCATGTTGCTAACAGAGCTTCTGAAACACAAAACGCAACTTTCCATTCTTTGAAAGTAAAGAAGTTATCACTGTACGCTTTTTAGGCCGGAATAAGGATGAACCCTTGCATCTCTTTACGAACAGGTTTCCTGCTGATCCTTATGCGGTGAACGTCAGCTACCAGTTCATGTTGGGCGCAGCCGTCCTCGTTTCGCCCAGGGTGGAAGAGGTAAGACCACGATGGTCAGTCTGTCGTACTGTGGGATGTGATAAGGGACTGTGTAGTTGGCAGTAACGTGCATCGGTCCTGAAAATAATTTTACTACACTTAAAATATTAATACATTCTAAAATAATAATCTCATTAACAGCGTTATTTGTGGGCCGAAGAAGTAGAAACGCCGAAGATGGGAACACAAAGATTTTGCTAGTAATTGCTATGGGTTGCTTCTGCTGCGTGAGGTAACGTTGGTCCTCTGCAAGCTGTTACGTGTTGATAATTTTGGTCTCTCAGAAACATTAATATGGGTAGTTGTATCAAATGTCACCACTCTATTGTTAGTCTTGCGAGGTAAAAGAAAGCTGCTTACTTTCACAGCTTTCGTAGAGGTGCCTAGAATCCGAGGAACCTAAGATGACAGTTGTGGCGGAGAATTTTAGTGTAGAAAACTCTGTGTTCAACATCTCACCTGAATGCCCCGACGTAATACTTAAATACCCGACTCTGAAAAAGAATGGTTGGAGTTCGAATTAACTGCCGATTCGCGCGGAAAGCAGGTAGGGAACGTTCATTATAAAGCAGCAGTGAGTTAGTCAGATGTTCTAGAAAGTACACTATCATCAATATCAAAATAAGTGTCATCAAATATGCAAAAATGCAAATATATGAACAAAAACCAGTTGAATGCCCATCAGTGTTGTCTGCAGCCATGCCTTGCTGTTTTGTCCACCATGGATGAAAACCGTTTCGATTGCCTTGCCAGGAAGGTGCTGGAGTCAACGGTTACCTGCCAGCAGGCCAATGGTGCGACTTCTACAAAGTAAGTGCAGCTGCAGATAAATGCAGATTAATGTTTTAAAGAAGTGAAGGGGGCCCGCGATTTCATCGTTGTGACCGTTTCCCGCTATATCCTAATATGACCTTATCCACACCTGTCATGTTTAAGCAGGCTTCCTGTCACTGTCTAGTCCTGCGACAATACAGCTGTCATTTAGTCTGCAGCCATTATGCGTGGAGGAAGCGTTCAACTTGCGCTGCGAGCGCCCCGAAGCGGCCAAATACATGTATGCGAACGTAAATTGTCAGGCTCGCGAAACCGCGACCGTCTTTATTTCCGTGGCGACTAGAGAACACGACTTGAAAGAACACCGTCGCACAGGACAAGATGAGACAAATTATGAACATTTAGCTATGTCTTCTCGGCGCTGAAACTAGTACTGGTCGCATTGATAGAGGCCATGTGGAGGCGATTTTTTCGCGAGTTCCCATTTTGGTTTGCATCCCCGCATTACGCATGAGCACGCCGACCACAAAACTTCACCGCATGACAGAAGTGGGCAGTGAAAACTGAGTACACACACAGAAGGCTAGTGAAAAAGCAGTTTTCATAAGCGCTCACTGAACTGCTTCAAACGTGAATGTGCTCATCTTCTTGTTCCTTTCGAAACGTGGACGACGGCGCCATTGATTACATCTTTGGTGCTGAAGATTGTAGTCATCGAGCTCGGATCTACGGTGGATTCCTTCACTACCGGACATTTTGTAGCCGATGGAACCTCTGTGATTATGGACGCGTTCTGTTCAAGAGAAATCGTTTCGCGCTTTCGCCATTTACCGCTGCTGTCACCACGGTCAGAAACTCGCGGCCTGTCAATACTGTCAGGGGCACCATACACACTGCCTAACGGCGAAGTCATAAAAACATGCTGTGAAAACTAAAGCTAAACTTCCTATAGGATCTTGCAAGTCGAGGTTGCTTGCCACGGGCAGGGAGGAGGTAGAAAAACATAAGTTCTCTAGCGACTTTGACAACTTCATCGAGGTGCAGCGGGCCATGCGCGCCGCTTTGCGTGTCGCAGATATGCGGACCACCCGTCTGCCCAAGTTTCATTAAATATGGACACACTGGGCCTTATAAACACACGTCAAGAAGTCGTCAGCAGAAACGCTCCATGCAGGCCATGCTTGAGGCGTGAAAGTATTCCGCCTGCTCTTTGCGGTGCTCGACTAAGTAGGTTATCTGTGGTAATTTCAGTTTGCCGAATCTAATCAATATGTATGTGCTGAGCACTGCTACAGAATTGATGTACCGAATGAGAAGGGTCCTGTGAGGTTCATTGTAGTGTCCTTATAACCCTTTGTAATATAATTTCATTTTGTAAAAACTGCAAGACGGGGGCTTATGGAAAGGAACTGCGAAGACCGGAGGAGCGGCGAAAGCAGTTCGAGGTCAGCCAGGTCGAGAACGGATATCCGTGGCGATAGCAATACTGCTGAAGCGCAAAGCCATCTTTACTGTTGTTGTTTACATCAGTAAACATGGCGCATACCCACTCGGGGGATTGGCCAAGGTCTTTGGCATGAGTTTACGTCTTCTTCTTTGAAAAACGAATAATCAAATGCACGGACTTTGTGAGAGATTTTGTGGGTAGTAGCTATTCTTTTGGGATGAGTTTTTAACGCGACTGCATTACAAAGCAGCCATGCTATCGCACTTCTCATGTGCTGCAGACTGTCACGGGGAGACAATCTCTAAATCGCCGTTGCGTTGCTGCTTCAACGCACCTTAAAAATTCACAATGCACGGGAGAGCGAATTGGTTCGTGCGCTTTGACCTATTCCTGAAGCGCTGTGTCGAAAATATTTTCAACTGCAGGGCGAGGCAACAAACCTTGCACAGGGGGCGAATGTTACACTGGAGGGAACGAACGTCCCCATACACGTC
The DNA here is from genome assembly GCF_055824585.1 of Amblyomma mixtum. Classification (NCBI taxonomy): domain Eukaryota; kingdom Metazoa; phylum Arthropoda; class Arachnida; order Ixodida; family Ixodidae; genus Amblyomma; species Amblyomma mixtum. The sequence continues at coordinate 236,528,674 of NC_143013.1, forward strand.
AGAGGCGGTTCCATAGTTCCTTTGCTTCACCTTGCCGACGACAATTCGTGAGTGCAACCTGTATGATTGTGTTTACTCGCAAAATCGATTTACAGTGCTGTCAGGCATAGTTCGTCGGTGTCACACACGCACGCACGCACACACACGCACGCACACGCACACACACACCCACACGCTCGCACACACACACACACACACAGACGCGCGCACACACACACACACACGCTCGCGCGCGCACACACACACACACGCTCGCGCGCGCGCACACACACACACACACACACACACACACACCCGCACGCACGCACGCACACGCACACGCACACGCGCACACGCACACGCACGCACACACACGCACGCACGCACGCACGCACACGGACTTTGGAGGCCAACGAAAAGGATATAAGTAAAGTTAAGGTTGGTGGAATGAGCAGTTGGAAATAAAAGCGATAAGGAAAACGTTCTGGGAACCTAATCGCATGAGAGCAGAGGAAGTTAAAGAAGAAGCGCGGTGTAATGATGTCCTAGATCAAGTTGAGAATATGAAATTAAGAAGTACAGCCGGCCAAATATCTAGCTGGCGTGCGCGACGGCGGCTTTGTCTGTGCTCCTGCGCTTTGGGATGAAGCAAACTTCCGGAAAGCTCAATATTAAGCCCGGGCTCAGGGACCCTGTGCTTAAATTTGATATCGCAGCAAGTTTGCTCCGTCATAAGCTACAGGAGCACGGAAAACGCGGCCGTCACGCAAGCCAGCTAAAGATTTGGACTGCTGTACAGGCAATGTAACATGGTAGAATAGATATCTTGCGATCAAAAAGAAAAAGCTGTACGCTGAGGTTTCCAAGGCAATGTAATTGCAGCAGAGGAAGAGGCTCGGCGAAGAGATGAAATTATAAAGTTTTCCGGGACATAGTGGCCTTATATGGCGCAGTACACGGTTAGTTGGATGTCAGGAGGGAGGGGAGGGATTACTAAGACAATTATTGTTATCGCTAACAAGTGAAGCTGCAGCTGACTCTATTTAATTGCGAAGCATTAACCACGAGACCTCGCTACGTAAACGAACTTTACGTACCATTTGTCACCTTTAGTGCTTCCTGTTCATTTTTTTAATTGCTGTGCTGTACCTGTCTTATTAGAGCTAGTGACGTACATACTTGACTAACCATGAGCCCTGACATCCCAAAAAAAGTAGATTACATTGGTGAATGAATAAAAAATTACTAGTGAAAACCGAAGCTGGAATGTCTGGCTCCTAACCTGCTCGTTCGATAAATAACGCCGTTTCTTTGTAAGTGTAAGTAATGCCACTCATCATGTTCTGTTTTCCAGTCAATCAGAGGCATTGGAGCTATTCGTTGCTCCTGACGAGAAAGGCGAAGCATCCGGGTTCCTGTACTGGGATGACGGCATCACTTTCTGTACGTCCTTCACTTCCATAAATTATTCACATAATGCGGGCTTTCAAAGGAAATGTTTTTCTGTTAACGAAAGCTGCGAAAGGATAAGGTTGTCTAAACTTTAGGTATGCCACCGTCGCCACTGGTATTTCTAGCCCTGTAAATGTGCCTCAGGAATTGTTATAGATTGCTCCTACGAGTCTAAGACAGAGCTCCGAATGGCTAGTGTCCTGATAGGATGTGTTAAGCTCTATACGTAGTAATTTTTTTGGTGCCCAAGAATACGTCGCTACACGTCCTGCAAATTACTGTTGGGCCGTTCCCGGTTGTAAAGCGCAGTTAGTGATCTCCCAATGTCACCTAGACTTCGCGCACTTTTACGTGGGAAGTTCCCAGACACCCTTAAAGCGTGTGGGGGTACGCGGTCTCGGACTCAAAGGAGATGCCCTCGACTCAGCGTGGCAAGCTCAGCGGAGACCGGCTACCAAGTGACAAGAGGTTTTTGGGCGTTCGGTGCCCAGCTTTCGCCGGTCGCAAGCCAGAGAATGGGTCGGAGCCAAAGGTTCACAAAACAAAACAAAGTTTATGCAGCAATGAGACGATACAGAGGATTACACAATCACTAGTACAGATACATTAAAAGTGATTAATAAAACAATGCAACTAGTGCAAAGGTAAGCTCGAGAGAGAATACAATATATAGGCAATATTGCACCTAAAGTGCTCTAACACAAGAGAAAAAGGTAAACAACCAAAACACAATTTGTTCACCGGGCACTGCGGCAGTCCGACGACCAGAGTTCCACGACGATGCCGTCCCGCAGACTGGCGACCGTTGCCTCGTTGGTCCGATGCTGGCCGAGTGGTGTTTTCCCGGGAGTCGAACGGGCGCGCTTCGATGAAGCTTAAACGGCGGTCCGGACTGACTTGACAGCGGTCAACGTCCTTCTTTATAGGCTCGCTCTCCCGTCTGTTTGTTGTACGCGCCAAAGTAGGCGCTCACATACACGCAGCATCTCCCGTGTCGGTGAGCGGTGGTGGAGGGGAGAGGGAGCACACGCACACAGGCTAGGCGCTCCGCGGGGGTTTCCCCCTCTCCCGTTCGTCTCGTGCCGGCGAGACGCGTCCGCGCGGCGCTGTTTTTCTTTGTTTGCTTCAAAAATGCGCCGAATTTTGTGACACCCAAATGTAAACTGCCTGTATAGATGCGAAGAAAGAACTGCGCGAACGAGAAACGGACGGCGAAGATGCAATGACGCACACAAACGCTACCTTTGTTGGCGCCTTTGCCTCTTCGCTGCCTATGTCTCGTTCATGCTGTTATTTCTTCCCATCTATAATGAACCAACTAGCCCGGCCGACAAGTTCTACGCAAGCTTCCATCCTGCCGTACCGGGGCGCGTGTTCGCCAAATGCAGCCGGTACAGCCAGCGATGACAGCGCCGCCCACCGGCAGGTAGCAGCCACATTAAGGCTGGATATAAATATTCATTCAGAACGACGGCTTGACATCGCCGCTATGGCGCAGTGGATTAGAGGCACGTGTTGCGTATGGAAGGTCGGCCGTTCGACTCCGCTCTCTGTACTGTAATTTTATTGTTTTTTTAATTTCATTTTTTTTTCAATTCTGCCCCTTTTAGGTCGCAAATCGTGATGCTTAGTGGCATATAACGCCGTTTAAGAGGATTTATTATCCCTTTTAGGTAAGCCGTTGTGACAATCTTCAGTCACCGTGATCAATTCACCGTGGTTTCAAGCCTTGTGGCTGTACAGGCTGCAGTTGGCGAATACGCTACCGGGGCTTGGAAAGTAGGGATGCCTGTAACCTTCGGTGATGTTGACCCGTATATGGCGGCAGGATCCATTTCCTCGACCCCCGAATCCGAAGCGTGGCCATGTCTAAAGTGGCAAATGCTGACACGATTGTGATTTCATCTTAGTAATCTAAAAGGTCACAGATTAATGGTCTGTCGGCTAGCTTTGATCAGATCACTGAAAGAAGCCCAAATTCTTGCAAACATTCCCCCTGTTTTTTTCATTGTCCAGTCGTCCACAGACCTGTCTTGAGCTCTCGAACTCCGTTTCGTCTGCGCTCCGCACCGTGCAGAGCAACGTACAAGGGTAGCGCCATAGAGTTTCTTACTATTACCTAGAGGGAAAGCTGGCGGCGCTGCACTTCAGCCACCATGGACGCTCAAAGCATCATGGTACGGTGAACTGCTCGTTGCGGGAAAGTCGTATTTTTTTGGGAACACGAAGTGGCACTACTGAGATGTTTCACTCAGAAAACACGCTGTTCGTGTGTGCGCAGACGACTTTGGTGCGAACGTAGTGTGCAAAAGCCACAGTAGCCACAGCAACAGCCCACGACGCCAATAAAATGTTTATTTTTTCCGAAGTACCACTATAAAGCTTCTTATAGTGTTTAAGCAACCACATTTTCTTTAAAACATATTTTCTTTTAAAGGTGCGCCTGTTAAGCACCAAATATTAGTTTTTGTAGTGTAGGACAATAGGAGGGCGTGTCATCTCTTACTTGGGGCAAACTTTGCATTTACATGCTTTTCTGCTCATTTGTTGCATCATAAGACAAGATATTGAATGTTAGAGCACTCTTGATTACCGAACAGCGTTCATTTTTGCATTATTTTTCGGTCAAAAGTTGTAGTTCTGCAGTTTTTAGCTCACCGGCCCATGATGCTTTGAGCGCCCATGGCGGCTGATGTGGCCTTGAGAGGGCTCCACGCAAACTCCCATAGAAGGGGAGCCAGCTTTGCCTCTAGGTAATAGTAAAAAAACTCTATGGGTGGCGCCTGGTTCGACATAGCGCATGTCTGGTGCTCAGACGACACTCAAAGGTGCACAATCTCGAACCAGGCGCGGCCGCTAGACGTCACTGTGCGTGCTGCGGAGCGCAGACGGTACGCAGTTCGGGCGGCCTGGACAGGTCTGTGGAGGACTGTACATGCGTTGAAGTGTGGGTAAAAGCACTCCGATATAATTTTGAGTACACTGCACGCTGATCTTCGTCCATTTAAAAAATGAGCGTTTGTATCTTTTTTTTTTCAGACGATGACATGACGAAGGCTCCACAAATTCGCTTGAACTTCAGTCTGTCAAAGGTAGTACGAAGCTGCATTTTACATCATGATGGGGGCAGCTATATCGAACTAGCAGTGTCAAGCCGCAATTACCAGACGTAATGATGGGTTCATTATGTTGTTTATGCGAATGATGAGGTTTCGTTAACGTGTGGAAGCAGCGCCGAGTGATAAAGACGAAAATTACACTATAATCACACTTCTGGCTGTCTAATTATTTTAATTCGAACCCGTATTGCATGAAAATAAGCTTTATATGGTAATTTTTTTGTCTTAGGCAGTGTCATTCTATGCGCTCTTGTAATGGACGACTTCTAGTCCTATTTGGCAATCTGTGCATGTGCTCACATGACATGTCTTATAATAAAAAAAAAATGTAAATTATCAGTATGTCTGTGCACAAAAAAAAATCCTTTGGTGACAATTAATAGAAAATTGTACAGATTAACATGTAGTGTCCTGACTTCAAAAGTGAGGGTGGATAGTTTTCTTGCATATTGTCAAAAAATACTGTTGCTCACCGAACCATTTGACGACTGGACATACGCCTCATTTTGCAGCCGTTCCATATCACCACTATTATTTCTGCCGTGTGAGACCATAAATTTAAAGACAGGGCGCAAACGTTCTTCAGGGCACTTAACCGGTAAAACTCTTTGGGAGATGGCGTTGTTTCTGCGTTCGTAGATTCAACCGACACTGCAGGCTGTGCGAAAAACTACTAAAAGCAGATATCAATATCAGAAAAATTATGTTTGAGTTAACATCTGTTTTAAATATTTAGCCTCACAGGAAATGCAGATGGCTAACTGTCTCAAATTTATTCCAGACGGTTTGCGTTAGTGCTAGCAAAACTGCCAAAAAAAACAAAGGAAACTGAATGATGAATGTTAAAAATGAAATGGCTTACAGTGCTAGGTGTGAAGTTGGAATGTGGGAAATAAATTAGCAATGGCTAACAAACATTTTCTAAATGTAATAATTCTAATTGAAACCATTTGGGCCATCCAAGTGAAATGAGCATTCCAACTGAAACAAATAGGGTGCCCCATTTGGACTGCCCAATTGGTATTTCTATTCCAGTTGGAGCCAGTTGGACTGACCAATCACTCTGGCCAATTGTAATGAGAATTCCAATTGGAACCCATTGAGTCCAATTGGAACCAATTGGAATCCCTAAGGGGTCCAATGGTTTTGACTGGGTCTGCAAGAGACGTCTGCTTCCGAACGACGCCGCGCGTGCGCCTATCAGCGAAATAAAAGTGATAGCATTCTTAGGTAGCATATGAACACTATTTCCTTTGGTGTGAAATGCCCTTTGGGCTGTATGACACTGAAGGTTGAGGCCACTTTTCGGATAATAGACGGGCAAAGGGGTCTCGTGCAGGAAATCACGCCTTTTTTGGTTCTTTGGTTCACTTTGCAGGAGCCAAGTGTTTCAACATTAACCATGGAGCTTGAAGAAGACAGCTACCAAGGGCCGAACAAACCTGTCATAAAAGCCGTAACCATTTGTAATGCACCATCTCCGCACTCGGTGGTGCTGGACGGGAAAATACCAGTAAAGACGTTCCACAACACTCAACTGAAGGTACGGCTACACGTGCAATCTCAATCTTTATATTTTTGTTTTCCTTTCAAGAGTAGTTTCAAGCATGTTCAGCGAAGTTAGCGACAGCACAGGCGAAGAATAGAGTTTAACAAATAACTTTTGCTGTGTAGTCTGAAAAATAGTTGCGTTACCGCGAATATTGTTTAAAACTGCATGATCTTGCGCTTTTCTTTACAGGTACTCAAGTTGGGCGAGCTTGCGATGGACATCAGCAAACATATCATCACAATACAACACTAGCAGCCAGTCTATGGAAGTTCTTTTTTTCCTTCAAACAAGAGATGAACGCAATGGCAGTGCTATTTGCTTGGTTGAACCATGATATATGGCACAACACTGAACAGAAACGCGTTCATATTTGCGACCAAATAATGTCTCTTTAAAATAGCTGATCGCTAATACAGGTAGGTGTACTTGTGGGCTTCTGGCGACGAGAACAGATGCTGATACCTTGCAAATACTTGCTGAAGCATAGCCGTAGACATGGAGCTCTGACTACATGCACTGAAACAACAAAATAAAGCCAAGTATATTTCACTCGCGGACGCAACGAGAAACCCAGGAAGCGCAACACGAAATACCTTCCGGTTGTAATCGCTTACACGCAACACATGAAGAAAAGTGGGGGAGAGGAGGAGTCGGAGAGAACGCACAGTAGAGAATCCTGATCGCTCCACCAAGTGGGGAGATGTTTAATATTAAGGCGGAAGCCTTTAATGTCTCATCGTTGTAAGCAGGAGCTGTCGACAGAAATGTCACGCTTTTCAACTGGTCGAAACTGTCATGACGTCACAGTGCGCGAATTTCAAACGTGCCAATTGTACTTTGGCTAGTAACCATGCAACCAATTCAAGGGATCGTATACTGATGCTCCAAGTAAGTGCGACTGAATTTAATTAATGGCTTAATTATCCAATTAGCCCAATTAACGTTTCTAGTCAGGCCATATAAACAAATAAAACCGAGTAGGAAATTGATCGAGCTCAGGAATCGAACCCCGGTCTTCGGAGTGCGAGACGAGCATGCTATCCACTCCGCCATGCCAGCTCGATGGTTTGGTATGTACAAAGGCGCGTCTAGTGAATACGGTGTCTTCGCTCACTCCCATCCTCCTCCCTTCCCTTCCGGCGAGGTTTAGGTGTCCACCGACAAATGAGAGACAGATACATTTTCTTTCCTCAAAAACCAATTTACCCATGAGCGAGGCGTAGAACCGAATGGGCGATGGCGTCTGTGTATTCCCTGGCAGCGTTGCAAGATGGTGTCGCGTTCCACTCTTAGAGGCGTAGCTTAACATCTTAACCACACATTAGTGACCGCACTTTAGGTGAAAAAAGTGCCCCCTGAATTTTGACGGGTGTCCACCGAGATATGTGAGACAGTTACTGCGTAATTTCCTTTCCTCAAATACAATTTACAGTTTCTTCATTACGGACCCTCTTTCTCTTTCTTCTTTCACTCGCACTTTCCTCCGTTCCTGTACGGTGCGGTTCAGGTGTCCACCAAGATGACAGAGAATTACTGCGCCATTTACTTTCCTCAAAAAGCGTTGCGTTCAAAGGGCAAGGCATCGCGCCGATCGGGTGCTGGCGTTCCGTGGACTCCCTGCCAGCGCTACAACACGCTGTCGCGTCCCACTCCTAAAGGTGAAGCTTAAGCGTCATTAATTATCAGTTAATCAGTATTCAGGTATTAATCAGTAATTAACCATTAATTAATGAGTTGTCATCACTTAGTAATTAGTACTCAATTATATGTGACGCCACCAGTGCCACAGAAGAGCGAAAGTGGTGCGGAAAACGCTTTCGCCTCTACGCACTTTAGACAGTCAAAGTGCCCCCTGAATTTTTTCATACCACAATTACAGCAGGCACGTTATTTTAATCAGCTTATCTCCACGCCTCAAACAACATCGTTCGAACACGCTGAGTTATCGCCATATCATTGGCCTAGCAGCAGAGAAGTAAATCATAAAGGGAAAAAAAAGTGGCGCAAAAATGACAAGGACGGAGAAAGACGCACACACGTAGCCCTAATTTCCAACAATGATTTATTCGACAAAAGAAGGGTGGTTTTTTTACTGTCGTATCACAGTTGCACCTTGAATGCATTGCACTAGCAGAGCATATCACCTAGATACGCAAGCGTCTTTGGCAACAGAAGGGCTACTTACGCAGTCATTTTTCAAACATTACATCCATTCAGCCTCAATTATTTCATTTTTTATATTTTTGCGCACTTTTAAAACCACACAATTTTGGAAAATGGGCATGCCTGACAAATGCAATAATGCGCTGACAGACCTTTTTCACACATTTTCTTCACATCACGCGCCTGCTCACGAAGCCGGTCATTCAAGCCTCGGCCCGTTTGTCGTACATATTGCTTCTCACGGGAAAGAAGTGCCTGATATACAAGGTTTTCAATGCAACAAAGAAATTTTTCGCAATGTTTCTCTGCACAGCCGCCGCCTTTTGACTTCCTTCACAGTTTTGGTGCAGAGTGGACTGAGCTTATTTGGGGCTGAAAAAACATTCTAGCTCCCGATCATTGCGACAGTTTTTTTTTTGAGATATGGGACAACTTATGAATATATAGGAATGTAGCAACTTTTTCTTTCTTACACGGAGCCTCTTGATTAACTCCGTTTTTTTTTCTGGCATACCTTCTTCAGAACGCCTTCCGCAACAAACTCAACAACGTGGGAAGGGTCTCCAGCGTTTCCCAGCCGCTTACACTGCTGTAAGAAACCTTCATGCATGAGATGCGGGCAAGATTTCTTGAGGGTGTTATTAAATGAAAGTTGAGCAATACATCTTTTCACAAGTTTAGAGTGCGCTGAATTAAATGGCGACAACGATTTTTCGTCACGAGATTTGAACACCCAACACGTCTGATCATAATGCAGTGCGAGGTTGGTGCCAAAGAATTTAATTACTTTTTCAGGTAGTTCAGACGTTACTTCCAGAGCCTTAAAATATTCACGAAAAAGTGTGAGGACATTCAAAGTGTCATCCATGAAGGATCCGTCATTTTTGTTAAGTACAACGAGGAAGTATGTTATCAAGATCTTTAGGTATGTTGACGACTTCACGTCTCTTCTTTTCTGTAGTGCTGTGAACCCCTCCTTTCACACGCATGAGCTGATGCTGGAGCTTCAGTTGCACTTCTGGCTTTTGTTATCCTGTTGTTGATTCCTTTCTCAGTGCTTGTGATTATTAACTTGATAGCGTTAAAGCTGGCCCTGTGCAGACCGCAAGCGTTGTGAGCGGAAAATCTTCGAAGAAATAGTCCAGGTGGCATCGTAGGTCACGCTACCTTTCGGCGTCACAACAACCCGCTCGCGGCAAGGCTTCAGTTAAAATAGTGATTGATCGCAAGATGTCACCAGGGTGGCAGCATCAGCCATCACAGGGCAATGACGCCTCCCTTAACTTTTGCACCACTGTGCCAAGAATGGTATGAGCACTCCCAGGAATCTGTGAATGTGAAGTTGAGAATGAAGAATTCCGCATATATGAGGTTTAACCGATTAACGATATCTCATTATAGCCTTGAGGTGGAGCTTATGTTTCCCGTCCATTTTTTTATCGGGTTGTTGTAGTGTGCTTATTATTTACCTCCGTCTGTCTCATTTCTACCGCATACCTGAATAAATACAGCAGTGAGCAAAAACATACGTTCTTTTCAATTTTCTCGTGTAAATCCAAAATATCACGGATATGTAAGCCCTCTTTGCTAGTTCTGAATTTACACCATTTCGTCTGGTCTACGTAAGTGACTTTCAGACGATGCTGGATGCAATGCTTCCATGCTGCACTGATGACCACCCACTCACGCCAGACGCCGAGCAGTTCGCTCAGCGCGCCGAGGAAGCACGTCAACTTGCCCGTATTCACATTCAGCGGCAGCAGAGCACGGATGCGCGCCGCTACAACCTCCGTCATCGGCACGTCGAATACCATCCCGGAGACAAAGTTTGGGTGTGGACCCACACATATTGAGCCACACAGGACGCAATGGTATGGGGCTGATTCTACGCTCGTGGTGTTTGTCTTCTTAACTGAATTCAAGGTATCATGAGGGAAAAGGTTGATCAGAGCATACTTGAAAAGTTATTCATTCACAGGCAGGCAGTTATATGGGATGTGAATATGTGTTTCAACATAAATACGACTGGAAGCACTCTTATACCCTTGGAAAAAAAAATGAATGAAGAAGAGGATGGCGGGACTTATGGAGCGGCCAAGCTGTCCTACCGAGATTATTTCAATAAAATGTGTTCAGATAAGCATCGCGCATTGTCCGAGGCACAAATAAAGCTAGCAGCGGCAACTCTAGAAGCTGCTGCTAAAGTAGAGAAACGTGGACTAAACGTGCACTGAGAGCTTCCTGGACTCTATGCTTCAACGGAGCCAAGCAGTGATCGTCGGAAAAAGTTTGTGTGTCGAATATTGACACATTAAATTATGTGAGAAGGCGTTATTGACATTGTTGCCTCATTTTGTAATAGAAAAAAAATAACAGTCGATACCTGCACGCAGTGCAGAAAGAAGTTATTCAATAAGTTTGCCGTGGGAACAAATTGGCATTTAATGTGACGATAAACTTTGGTTTCTATTATGCAAAAAATCTCAGGTTGTCGTCGCGCTAACTTCGTGCTCAAATTTTAGTGCGTTAAAAAAATTAAATTTGGAAAACTGAAATTCTCTGTCTTTTTGTTCACTACTGCACGCTCAGGCCCACTTACAGAGGTTCTATAAAGTCAAGGACTTCAAGCAAACCCTAAATGTTCATCTTGCAAGCATCATCCCGAGGGCACCAAGGTGTTTGTGGAGGTCAGTTCGAAATAGTGAGGGTTATTTTGCGTACTCTAGTGCATGGCTCTTGTCGAGCCTAACTCAGTTGTATAGCCTAGCCCAAGCGTGGGAACAAGCAATTTGCTTAAACCTGCCGTTCAACGCTAAAAGACCCCTGGCCGACGTGTACAATAGAGGCGTCACCGACTTTGCTAACCACCGGCCGTCGTTTGCTCACGGAGAACCCAGAACGAAAACTGTTTAGCGGCATGGATTTTGCTTGAACAGGATGTACTTGCTCAGTAAGAAATACACCGAATGCATTAGCGAATGCATTCGTAGCTTGGGTGACTCAGTTGAAAATTGCTGTCTAGTCCGTGCTGCGCCCAGATTAGCCTACTGCAGAACAGCGTGCATGCTGCCCAGTGTTTTATCTTATACGTGCGCCTAAAACAACACCAAAAAGGTTGTTGCAAAAGAAACCTTTATGCACTCCTTTCGTTGCGTCACATGTAAGTATCCAAATGGCCGCAGTGGGGGCATAGCATGTATGACATGCCTGCTTAGAATAATTACCTGTTACTACTCGCACCTCTTTCCTCAAGCTTTTCTACTCACAGGGAAAAGATTCGAGAGTTCAGCTAGCATGTCGAGGCAAAGTATTAAAAGAATTCAATTCCAGGGCTTCTGTGGAGACTCCAGTTAAGCTTTCTTGAAGCATTTTGCCAAATTGTTTACGGAAACAGACAGTGAGAGCAGTTACTGAATTGTGTACAGCGTTTAGTTGTAAGTGGTTTCGCTATGAGGGAGAACCAACGTTGCGCCTGCACTCTAACGCCACTGTAGTCGACATCCAGAGCGAAGCCGATGCATGTGCCCAATGCGTTGCCCTTCTTGCGCCTAGGATGGTGCGTGACCGACTATGAGCAGCCATTCGGCCTAGCACGATTAGCTGCTTAGGTTATTGACCTACCAAGAAACAATGTTTGGCCATTTCTCGACGGTGTAAGGTGCATGTGAATGTTTGTTTTTGATACCCAGTACAGGCGTGATTTCACACTGCATGAGGAAACGTGTGCATTGGAACTTTAAAGCCGAAGCAATGAAGGAAGTATTCCACCTGCACAACATGACTGTCATTGCTGTAAAATTGGCTGCAGGCTGCTGTCATTAACTGCGCAAAGATTTAGTGAACTCTCCATTCCATTGATCGAATAGTGAAGGCAACATTTCTAAAGTCACTAAATTGTCTCTCTCTCTTGAAGTAGACATTCAGCTTGAATAGAGGATGCACAAGGCACGTTGAAGAACCCCATGTGGTCGCAATTTTCGAGCCCTTCACCCCGGCGTCCCTCATAGCCTGAGTCGCTTTGGGACATTAAAACCCCATAAGACTAGACTACACTACAGAATACATAAGGGCCTAGAAAACGAGTTAGTCAAATTTTGAGTTCGGCTTTGGAAACATTACACTGGCAATATCCCGATAATCACGCAATTTATTTGGATGGCCGCCGACTTTCGTGCTTATTCATTTGTTATACTGTTTCTTTCGGAGCGTTCATAGTATAACTAGAAATGCTATCACTGTTCGCTGATAGTAATATCACCGAGGGCTCGTTCCCATTCCCAGCAAGGGCTCAGACTCTTGAAAACTTGGCCATTTGGTGGTGACTAAGCAGAAGGCGATGATCGAGAAGGTTGAGGAATGTGTTCACAGAATTTAAAGCAGTGATAACTTACTTATCATCGAATACATTAGAAACATCTGACTCCGTCATAACTGTAGCAGCCATGCAGATATTGCGTAACGACAGCGCAGTAGAGGCAAATGAACGGATCCTGGAAAATATCTACAGCGGCTTCACAGCGACCACAGTCTTTCACAAAGAAACGTGCAAAGTGACAATAGTTCTTCACAAGAAAACACACAAAATACTGATAAGGAAGGGCGTCCGGCAAGGAGGCATTTTCTGTCCGGTACTATGCACCCCTTGGTTACAGGGAGTAGTCAGACAACTTGATCGGGAAGGCTTGGGATAAAAGTTGATGGAGAATATCTTACCAACGTGTGGTTTCCTGATGACATCGCCTTACTAAGCAACTCAGGAGGACAAATTAAAACGCATGGTGGAGGACCTTGACCGGTGGAGCAGAATGGTGAGTCAAAGAAGTACCATTCAGAAATCTAAAGGAATGTTGAACTGCCTCGGGAGGGAACAGTAGTTCACGAGAGGCAACAAAGCATCGGAAGTGCAGGTTATCACCGCAGATGTGGACGTCGAGAATGAAATACTAGAAGAATACGAATGAGGTAGTGTGTATTTGCAGGCACTCTCAGGTAATAAAGAGCAGTTTAGCAATGTCTCTGACAAGGAAACTATATAACAGGTCTACCAGTACTAACTTTCGGGGCAGAAACTTGGACGGTAACGAAAAGAATTGGAGCTGGAGGGTTGAAGTGGACAACGCAGTTAGTTATGGGAAGGAATATTACGGGTTTAATATTAAGAGACAGGATGAGACCAGAGTAGGTCAAGGACGAAACGTGAGTTAACGACATCCTAGATGAAATCAAGAAGAAGGAATGGACACGGCCAGGGTATGTAATTCGTAAGAGAGCTAATCGATGGTAGTTGCAGGTTACAGAGGGATTCTAAGAGAAGGCAAGCGTATCAGAGGGCGGCAGAAAGTTAGTTGGATGGATGAGATTAGGAAGTTTGCGAAGATAAGGCGTCCTGAGGCGTACAAGACAAGGATAATTGGAGGGATATGAAAGAGGTGTTTTTGAAGCAGTGGATGCAGTCGGGCAAATAATGATGATGGTGACTTATCAAATAAGTACTAGTTAATGCCTCAGCAAAAACATTTAGTGATATAAACGAAATACAAAAAAGACAACAAAACACTACACAACCCACTCCACGCAGAGTTTTCTCCCTTTCCAATTTTCTATCGGCGCCCTCGCCCGTGACATGCAGTCGCTGCTCCTAACTTTTTGCGCCTGCTGGTTATTGATAGTGTACATTTTCTTTCTGAGTCTTCCACTCTTGTAAGCCTGTTTATAGACGTCGAGACCTAATGAGATTCAACTCGGCACATCGGTGCAAGAGATTAAAATTTCGCGGCCAAGCCAAACCAAAACCAGCAGGTGCGAGATGTACGTAGCTATACTAGCATGCAGACGTCTTTAGGTAAGGTGTTAAGGATCCTGTAGTATGGCCTTCTGGCTGAGGCGGTCAGCCATGCGTCCTAGTGTCTGCTATCCCACCGAAATTAAATTGAAAAGTCAGCAAGCTATGCCATATGACACTATTTTGAGAACTCATCGTCACCTTCCTGATGACAATTGTTCGCCGAAGTGGTGAGCTTCGAAAGCTTTGGTTTTAATGATATAGCGATTTTCTGGCAATGTCCTACTGTTCGCTTTTGACGCTGAAGTTCATTCACCAGAGACGACTTTTATACCATGATCACGAAAGCTCAAGTTCGCTCATCTAGACATATGAAAGGCGCACGCAAGAGAAGCAGCCCAGGGCGGTACATCTCTGCTGTAAGTCTGCTTATTCTCCGTCGCTGAAGTGAACTGCGCCAGAACGCGAGGCATGGACAGCCGCTGCGAGGGTGAAAAAGGAGGAGAAGGAAAGAGTGCACCCGTCGCCCAAGCACGCGAGGTGCAGTCACGGTTGCGTCACGTAAACAGCATAGCCACGTGCGCCGCAGGCATGGCAAATTACACACACACACACACACACACACACACACACACACACACACACACACACACACACACACACACACACACACACACACACACACACACACACACACACACACACACACACACACACACACACACACACACACACACACACACACACACACACACACACACACAAACACACACACGCACACACGCACGCACGCACGCACGCACGCGCGCACACACACACACACACACACACACACGCACGCACACACACACACACACGCACGCACACACGCACACACGCACACACACACGTGATTCCAATGTGACGGCACTGCTAAACGCTCAGGTTTTGCTCTCTGATGTGGGATGGAGCCTCAGTATCAAGTGCAGCTTTCGCTAGAAGTACACAGCTTGCTCGCTTTGGATGAACTTTCTTTCGTGTATGCTTTTCATTTTATTAGATTCTTTTACCGATAGCTGCTTTGCTCAGCAATCTTTCAATAAACACTGTTGCTTGCTTCCCCGGTTGACTCAAGAAACTGATTAGTTGCACAATGACACCGATTTGGTGCAGGCGTTGATGAATGCTTCGAATTTTTTTTCCCTCACCAAACTGTTCAGGAAACCTAAATCCTGGGAACCTGTGACACGTCTGCAGTCCCGGATCTGCATTCAACGGCAATTAATACCGATTGACGCGTTGGTCGCAGAAATCCCAGGGTTGCATTTTTAGGCTATACCGTTGGATTTATTTTTATATCCATAGCAGTTCACGTACATCGGATAGAGCTAGACTCTGCTGGATGAACTTCAGCAAGGGTACCGCTTGCACAGCTACGTCCGCCCAAGGCAGATTGGACTACATTATTCATCGAAAACGCGTTTGATCACACTTCCCACGGACGAGGCCATCCCTTCAATCAGAACTGCGGAACATTACGTTGCCCTGAGTGTCCTGGACGAACAATTCAGCGTCCCACCCCGCTCAATAGTCATCGTCACCTCAGACGCCATGGAAGCCACTAACACTGAAGCCATCATCGAGGGGAACATGCAGTTGCTTCTAGACCAAGGAATCGGTATCGCAAGAGGCGTCGCGCATTTCCGCAATGGCCAAGCCGAAGTACTGCTGACTAACTTTAGCGAACAAAACCGGCACGTTAACCAAGGAACGATGATTCCCTTGTTCGACGAAATATGCAACGTAGGAGACTTCTTCGCCCTCTCCGATCCATCCGCCGAAGATTCGCCTGACCAGGAGAACTCGCCCACTTTTGACATCAACCGTGCCCTGGCCCGGAACAGAGAAGATCAGCTGCGTAATCTGCTTCGTAGCTACAGCGAGTGATTCTCGTCATCGCCGAAGGTCCGATAAACGCCGATTGCCAAGCATCGCATTACAACCGACCAGCACGTCCGCCCTCTCTGCCAAATCCCCTAGCGTGTGTACCCGCGAGAATGACAAGCCATCCGGGACCAAATGGAAGAAATGCTTCGCGACGACGTCATCCAGCCTTCAAAAAGCCTCTGTGCGGCACCGATTCTTCTAGTGCGAAAGAAAGACGGCGCACTTCGGCTCTGTATTGATTACCGCCGCTTGAGCAACATCACAAAGAGGGACGTCTACCCCCTCCCTCGCATCGACGACACACTGGACCGGCTCTGCAATGCCAAGTATTTCTCACCGAAGGACCCCAAGAGCGGCTGCTGATAAACTGAGGTCGATGAAGAGATCGCGAGAAGACCGAATTCATCATACGGATGGCCTCTTCCAGTTCAAGGTGATGCCACTTCGTCTCTGTTCTGCACCAGCGACGTTTCAGCGAGTAATAAATACAGTGCTGGCAGATTTGGAGTGGCAAATCTGTCTGAGGTGACGTCGTTGTTTTCGCCTCGAACGTTGAAGAGCGCTTAAAAAGACTTTGAACAGTACTAGACGCAATAAAGTCGTCTGGTCTAACCTTGAAAGCAGAGAAGTGCCACTTTGCCTATGAAAAGCCGCTGTGTCTAGGCCACATCGTTATGAAGGAGGGAGCACGCCCAGGCACGCAGAAAACAGCTGCGTCGCACTATTGCCACCGCCGGCCGATAAGAAAGGCGTGCGCAGATTCCTCGGACTCTGCACGTATTACCCACGATTTGTCAAAATCTTTTCGGCAATCGCCGAGCCTCTGGCCCACCTGGCAAAGGCAGACGTGCCATTTAAATGGAAAGCGTTGCAAGTAGAAGCCTTCATGGAACTTCAGCGTCGTTTACAGTCCCCACCGATCCTCGCGCACTTCGATGAAAACGCGCCGAGACTGAAATTCATACCGACGCAAGCAGTGTAGGCCTAGGCGCTGTCCTCATTCAGAAAACTGACGAACTGGAAAAGGTAATCCCATACGCTAGCCTCTCCCTGTCCAAAGTCGACGCTAACTATTCGACAACTGAAAAGTAGAGCCTTGCGATCATCTGGGCTACGTCGAAATCCCTCCCCGACCTGTACGGACAACCGTTCAAAGTGGTCAGCGATCACCACGCACTGTGCTGGCTTGCCAGTTTCAAAGAAATCTCCGGCCGCCTTGCCCGATGGAGCCTGCGCCTCCAGGAGTTTGATTTCACTGTCGTTTACAAGTCCGGATGCAAGCACTCTGACGTCTATTGCCTGTCACGAGCCACTGTAGACCCACCACCGCCGGACGACGATGAGGACGCCTTCCTGGGACCTATCAGCTCCAGCTCTTTTGCACAACAGCAACGCTCGGACCCCGACCTAAAACGCCTCATTGAGTACTTGAAAGGCAAGGTTTCTTCGGGCCCCACCTCCTTCAAGCGAGGACTGTCTTCGTTCTGTGTACAAAATGATGTCCTCGTGAAGAACTTTGCAGCGAACAAAACAGCCTACCTCCTTGTTGTACCTACAAGTCTGCGCGAAGAAGTTCTTTAGGCTTCCCACGACGAGCCGACAGCTGGACATCTCGGGTTTTCGCGTACCCTCCACCGCATTCAAGACTAGCATTGCTGGCCCCGACGGTCTGCCGATATCGCACATTATGTGAAAACCTGCCGAAATTGTTAACGACAAAAGACCCCTCCCACCCGCCCACCAGGATTTCTGAAGCCCATTAACCCCCTCAGGGCCCTTTCAGCAGATCGGCATGTACTTGCTCGGCTCTTTCGCAGAGTCAACGTCTGGAAACAAGTGGATCATCATAGCGACCGACTAACTGACCCGCTACGCCGATGCAAAAGTACTACCGAACGGAACAGCGGCAGAAGTTGAAAAATTTTTTGTGGAGTTCACCTTTTTGCTACACGGCGGCCCCGATGTGCTCTTCACGGGTAGACGAACAGCATTCACGGCGGAACTGACGCAAGCCATCCTGCCTTACTGGAAAGCCAGCCACCGAAGGACAACTGCATGCCACCCGCAGACCAACGGACTGACGGAGCGCCTGAACAAAACCGTCGCTGATATGCTCGCCATGTATGTCGACGCCGAACACAACACCTGGGACGCCATCCTGCCTTACATCGTCTCAGCCTACAATACTGCAGTGCAGGAGACCACTCAAATGACGCCTTTTAGGCTCGTCTGTGGCAGGGAGGCCGCGACCATATTAGACGCCATGCTGCCCAACGTTACCAAAGAAGATAACGTCGACCTCGCCGCCTACCTTCAATGTGCAGAAGCTCGAAGACTTGCCCGATTACGGATCAAAGACTAGCAGCGGACCGACGCTGTACGCTACAACCTACGAAGAAGCCACGCTGAATACAAACCAGGAGACCGAGTCTGGGTTTGGACGCCCATTCGCCGCTGCGGATTGAGTGAAAAACTTTTCGGCGCTATTTAGGCCCGTACAAGGTCGCCTAGGTGAACTGGACTATGAAGTCGTCCCTGACAAAATGACTGCATCACAGCGACGCCACGTGCGACCAGAAGTTGTCCACGTCGTGCGTCGAAAGCCCTATTATGCGCGCTAAAGCACGCTGTGTTTCCACACTCGGCGTTTATTTTTGCATAATCCGTTTTATTTGTGTGTAGTTGCCTTGTGTTTTAAAGAATCGGGTGTTTCTTTAAGAGGGGAGTAATGCCAGTAATATTTGTAGTGTTTCTTTGTTCGTTCATTGTTCAAAGCTGCCGGCACGCCGCTTTATCGCTTTCTGTGTGATGCAAGACTCGACCCCATTTATCTCGATTGATGGGAGTCAGTCGGAGACTATTCTACGTTGTTCCATAATATTCTTGTAACTTTGCACACTTTGTCTCGAAAGTTCGCTGTCAGCGTTAACATGAAGATCCATAGCGCACACAATTGAAGGGACACAACACAAGCGGTAAACTTCCACTGAACGATCTTTATTTGGCGCGGACAACCTTATAAAGATGACGTAATGAACAGGTATAGATGACTAACGACGATTATCTTGTGAAGTTCATGTCCCTTCAACTGTGTGCGCTATGGATCTTCATGTTGACTACCCACTAGCTCGAACCCTGACCCTTCTAAGTCAGCGTTAAATTGGGCATGGCCGACAGCGGCAGGGATTCGGTTCGACAACCACCGAGCACGCTCGTTGCTACGCCGCCGCCGACTCATTCAATTCTTTGCGGGCGCAAGTCAGGCCAAGTAAAGAGTTTTGCTTAGAAGCCATTTTCGCTCTCTTCCTGCTGTCCGCACTGCAGTCATCACTAGGTGACGATATTATGACTGATACGCGTTGAATGCTGACTGATATTATGTTCCTCCTAATATGTTGGCTGCAGGCTCCCTGTGGCAATCTAAACACTTCCTGATAATGTTCAGCTAACACCTAGGAAGATCTATTTTTCTTAACCTGTGTGGCGTTGTTGCACATTTTTTGCTTTGTTTTCATCATGTGGGTTAGTAATTAGTACATTTTGCGTTAATTACGCCGTAGTGAAAGATTCAAGTAGGACCGTGAACGGTTGTCCTGCGATGCTTTTGTTTTGTCATTGGCAGTCGACAAAGATTTTATTGTTTTTTTTTTATTTCTTATCGCTAAAATAAATACAACCTTAGTCCGCGTATTTTAGTAGTCCAAAAACTCTACTTGTCACCGTAATATTCAGTAATGCCTATAAACGTGATTTACATGCAAGCTTGTGGACCAGGAGTTGGGATGTTCTACTTTCATCAGTCCTATCCTGTGCTGTGCAGGCGTTACTACTGAATGAAACTATTAAGCGAGGACTCTGTTCCTGATTAATTATACATTTTAGGTCGCTGCAGATGGCATATAGCTATAGCCTTGTTGATATAGGGACTGCAGAAAATATTTCCGGCATGTTATTCGCATTTGCTTTAATAAGTGCAATTGGAGGTTTAAATACCGTATATTCTGAAAAGGCCTTGTTTTCCTTGCGTTTACTTGAGACTCATCGGAAGGGAAACCATTTTCGGTTTAGAGGACTTACGCTCAGTTCTACTGGATGACTGCTAAAAAAAATGTGATTGTAGACGACAACAAACACCACATGCAGCACAAAACGAACGCAAGTATGTCAATGCATTTTCCCAAGCATGGAAAAGTTCTTATTCTTGGATGATCAGTGGATTAAAATATGTAGAAGCATTGTATGCTGCACAACAGTCAGAATGAGGAAACTTTCATATGAAGCGCTCAAGAGGTCTGCTATGTTTAAATGCCAAAGCGCCTGAATTGAATTAAAAAAAAAACGCGTCAATGCACAGGGCAAAATGGAAAACTCATGACTACAAATATGCGAATCCCGTAATGGTTCTTAGGCCATTCGATAGATTGAGTTTATGAAATTTTTATAATGAGTGGAAGATTGCGGTGTAAGCAATGAAGGTAGTAGTTAGTACAGAACATGGAGATGTGATAAACTGCCTTAGTTGCTTAAACAGTTGCTTAAACATTAGCCTAGGTTTAGCACAGAAATTGTCTTCCTTCGCTGCACTGGTGCTGGGGGGTTGATTTTTTCGAGGTTCTCCATGATTACTTGCTAAGTGCATTGTCCATTGTTGAAGGCAGGGTGGGCTACATTTTGGGCCACGCTTTCATTATGTGCACGTCGGACACCGACGCCCAAGCGGCGCGTTTCGCTGAAAGCTTGAGGAAATATAATCAGCTACAAGACTGCAATGAGGCGTGTAGAATCTTATAGCACATTTACGCACCGCTCAGCTGTGGTGGAAAAGGCCACACTAAACAAGATAGGCCTTATCACGAGGTCAAAAGGTAATGGCTGACCATATAACCGAGTTCTCTTGCTTCGGTCTCTGTTCCAAAGTTTCGGTTTTGGTCCAAGCTCGTGTCGCGTTTATTTTTTGTTCTCTTTCCTCTTGGAGGCCTGACGTAGTGCCTAGAGTTCGCTTACGAAGCAGAGATAGCTTATGTCCCAGCGGTCCTGTGTGCACGCTCTTAAAACGTCTGTGATGCCTTTGGACAGCTTCAAGTTACCTCCTTTGGCACCAAAGTGAGCTCTAGTCTGTTCGTGGCAAGGTTCACATTACCCTGACTTGATGCGTAAGCTGATGAGATGCACGAGCGAGCGGATAAAGAGAAATGCTGAAGCCGATGATCAGGAAACTAAGACAGTTGATATCAGCTCTGCCGCGTCATCACCGTACTTTGGGGGCGCAGCTTTCCCCCTCTATACTCGAAGGGTTAGACTGTTCCTTCTCATAGCTGTGCGCAGCTATAAGCATAACCCCGTTTGAAACGTTCAGTGAGTGTTTTCTTTCTGAGTAGCATAAAAGACGACATTAGCGTTAAAAGGTCTCGCTAGGAGGTTGTCGCTCACGATTGGCGTGTTGAGGCTGCGCTTGAGTCTAACGCAGGAACTCTTCGCTTACACTCCCGCTGTTCCAAACTAGCGCCTTATTTTGGCAAAGCCTGTGATCAGCATAGTTTCCACCCCACTGCATGCTGCTCTACGAAGGAGATAGACGGTCGCCAAAAATCTAAATAACTCCAAGCACAGAATATCGGCAACGCGTCACAACCAAAGTGAGTATCATGAAATTCGCGCTGATTCTTGTTCCAAAATTCGAGCAGAATTTACTAAATTAGCTTATTTTGCGTATTAAATATAAACATGGGTTAGTAAGATGCCGTACAGGGCAGAGCTCTAGACAGAATTCGGTTGCTTGCATTGCGTTAGCTGTACCGTAACTGCTTTGCAAAGCTGGCCCTTTCACTTCACCCGGTTTAAGTGCAGTCTATGCTACCGGCCATCCAACTCTCGAATTCCTTATCACCACCCATTGCCGTAGATTCATCAAGCACCTCTGCTCTCTCAAGCGGCGCCAAATGAAAACGCGGCATAGTTGTCAATGTGCGATAGTTGTCTGAGTGATGAGAGCTCAGCGATCGTTTGCTGAAACAGCCACCATGCTTTCCGTCATGCGGGGCAGGGGCAGTGGGAAGATGACTGCATGACTAGAAATTAGGCTCACGACTCAGTAAGAATCATGATACGAGAAGCAAGATCTCACTGCGTTATGTTCCTCATATGGTATTAAGACATGAATGCTTAATGTATGACTTAGGCGGTGTCATCCATTGCGCGTCCGGGCAAAATCAATGCGCCGTTGACACAATGACATTTCTCCACCTATTCTATGGAAGGAAAATGAAGGGCTCGTAAGATTACTTATGAAAGAATCAAACAGTCATTGGAAACATGGAAAACATTGGGGAATGTACTTTTATTTTTATTTTTGAAATTGATAAATGGGAGATCAGTAGTGCAATAAGTTTTTACCTCAAACACAGTTGACTAGAAAGTAGCGGAAAAAGCACCAGATACCTTCAGTGCGATCCGAACTCATGCGGAGGTCGTAGTTGTTGACGTTTTCTTCTTCCACTTTCTGACCAATTGCATTTCACGTAAAAATTGGTTATACTGATTTACCATTTATCGGCACCGGAAACAAAAACGAAACAAAATATTGTTATGCGCTGCTTGAATTGAATGACTGCTAGCTTCTTTCAAACCTACTGACAGTGTGTAGAAACTATAAAAGCACAGTAGCTCTGGAATACCCCTAATTACTTTTGTGTGAAATTCGATATGACGATAAGAGGCCGTACGCGAAAACCTTGTTAAAAATGTTGAAACAATGCACCGTAGTGGTCGAAGACCGGTAGGAAGCGAGGAAAGCTGCGGGGTCACACTGTGTGCGATGGGGCCAACAGGAGCTATATTCTAGGAGTGGTTTTGATGTAGGAAACTTACGTCAGTAATGAAACCGCATCACAGACTGAGCTGAAGAGTAATTTATGCCAAGTTTTCCTGGACGTTCAGAAACTAGCGATATCTGTCGGCCGTCAGGAGCGAACACTCCTTTACTCGTTGGAGATTTTTTAAATTTGTAACTTTGAGAAAACTATAGCCTCTCGAGAGGTTCTATCGGAGCATGTCGGTTACCATAACAGAATTTTCTTCCTAGCTAAAATGTTTGACCTGTAATGTTCTTCGTGCGCTCATGCAAACGATTTTCGAGAAAGGGAGTTGTATGTGCCGAACACGCGAAATACCAGAGGTGATTCTGAGTTTTCACCGCCACTTGGAACATGGTGGCAATCATCGAAAATAGAAGCTTTTATCTTGACGTACTTGGCTTCAGGTATGTTACTGAGAGGGATTATCTTTAGAGGAGATGGCGCTGGCAACGAACAGAATGGCGGATGGAGCTAGAAAAGCAGGATAATAAGCGGAATTTTCATGTAGAGATATATGAGTCAGACCGGCATCGAAAGAAAAAAGCGATCAAGCTGGGTAAATTGAGCTTAGACTCGAGCACTGCGGCGAACATGCCCTTGGTTTTGTCTACCGCAGTCTAGATTGGCGGCAACTTTTACCTCTGAATAGTATTCAGAGGTAAACTCAGGAGAAACTCAGGAGGTAAACTCAGAAGAAAAGCACCAAAAACCTGTTAATTTATGATGCATACTGTTTCGAGACGGTTGTGATCTGAAAAAACTTCCTGGAAACCTAATATACGCTAATACCCCTGTTGCATGAATTCGCAGCACGTCGTTTGTGTTGTTATGTGTTAGCGGTGTTGATTTACGACATCTTTACAGGCATAATGTTTCCCCGACACTGCCATGATCTCCTGAGAGCCGGTCAGACCACTAGCGGTGTATACAACTTGTTCCATGAGGCAGCAGGACCTTCTGGTCAGAATGTGTACTGTGACATGGATACTGACGGTGGAGGCTGGACGGTGAGTGCCTTAAAGGACACAGTCACGCTATACCGCCTGCGAAAGCCTCCCCTCTCTGTATTTGCAGAATGTAGAGTACGAGAGTATGAGCGGCATAAATCCCGAACGATGTACAGAACAGTGCGTAGTGTTTTTGCACTTCAAAGTGCGGCGTGACAACAGGAAATCGATTGTACCGAGAAATCGCTGAACCATATATTGCTTCAGCCAGCCAGAGCATTCATTTCTTCGCATTCTAAACGGTTTAACTTCTGAGGAATCACGAGGGCCGGAATTCCTTTGAGCTTTTTACGCCGACTGTAAAAGAAAAATTGTAAATTGAAAATTGTGGAATTTTATGTCAGAAAGCGACCAATGGGATATAAGGGACACCGTAGTAGAGGGCTCCGCCAATAAACCGCCTGGGGTTCTTTCACGTCCTCTGACATCGCGCAGCACACAGGCAACTTTGTATATTGCCTCCCTGTAAATACGGGCATCGCGGCAGGAATCGTACTCACAACCTTTACGTCAGACCCCTAACGCAAACCACTGAGCCACCGCGGCGGGTTGACCTTGAAACAAGCAGCTGTGCCGCGTTTAAAAGATGCTGTACGTGTGCTAGATGAGCGCTGGGGTTTAAATAGAACATTGGAATATCTTATACAGTGCATCTAATACTTCGGCGACATGGAGTAGCGCGTGCAGTGTATCAGATATAACAGTGCTGTGCTTGAAGCCCAGTGCTAATCTAGCGCACCAGATCTGGTTCTTTCACGGTCAACTCGCCGCAGTGGTTCAGTAGCTTTGGTGGTAGGGGTCGGGCATAAAGACCGCGGGTTAGGTTCCGGCTGCAGTGCCTGTATTTGTGGAGTGGAAATACAAAGTTGTCCGTGTGCTACGCGATGTCAGAACGTGTGCAAGAACCCCAAGAGGTTTATTTCCGGAGCCCTCCACTACGGCATTCCTGACATTCGAAGGTTGGCTTCAGACATTAACTCCAAAATTTGAAATTTTGGAATGCAGCAGATGAACACAGCACTTCAAGCAGAGCGCTATCAAACCTGATGCACTGCATCTCATATGTCGCCAACATGAAGTAGTACGTGCACCAATAGTGCCTCCTGTGTCACCTAACTTTTGCAGATAGCTTTTTTTGTGCAAACAAATTGTGAAGATGCAATGTACAGGTGCAGTTAAAAGTAAATGGAAGGCTCGACAGCGTGGCAAACCATGTCGCAGCGCTTTCTAACGCCGGCTCTGGAAACTGCTTAGCTCGGTCGCTAGGAAGCCGCGCTCGCTATCAGCAGACCCTTGTATCGAGCGTACGCCCATCACTTTCGGCGGCTCGAACGGATGCTTGTTGCTTTTAAAATGTGACACCACGGATTTCACGGGCGCTGAAAGCGATTAGTTTGAAGAGCGATTTGCGCTGTTTGAAAATAGTCAGCAGGTGGCCCGTGCTCCTTGTGGCGGCGAGCGGACGCTGCTATCATCGGCGTGTTTTGATTGCTTAGTGATGATGACGCATTTAGCGGCAGGCAGCGCCCGTGAAATCCGTGGTGTCACATTTCAAAAGCAACACGCATCCGTTCGAGCCGCCGAAAGTGATGGCCGTACGCTCGAGACAAGGGTCTGCTGATAGCGCGCGCGGCTTCCTGGCGACCGAGCTAATCAGTTTCCAGAGCCGGCGTTTGAAAGCGCTGTGACATGGTTTGCCACGCTGTCGCGCCTTCCATTTACTTTTGACTGCACCTGTACTTTATACTCCTGTGTTCAGTGAAGCTCGGAAAGCGAGGCTGTGCGAATCGAACCTGTAAAAGAAGCGAATAGAACCGATGTAAAAGAAAGAAATCGGCTTCTATTTGAGTTCTATTCTTTTTTTCTTCCGGCGTTGATCTTGCACTTTGTTTCGCAGGTCGTCCAAAGGCGGGGGCAGTTCGGCAACAGCGTGCTTTACTTTAAGCGAAATTGGGAGGAGTACGCGCACGGCTTTGGTGACCCTTCTAAAGAATTCTGGATAGGTAAGCTACTTAGAAGGCAGTCTGGTATAAGGGAAGTTTTGAAAGCATCATGCAAAAATCAACATGCTAAAGCATCATACAGCACAATGCGGACACTATAACGCTAGGACTGACAGGCTGTACGGACATTTAAGTGAAGTGTAAAAGGATTTTCTTGCGGCGTCGTTCATATCGCCTCCAGTAAAAGCTTTCACAGAGCTTTGAATACGACGGTCTTTAACTACTATTCAATGGAGTTCAGGATTACTTTGACAAAGCTGGAATAATTTTGCTTGTACCTGATTCTAGCACAAGGACGAACTGTTTGTTGAATCGCGAGTCACATTTTCGCGCCATTGCTGACGCATAACTTACTAAAATGTTTACGCGATATGAGTTATTGCAGTAATTCACAGAAGAAACGTAATTGCAAATTATTATGGGATCTGCATTTCCTAAGACAAATCTGAAACTAATTCAAAATGTGAAATGTGAGAGCAGTGTACGACGATGACTACGGAGGTGGACACTCCCCTCTCAACAACCAACAATTACCATCAGGAATCTGGTCATCAGCAGGTGATAGAATAATCTTGATTTGCGCAACACGTTTACTAAAACGGCCTGGAAATGTAGTGGTGTGTAAGGTTTCATCATTTTACAAGCGCAGAAAATCGTTTTACAAGCCCAGAAAGTGTCTCTTGCGTCGGATGTCTACCGGAGACACTGTAACTGTCGTGGCAAAGTTTGATTGTGGCAACATGTACGATTTAGAGCCCTGGCTGCCGTTAAGTGAGCACAGTTCCTTGCGGAAGGAACGCATAGCGTACATCAATCAGTTTGCGGAGTACCTCGCATGGGCTTAGCTAGCGGCGTATAAACTTATTGTAAGCGCCTACGCCAGCGAGTATTTCTATGCGCCAACTAACACAGTTCGACCGCACGGCGGCGCCATTAGATTAGCTGGTCTTGTGGCAATATCAGGCATTCTGGCCTAGATCAAATTTGTTAGAATGTGGCAAGACCTATCTTCGAAGAAATTTCACAATTGAAGAGCGTAGCGTATTTCCTTTAATATAACGAGAAAATATAAATGTCATTTTTATACCGTCGCCTGTATAAGGCAGCATATTTTGCATGAACAATTATTATAGATAGAAATTGTGCAGAGCCTCACCGGCACAGAAGAGAGTACCGGCTATACACTTTTGGTGTACCTAAATGAAACAAGAGACTACTCGGGCCTGCGACGCGTCTACGAGATCGGCTTAGCGTGCCGATTTTTAACCATTCCCGTGCAAGCGGCAACCTGGATTAACGATGTTGCGGTGCACTTTGCTGAGTGTCAAATTGCGCAAGTTATTGTGTATGTGAGGCCACTAGGCTCTGCTTGCTTGGCAAGCTGATAGGACACTTTTGGCGTTTTAATTCGAAAACCTTTTATGGCTCATACTCGCAGTGTCCGTCCGTGCGCTGGAATCATGCCAATTGTGGCCTCTCCTCCGCGCAGCGCCTCCTCCTTAGCAACCGGTGCGCCGGTGGGGGGCGCAGCTGTGCATAGCAACCGTGACGTCACACAGTAGCGGTAGAACAAACGCGCGCGCGTCGGCGGTGGTAGCTATCCGCCGCTCCTCCGCCAGACGTCTCGTTGCAGTCGAGTGAGTGAGACACATGGCTCCGAAGCGGCCCAGTGATTTCCCGCCAAGCGGTTCGGGGAAGCGGCAGCGGACGCCGGATTCCCCTAACACCAAACGCCAGAAGAACAAGGAGCGAATGCGCTTGCGACTACTGAACTTGTCACCAGATGCGAAAGCAAGGAAGGCAGAACGGACGAGGCTTTCGCCAAGCACACTTTAGAATATCCTAAGTGTCTTCGTTAATTTTTTTTTCGAACAGCTTGCCAGTTAATTACGGGAGTCAAACCAAATATTTCTGCTAATAACATTTTCACGGTACTGCTATAAATATTTAGGCTTATTACTTGCGAAAATTGTGCAACAATAGACAACATAGGCACCCTGTGCATAATAGGATATGGTAACACCGGAGGATATGAAAAAAAATCCCTTCACCACGGCGAAGAACGAATACCTAAATGTTGTGTTCTTTTCGTATCTGTAACCAGTCCACCGTGCGCACTAACTGGCAACCAGAATACGTATTTTTTAATTTTCTTTTTCGCCGCTTGCCTTTAGCAGGTCCCAACTGCTCAAATGTTGGCAAAAACGAACATTATAGGTCGTTGTATCTGCTATTTGTCGTCCGCAGAGGCTTAGCGTTGTCAGCAGATGGAAATTAGATTGTAAAATTGAAAAGGTATGTAAACTATGCTACGACGCGCTCATCGTGTTCTTTATTGAACGTAATAAAGAGTGCGCGTAGGGTCTGCGCATCTCTCATTTTTTTGAAAGTCAATTCTAAGGAATGCGTCGCAAGAGGCTTTCTACGAGCTAGCACCAATGTTAGCATTGCTAACATTGACGATGAACTTAACGTATTCGTCTCGCCGACGCAAAATTCTAACACTGAGCGTTTCTCTGCATTTACGATTTTCTCTTCGCCATTCGGTACAGGACGCATAGTGCTTTTATTTCAGTTCACAGTATTTGCAAGTTTCACCTTTCGAGCCGCTTTCAAACTGCTTCCAGCATTTATCTACTTTATCCACTCTTTCATTCAATTTTTCTCTTGTAGTTACCTTGAGCTACTGTTTTCTTCACTGTACCGCTGTTAACGCGATAACGTTAAAGGTCCCTTTGCCCAAAAAATATGGCGTCGGTGATAGAGTGATTCCAGATGGCGGGGAATTCTTGGTGGGAGTCAATTGACCTGAGATTTGGGTAGACTGAGTACATAATTTGTTAGTGATGTGTCGGAAGCTCCAGAGCCGAAGCGATTCTTCGGAAGCAAATCTTTTATCCATTTATGACGCTAAGGTACACCTCCTTCGGGTGCTCACACTCGCTGACGCTACAACGCAGGTAACCGAGCCCTGCATGTACTCACCTCCGGCAGCGAAACTATGTCCCTCCGCGTGGTCTTGAGCAACACGACACAGGACAGCGCCACGGTCGATTATGCCAGTGTGCGGGTTGAGAGCGAAGATCAGCAGTTCAAGATCCGTATTGGCAAGTTCCTCGGACCAAGAGGTAAAGCTCTCATTTATCTGCTTGACTTCGGGGGGTTAGGATGAAAGTAAAAGTTGCGTGCTGCTGTAATGCTGGACATATGGGTTGCTTGGGAATGAAAGGCCTCGTCTGAGAAAATATTTTCCTCCACGTCCGCTGAACAACTTTGGAGGTATTAGACACTCTTTTAAAAATAACTTTTGCGTTTTAAAAAAAAATGCTGTTCACATATCAAAAAGAAAATTTAGAGCTAAAATTTGTTTACAGAACTAGAATGTGAAGTAGTTAGGAAGTAAAACGGGCAGTCGAGCTAACTAGTAAAATGTTTAACTACAAACACAGCGCCGTGACAAGAGACGAAGGAGGAGAAGCGCTACTAACGAGTGAAAGTTTATTGAAAAACACATGGATAATATGTACTCAGTATACAACCAGGAGCGCATGCGATTCCCTACCGAGATATAAAATGCGTTACTGAGGCGAATCCAGATACATAATTTCGCAGTCATGGATAATAAGAGGTACAAGCTGAAGGTTGCGCGGGCCTACTCGCCTACATCAACCCAGGATGCCCAGATCGTTGAAAGCTTTTATGAAGACGTGGAATCGGCAGTGGCCAAAGTAAAATCACAGTACACTGTACTGATGGGCGACTTCAATGCGAAGGCAAGAATGTAGGCAAGAAGAAGGCCGGAGACCATGCGGTAGGAGACTACGGCATAGGTTCTAGGAATAGCAGGCGAGAGTTGCTAGCAGAGTTCGCAGATAGAAATAATTTACGGATCATGAATGCCTTCTTCCGCAAATGAGCAAACAGGAAGTGGACGTGAAAGAGCCCCAGTGGTGGCACTAAAAACGAAATGGACTTCATACTGTGCGCTCACCCTAGCATCGTAGAGGGCGTGGAGGTCCTCGGAAAGGTCCGTTGTAGAGACCACAGAATAATGGTAAGGTCTCGTATTAGCTTAGACTTGAAGAGGGAACGGAGTAAGCTAGTAAAGCGGAAAGCTATTAACGAGACAGCGACAAGAGGGAAAGTAGAGGAATTCAGGATTTCGCTGCAGAACAGATTTTCCGGTTTAACTCAAGAAGACGTCTGTAATGTTGAAACAATGAACGATAATCTCGGAGCTATCGTTACGGAGTGTGCCGCAAAAGTAGGTGGTAAGATGGTTCGACAGGATACCGGCAAGCTATCTCAGGAGACTAAAGTTCTGATTAAGAAACACCAAAGCATGAGGATGTCTAACTCCACAAAAAAAAATAGAAGTAGCAGAGCTGTCGAAGTTAATAAATAAGCCCAAGGAAGCCGACATCAGGAAGTTCATCACGGAGAAAATCGAGCATGCTCTAAAGAACGGAGGTAACGTGAAAGCTGTGAAGAGAAAACTAGGCAGAAGTGAAAGCAAGATGTATACGCTAAGAGACAAAGAGGGCACTGTCATTAGCAATATGGATAAGATAGTTAAAGTAGCCGAAGAGTTTTACACAAATCTATACAGTAGCGAATGTAATCATCACGTTACTGAGAGAGGCAGTCGAGCACAGAAATAAGACATCCCGCCAGTAACGAAGGAGGCAGTAAAGAAGCTTTAGAAGCAATGCAAAGAGGGAAAGCAGCTGGTGAGGATCAGATAACAGCAGATTTGTTGAAGGACAGAGGAGAGATTGTGCTAGAAAAAACTAGCCACCCCGTATACGCAATTCCTTGAGACCTGGAGTGTGCCAGGAGCTTGGAAGAACGCTAACATTATTTTAATCCATAAGAAAGGAGACGCCAAGGACGTGAAAAATTACGTACCGATCAGCTGACTTTCCGCTGCCTACAAGGTATTCACTCAGGTAATCACTCATAGAATCAGGACAACTTTAGACTTCAATAAACCAAATGATCAGGCAGGCTTTCGTAAAGGATACTCGACAATAAACCATATTCACGTGTTAGCACTCCCACAACTTACACGCTGTCATGCCTGGAAAACCCCCCCGATTCGAATTTCATGCCTCTAACTTTCTCCTACGAGCGTCCCTTGACAAGCCACGATGCTGCGCCGTACGGCAGCCGAGTTCTAAGGAGAAGCATCTGCAAGCAACACGCCTGGACTTGTCGCAAGAGGCCAGACAGCGAGGCGCCATTTCCTCCTTTCCCGGACGCCACCGCGCGCGGCAAAATTTGAAGCGGTTGGCCCGCGCGGTCGCTGGTTGGTCCTTTCGGACTGCCGTCGAGTGCTGCCTTTTGATTGGCCAGTTCTGAGGGGCCGCCGTTCCTCGGGCTAGCCCCACCGCTGCAGCTTGGGAAGGGAGAGATGACCGAGAGGCGCGGACGATACGAGACGCGTCGACGAGGCCCTCCCCAACTCTGCAGATCCGCCGAACCTCCTACGTATCAATAATCCAGTTATCTCATTCTTGTATCCTTAAGTCTTAAAATAAACCTGTTTCTTTATTCGAAAGAATCCGGCCACTTCTTGCTAACACACGCTATCAATCAGATGATAGAGAAATGCGGAGAATATAACCAACATTTATATATAACCTTTATTGATTACGAGAAAGCATTTGACTCAGTGGAAACCTCAGCTGTTATGCAGGCATTGCGGAATTAGGGTATAGAAGAGTGTTATGTGAAAATATTGGAATATATATATATATATATTGTCCTGGAACCTGCTGCTGTAATTAAAAGAAGGCTCCCAGTCTTGGGTTCTTCCCGACGCCTATCTCCACGGCCCCTCTGGTCGTGACACTGGTGACAAGGCGCGTCGAGTCGTCCTCAGGAGTAGGGAGCATCGGCCGCACCTCCACCAGTGTCACGACCAGAGGGGCCGTGGAGATAGGCGTCGGGAAGAACCCAAGACTGGGAGCCTTCTTTTAATTACAGCAGCAGGTTCCAGGACACCGAACAGAACAAGCGCGCCTCGAGAGCCCACCGCCGCTTCGTCGTCGTCTTCGACTCAGCGCGGAGGCCGCGCGGCGCGTTAGGCGCGTGGCAATATATAACGATTGCACAGCTACCATAGTCCCCCATGAAGTCAGCAATAAGATTCCAATAAGGAAAGTTGTCAGGCAGGGAGACACGATCTCGCCAATGCTATTCACCGCCTGTTTACAGGAGGTATACCGGGGCCTGAAGTGGGAAGAGTTGGGGATAAGAGTTCATGGAGAATACCAAAGTAATTTGCAATTCGCTGACGACATTGCCTTGCTAAATGCCTCAGGACATGAACCATGTGGCCCCGGTCTCGTCCGGTGCGCCTCAAGGCTCCGTCTTAGCACACTTACTATTTTTACTTTACATTAATGAGCTGAAGGATAATATCACTCTAAAAATTCGCATGTATGCCGACGACTGTGTTCTGTATAACATCATTAAATCTGCCGAGGATCATTATCGTCTTAACGAATCGCTTAATACATTTTTTAAACGGTGTAATGACTGGCAAAAGAGCATTAATTTTCTCAAATTGGTAGTCATGACATTTTCTGGCAGCTCTTAGCCCTCTGTTTTCACGTATTCATCTAATAGCTTTTCACTAGTATGGTTGATGGAATATAAGTACTTAGGTCTTATTTTTACTTCTAACTTATCCTTGTCGAAGCATATCAAATTCATCTGCAGCAAAGCCACAATGAAACTATGATATTTAAGATGTACTTAAATGGCAGCTGACAGAGTGTAACGAAAAAATTCTGCAAAACAAGCGTTTTACGTGTCCTCATGAAATTTAGATAATTCAGTAATTCAAAGTCTTTAAACCTCCAAACTCAACAACCTCACACGAATTTTGATTATTTTTACATAGATGAAGAATGTTTAATTATTTCCATATTAAAAGGAATTTCAATTTCGTTAGTAAAGGAAATGTTCTTAAAATAGACATTAACATTTTTTTATTCCAGATGTTTGCCATTAGGCGTAATGGAAAAGGGAGAGAAAGTTGTAAGAAGGAGTGTCAACAAGCCTCACTTAAAGAGTGGCAAAAAATCTCGACAAAGTGGTCATCATGAGTCCACTTGCGATAGTCGCCTGCAACGTCCCATCGCAGGCCTACCTTCCTTAGGAAGCGTCGTCTCACGACGGCTGTAGCCGGGCAAGTCCACAGCAAGTGTTTTTCGTCACACTGGTCTGGCGCAGCACCACAATGGGGACACCTGTCAGTCGCTTCGAAACGTTGGTCACGCCCCCGATGACGCTCGGAAGGAGCCAGAGCCGCTCCTGCCCGAATCCGGCGCACAGATACCTCGCACTCCCGAGTGAGACTACGGGCGAGAGGTTATACGAACACGGAGGAAGTAGAGCGCGTGTTCGCTGACGCAAAGCCTGTTTCTGGGAAACATTGGACAGGAACGGAGGGGGGGGGGGGGGGGGAGAGGGGAAGGTGGCGAGATGTCTGATGTGTCAAGGTGTGTCATTTGATCCACATGAATAGTATGGACATCCTGGGCATGGCCGCGAATCCAGTGTATTCGCATAGGACAGGGGTATTTTCTGCAAAGTTGATGAATGGATTGTGTAACTTGGAATGTGCGCCGGACAGCCTTAAGCTGATTAACGGCGGCAAGGGAGTCTGTGTAAATGTGAACAATATCGAAAGTGGGTACGGGTGGAAGGGAAGCAATGGCGTTGTGTATCGCTTGAAGCTCCAAGGCAAGGAGGGAGCAAGTATACGAGCTATATGTAGCTCGGGAGTTAAGATGATGATGTTAGGGACTGTAAACTGCGGTAACTCGCTGCAATGTTGTGTGTGATGCATCGGTGTATATTATGAACCCTGAAGATAGATGTGCCGCTGATATCGGCGTCGAAGCAGAGGAGTGGTTGTCTGTGAGTTGACAGTATCACCATGAAATCGATGAACATGTTTCGTGCTGGGAGGGACGGATTTAAATCGGAAAATATAAACTTGCGGCATATTTAGGCGCATATTGAGTACTGAGGGGGTTTTCGCAAAAATATGGAAGCCATTATGTTGCATAGGACTGTTAAATGAGATTAATTATGCTTAAAGGGCAGAATCTGCCTTGTAAGGGAGACTCTTATTTTTGAAGTTGAGCATATGCGCCCTTCTGTGGTGCCGCTCCCTCCTCGCTCTTATTGAAATACACGCTGCAGGAGCTGGCAAGAAGGCGCGGTAATGGCTCTGTGGTGCTCCAAGCCAACGTTGTGGTCTCTCACTGCGCTTGCACTCAGTGAGAGTCCTGCTGAAGGGTCGGAAGTACAAGTCTTTATAATTTGTCATTCATATGTTTTTGCAAGGAGTACTCAAGGAGGCGTATCCACAAAATCATTCTAAAAAAAAGGGGGCAAGCGTCATTAGTCTCTAACTTTTTGAGCAACGAATTTTTTTGCACAGTACGAGAAGCTTTTATTTTCCCTTTAGCTCCTTTGCATCAAGGTAACCAAAAAAATTATGAAGTTATCGGGCGCATTTCCCAAAATTTAATAATCTGAATGTGTCCTATTTTGAGGCTGCCGCAGTCGTGTAGGCACGAACATGGCCCACCATTTTTTTCCCATGCATCAAAAATATTTCCGGTGCACAGATATTTTCGTGTGACAAAAATGACGCCTTGATTAACCTGAGCATAAGTGAAATATGTCAAAGAAATTAGAAAGTATGAAAAGCCTCTCGTTTGCTTCTCAAGCCTGGATGAGTGTATGGCGGGTTCCATTTGATTCAGAATGTCTCATGACTAGCTTGTACTTAGATAATCTTAATAAAACCTGCTTCCCTGCTTCAGTTCGTAATTCTATGGGTGAATGTTCGTCCACCCCTTGATCCCGTTTGCTTTCCTAATTCTACTACGTCTACTGATCCTGCATGACTGGAGCTTTTACTTCCGCCGACGACAACAGGACGTTTTCACATAGTGAAATAAAGATTAGCGGCAATTTAGCGGCTCGAAAGAAAAGGATGAAACAATTTTACGACCTCGCCTTTGTAAACTTCAAGTGCGGAGTACGCAAACCGTTAAGCCCTGACGTCCTTAAATGCAAAGAATTGCCCACTACATTTATTGTCAGCGCAAAGAATTCTGATAGGTTATTGTTTCCTGTAAAGATAAACACGTTCCGCAGAGATGGTTCAGTACTTATGGCGCTAGGCTGCTGCCTCAAAAGACCCAGGTTCGGTACCGGCCGCGGGCAGTCTAATTTCAATGGAGGAGGCGAAATTCTAGATGCCTGTGCGCTGTACGAAGTCAGTGCAGGTTAAAGAGCCCCAGCTAGTCAGGATTATCAGAAGCCCTCCATTGCGATGTTCCTCATAGCCTGAATTGCTTTGGGACTTTAAGCTCCCCCAAACAAGACTAAAGCTGAGGAGAAATGTGGGAAATATGAGGTCTCACAAGTAAGTAAATAAAGAATAAAAACGTCAAAAGATAAACGTGTCATGATGTCCTTGATCTGTGCTGCGCGCCACCTTCCTCGTCGTCTTAAACCACGTTTAATATCGTGAAAGTATGAAAAGAGAACCCCATATAAATAAAGGGGCATTTATGTACAAAATGAAATTTTGGTAATAATGACTTTCATGCATACAAGGCTTCGAAAATACCATTGATATAGCTTTTGATTTTTCGTTCCTTCATTCCGTTACAGGTTGGGACAGCTTAAGCTACAGCAATGGCATGATGTTTTCTACCTTCGACAAAGACAATGACGGCGACAAAGACATCGAATGTGCAGTCAAGTTCCGAGCTGGCTGGTGGTACAGGAAATGTTACGAGGCTAACTTGAATGGCTTGAACCTAAACGGACACTTCGAAGACAACCTATCCGGCATCGAGTGGGGCTATCGGGGGTGCTGGATGGGGTTATTCAATTACTCCTATCCGGCCGTGCTCATGGCTGTACGGCCCTCAAGAATTGTAAATGAATAGTGAGCCTAAATACGGCTTAATAAACTGAAACTGGTGTATTTAAGACCTTTACAACACGAGCCTGACGCACCTTCTTGCGACATTCAGAACCAACAATGAATACGCACTCTTACCCCAGAAATAGCTCGCCGTTTCCTGAAAGTATTGTAAAGTTCAACGCTTTTGCGTCAATAACCAGTGTTACTACCTACCTATTCTCCTCTGTTAACTAAAGACATGGCCATTTAAACCCAGTTTCTTATAAAATGAGAGACAATGGTACGCTTCGGGAATTGCAGCGAAACGGTTCCGGTCGTTTCCTGTATTGTTTTGTTTGGTGACTTTCGTGGCATTAGTTATTCATTAACAGATTTCACTGGTTACTACGTGCCTTGCCTTTTACTATATTTTCAGTCGCTGTGGTACCCCTACGTTCCTCTTTGAGGACTTCATCTTGCATGAATTCTTCGTTGAATAATAACTGGAAGTCAGTGAATAATATAGTGTATAATTATGACAAGGTGGCATCCACAGGACACAGCACACAAGGCTACGCAAATGTGCAACTCCTTCATGAAGCGAGCCAAGAGGCACCAAAACAAAGAATAGGGGGTGTCTTTCTTAATTTTAGCGTTGATCGACGGATAGTTAGTAGTGTAAACATCTATGAACTGAAACATACTCAATTAAAAAGTACAAGAAAAGACAAACACATGACAACGGTATGATTTGAACCCATCACTTCTGTATATCGCGTCAGTTTTAATGGACAAAAGTTGTTGAAACTGGCCAGACAAACTCAACTACCTGCACACCAGTAGCCTGGTGGCACTTTTAACAGGCGGTCGTTTGCTTGCCTTTCTATGTTGCAGTCACTCCCATTAGCAATGCTCTCACAGAAGCGCACAGCCACATTCAGAGCCCATGAAAGGCGTCAGCGTCTGTTCCCAGTGTGTGAAACTTGCTTCGTTGGACCACCATAATCTGTTTCACCGCGAGCACCAGTGCAAATTCGATGTTACAGAAAAATCTGCTGGAAGCTGAACAAACTTCAGTGCCCCACAAGCTTATTTGTAGTCTTCACATGCAGAAATTATAACGCGTTCCTATTTATTAGGCGCATAGCTCGAACGAACCCACTCCTTTGCAAAACTACGTAAAAGCTACAAACGGAGCAGTGGGAGTTCAGGAAATCTGGCAGCCATTGCAGAATATTTCAGGGATTCGTTGGACTACACTGCGCAAAAGGGGACCGCAGTGCTTTGGAAGACGCTGAGGAAGACATTAAATTCAGGTACTGCGTTTCAAATCAAAGAATGACCATGAAGTCTGTCCAGCAAACAGAGTGCCGTACCACGCTGCACACGCATACAAACGCAGCTCTTATTTTCAGCATATGGGAGCCAAAATCGACTGATCAATTAGTGATAGCGGTGCCGACTATAGCCCCTTGGAATGGATCCGTCCAGGCATAACAGAATGGACAGTACACTGGCTCGGATCTCGAACTGTGACTAACATTCTAACCTCATTTCCCCCACATCAACCTTGTGCTTTCGTCTTCAAAATAAAGCACTTTCCGTGAATCCAATCCATATTCAAAGGAACGAGCACACCAACTGGCCGAATGTCGGAAAAGTGAGCGTTCCTGTAGACCAAACCAATCACCCCAGCCCTGCTCTTAGCCCAATACGGCCGACTCGTAATGCAGGCTCTTTGCATGCCTGGGTTGCTCCCGTTACTCAAAAACTCGACGAAAAGGTAAAAGCAGCACCGAACAGTGAGTATTATGCTGCGGTAGCATCCCGCAGCGTACACCCGTAGCGCCGAGGAGTCCAGTGCAGTTTCTTGAGCCACCCTTGCCGTAAACCGAAAACATTCGCTGACATTTTAGTGAATACATAACAGCCATTGCTCACGTCCGCATACAGGTGTAAACAAATTTCCACTGCATATTAGCTGCAACACGTGAGTCTTGATCTGTAAGCACTTTAAGCGAGCAATTCCACGCCAGGTGCGCAGCTTCATTTTTGTTTTCGTACCAAAGAGAGCTATCCTGGGCTTCATTGCGCCGTAGAATGTGCAGTGCTCCCCTGCTGTCACGGCGTCGTATCTCGACAGAGACTAGTATGTGTCATCACATGGCTTACCGAATCTTTTCATAAATCTTCTATAATATCTAGAATGGTATCTAAAATCTCTAGATGAGGTTAACCGTGCGCGGAAAAACACCGGCCTCGGGTGATGGACTCTAGATGGAGAACTGACAAGTGTAGTGAAGAGAGCAGGTACCCTTTGGACGCTCGTCGCAACTCATCTGACGCTAGCGGCTTTGGCTAAGTACTCTACAACATGTGTACATAAAATAAAAAAAAAATATGGAAGTGCTGCTTTCGATTTGGCTTTTGCTTGATAAGGAATGCTGCGACAAAGCTTAGACTGAATTTCCAATTCTCTATGGGGAGTCTTGCATAGAGAGCTTGTTGCTCTTGAAGATTCATGTAATCTTCCTAGTGGCACCGTGGTAAACATCTTGCACATGAATGATGTCTCGCTCCGAACATTTGTATGTGAAAATCTTTTGCGTGGAATCTCGCTGTCGTGAAATGCGTTAAGTGGCGAGTGCGCGTTCTATATATTAAAAAAAATTAAATTGCTTATTACCCATTGTCTGATAACGTCGGCTGAAATAGCTCGCAAGGAGAAAAAAACTGAAATAAGTGCTTATTATTGCCTTCAACGTTCGAAATATTGTTCAAACGAATTACTCAGCACTCTGTCAAAGCGCAGATAGGGTATTGCTTGGAAGGTCTCTATGATTTAAGAAAGCTGTGCGCGCACTGGTTAGGTCAGTATTCATAAATACATAATAGCGATAGTGCACCGATCTGCTTTTCATTTAGCACCAAAGAATTTTTTAGAGATAATTGAATTTCATTGCTGAAAAAAATTGCCATGAAGCCGTAACTGTGCTCAGTGCGGCTTGATTTTGTTCCACACAAGCTAAGGATATACAGCAAAGGCCACTTTTTCGTCACAGCAGCATTACTCTCTACAAGCCATTACATTGGCTTTGAGCGCGCTAACAGCTCAAACTAGTCAGCAAATGCACAAGGAAGGGCGAAAGCGCTGGAAACATTGCTTGCGCTCTCGAAGGTTATACCGCCAGTGAAATTACATTATTATGAGGATCACTTGGCGCAATTGCAGAAAAAAAGGGAGAGAATGTCCGATACGAAAGACAAACAGCGCACATGCACAATCTCTTTTATTCAAGAGCATTCAATAGCAACATATTTCATATGGCAATTGGAATGTGACTGTAATTGTAGTTATTGAGCTATGTTTAGATGGCGTCACGGTTAAATCCAAAGACGCAGTTTTGCGCGCAATGACTGAGTACTGTTATAAACAAGCCTCGTCTTGTTTCGGCCTTCAGAATTCCTTGCATGGGGCCGCCAGCGTAGCTTTGAGTAGAATGCCCTGATAAAAAAATATCTTCAACTTTTACCCTACTTCAAAATATGAAAGCAGCCCGTATTACTCACTCCTGAAACGGTGCCACTTAGTCGTAATTTAAACGCTGACTGAACTGACCACAAAGCAGCTGGGCTTGCGACTGCCCTGAATAGACAAAATTAAGTGACATTTGTTTGATCATCAGCCTGACTAGGCGAATTGCGGGACAAAGGCCTCGCCCATATATCTCCAATTAACCCTGTCCTGTACCAGCTGTGGCCCCCCCTATCCCCGGCAAACTTCTTAATCTCATCCGGCCACCTAACTTTCTGTCAGCCCCTACAAAAACCCCTACAAAAACATCATCGCGATTGATGTCACGGAACGGAGCGCCCCGCAAAGTTTGGCCGGCGTTAACAAACTTGCCGACATCAGCGTGCGCTCCCATGTCCTCCTAGACAGCGCCACTACAGCAGGCGTCATTTTCAACGTCGACATTTCCATCGCTGACACCGATTTGCCTATTTTAATCAAGCCAGCGTCCAACAGCATATCAATATTGGAAGTTCAGGGCCTTGGAAGATCTCAGTGCATCAAGCTGACATTCAAGGGCGACTGCATGCCGTCGTTTGTGAAAGTTGGGCATTTTCGTCTCCCGGTTCGACCTTTCGTGCCGAAGCCACTATAATGCAGAGCGTGCATGAGAATCGGACACTTGAATGGCGTATGCAAGGACTCCATCATGTGCCCTAGATGCTCCGAGGCACATAGCGGCGACGTTTGCCGCGCGACTACACTGAAGTCTGCCAACTGCCGTGGCCCTCACCATTCCTCCTCGAAAGACTGCCCTCGCATAAATAACGATCGAGCTGTGTTGAAGCAAAAAGTGCGAGACCATTCCACACACAGAGAGGCCGCTACTAAGGTGAGACGACGTTGTTCGCGTCATCGAAGGACTTCTAATAAAGCAATTACTTCTGGTAAGGAGGCCTCTTGCTCTGCTGCATCTTGTCCTCCTCCTCTACCTGCCGTACCAAATCAACTGAGCCCGACAATTGATAACGCCAGACTTGTTGCTGGCGTTATCAATTGCCTCAGACCTGGCCATCGCTCCCGAAACCTTGCACGTCCACTGGGCCAGGAAAGTCAGTGACATCTCCAAGTTCTGCCCCTACCATTGAACCGGAGAAGGGTCAAGATCTCGGCCATGGCCAAAAGTGCAGGTTATAGCAATGCTGAAGTCTGTCTTGAGTGCCATCCGCGCTGTGCTGGCAGGCCAGCGCACGCCAGCAGTACAGAATGCGCTTCAAGTACTCGACGCTCTAACTACAGTTCTAGCGGCTCTACACTAGCAGGAACAATGGCTCTCCCAGAATTGACATTTGAAAAGAAGCTGAAGCAAGCCTCTATTTTTCAATGTAATGCTCGCGGGCTCAAGTCCCGAATTTAAGATTTGCGGCAATATGTTTACGTAACCAATTTTCCCATCCTTGTCATTTGTGAGCCGAATTTACCAAAGATATTGCGATTGTCAGGCTACGAGGCGTTTGCATCTCCCACGCACCGAGGGAACAGTAAAGGCATTATCTACATTCGGCGTGAACTTACATATGCGCTTCATCCAGTGGATACCCGAACCGCGCCGTAAGGCCTTAAGGAAAATGAAACGAAATGAAAATTGGTTTTAAGGAAAGGAAATTCCTGTCTCTCGTATCTTGGCGTACACCTGAAAGGATTGGATACCACAGTACATGTCTCTAAAGCAATCTTCTATGACAGCGCCGTATCACTACACGCGCGTATCCTCCGCCGCCTCCGTACAGGCAGTGTGTGGACCGAACGCCTCCACCGTTATCGTGGTGCTCCCAGTGCATCGTGCGCGAACTGCGACAGCCATGACGTCAAACCAAGCGTAACTGAACCTTTTCGCTTGTATATCCCGACTTGACCACTCCTAAGCGACTGCCAATTTTTCTCATCCATGATACACTGCATGATTTGCTCAAATGGCGATGAATTCCACTCGATACTGTACCATATAAGAGAATAAAACTGATGCGCACACACTGTTACTAATGCTAAGGTTTTGACCGTTTCAGTATCGAAAACTTTCCTGTGGGATCACTGTCACGCAATTTTATCAGTCCTTGAGGGGCTGCAATTGGGCTGACCAAAGCAAAATGAGCGCCACCATTTTTTAAACAAATGGCATGGCGGTACAGGTGCGGACAAAAATAAATGAAACAGGCTATTGCCTTCAAACATTTTTCACGCGTTGCCTAACTGAAATTGGTCTACATAGAACGTACATGGCGGTAAGGAAGCCCTTGCGGTATCTTATGCAGAAACATTGTTTCTTAATTTCCGGTAGGTAAGCTATCACTGCATTTGGAAGGCAGTCGGGTGCTCCGTGTACTTATGGTGACAACTGTACCTATTTTCCGTTTGGATAAACAAAAATTAGGGAACATTACAACTTTAGTGGCATTATAAAGGGCTAAACGCTAGGCGCATCCTTTTTAGTCAGTGTGCACGAGTTCTTCATTACAGCCTAGCTGCGGCACCATCAAAGTGCGCCTTTCACATTGTATTCTGGCGATAACCCATATATCCCGAAATTTCAGAAATCTCAAAAAAGAATTTTTCCTTATGTAATATACTCATTTCAGCTTGCAGCTGAGAATCAAACTTTTGTTGGAGGATATATTAACTCGGCACCAACTTTGGAGCTGTCGTACGATGTAGGATACAAGGCACATTTGTTACATGGAGTAAAGTTTGAAACAACTGACATCGACTTTAAAATAGCATTTCTCATCATGCATGGTGGTTATCTCATAATGGTACGCCTTAATTGTTTTTTTTTCTCAAAGAACCAATATAGTCAATGTGGTTGAATCTGA
This sequence comes from Amblyomma mixtum, assembly GCF_055824585.1. Taxonomy (NCBI): domain Eukaryota; kingdom Metazoa; phylum Arthropoda; class Arachnida; order Ixodida; family Ixodidae; genus Amblyomma; species Amblyomma mixtum. The sequence goes on from NC_143013.1 coordinate 236,570,841, forward strand.
AAATGGCATCCAGAGAAGACTAGCGGTTCCTTCTGAACCCACACAAGGCACAAAACTGAAAGCACACGAAACAAACCATGTACGCGAAAAGTGTAGCAGCTACGAACCTACGCCATGTGGCCCACCAGGTTCGTTGCACGCTAAAGTTAAAAAACAGTTGAAGGAAAGCCAGCACTAACCTCTATGCTGTGTCCACAAATTTGAGCCGGTCCTCAATTCAGAAAGAGAGAAGTGAGTCATGCAGGTACATAAATAAAAAAAATATTCGAGCACGAACATCTACTCTGTTCTGACAACACACTGCAGGCCAGTAGTTCTATACCCACGGCGAGTTTGCCAGTGCTCTGCCTACCGCCAAAATCAACAAGCCCGCTAAGATCGCCTAATCAAAAGTAACGGCGGCCATTGCCCCTCGCTGTGAAGCGACTCCCCGCCATATTTGGTGCTGTGATTTCATGCTAGTTAGACTGTCTTTCAAGGGTATCTAAACTGGCGACCCGTCTCGGCTGCGGGAGGTGGTTGGTTCGAAACCCACCGCCGGGCACCCACCGGTAAAAATGGGTACAAGCGTCCCCCGGCCGGGCGCTCGGCTTTCGTTAGGGGTGTACGCCTTGTATGAATTGTGCGGCATGATATGCGGGAGTAATGTTGCAACAGGAATAACAACGCAGCGTTCGTATCGTCATGTTCTTATCTTCGTTCGTGTCTTTTCTACGATGTTTTTCCCCGATAACATTAAGAACAGCCGAAGCTTGCTTTTTGATTTAGTTTCGCTTTTTCTTCTGTTTCTTTGCAGGCTGGGATGGCATGACGTCCTCAAACTGAAATAGTTTCTCTGCCTTTGGCAAAGACCACGGGCTGGTTGACGGGAACTGTGCGAGTATTTTTCGAGGTGCCTGGTGGCACGGCTCCTCCTGTTCTCCCACGAATCTCAACGGCCTCAACCTGAAGGGTCACCACAAATGCTACGGCGAGGGAATTGAATGGTCCCCGAAGGATCATCACTATGACCTTGTATACTATTCAAATCCAAGCGTGCATATGATGATCCGGCCTTCAGTCTTTACTCCGAAGCCATGATTTTACCCTCAAGACAGTTGATGAGGCAGTGACAGTATTGCCGTTTTCTACTCACCGTCGCATTCCCTCTTCGTAAGATATAGAGGTCACAGTGACATGCGCCGAATGTATCTCTTGTTGAGGCGATGTGCCTTCTCTTCTTAGCCCTTAAATGCATTCAGATTGTGACAATTATCCTGTCTGCTATAGGTGCCCTTGTGTGAGAGTGCAGAAGGCACAACATGTCTTGGTCATTAGATTGCCACTTGCGTTGGTACTTTATTTTGCAATAAAATCTCTTCCTGTTAAGAATGTGGGAAGTATACTACATGCTGCCTTCTTGATATCCTCATAGCCTCCTCCTCCTCGAAACGGCAGCTCTACCGAGTGAGCAGAGTCGGTAGGCCTTGCGCGGCAGTTACCATGCCATTCTGATCACCTTCCAGGAAGACTCCACAACGGTGCCTCTTTCTCCTTCTTTCACTCTCTCCTTCTACCCTTCTCACAAGGCGCGGTTGAGGTGTCCACGGAGAAACGTGAAAGTTACTACATCATTTCCGTTCATCACTGGGAATTCTTATGATGAGTACACATGTTCTCCATTTTCATTCTATCAACCTACCTAAACAAAATAGATTCCTTATCCGCCTTTCTAGACGGCTATATATGCAGCGTTCGCTGTAAAAGGGCTTACACAAAGTACAAACTTAGAAAGACACACTACACGCAATTCACTCTGCTTGCTTTTTTCTAAATGCTAAAGTGTCGTTTCATGCGAAAACTTTTTCCTCAGACCATGACCTGAGAACGAATGTTTATTTACCGGTCGTATGAGAATACTTTGTAGTTATCTACATACAGTAATGTCCAGCGCGTCATTAAAAGATGGCAATACATCGCTAAAACTTACTTTTAATATTTTATTTTGAAAGGTCTCATGGTAAAGTGTAGATATGTCGGTGACCCAGTTTTTCTGTCTGCCTGGTCAGTGACCCAATATTCATGCTGTTATCATGCTTTATCCTGAGGAGAAGGTATTCTTACGAACATTACACTACACATGGCAAGGGTGCGGCATGCAGCACTTACTACCAGCTTTCGTCCACTCCAGCCTGAAAGTTTAGTTGAGAAGATGGTTTGGTTTTTTGAGGTTGAATATCCAAAGGAAACTTAGTTGGTTTAGTTGGTTTATTGGGGTTTAACGTCCCAAACCAACTTAGGCTGTGAGGGACTCCGTAGTGAAGGGCTCCGGAAATTTCGACCACCTGGGGTTCTTTAACGTGCACTGACTTAGTCTGTGAGGGACACCTTAGGGGAGGACTCCTGAAATTTTGGCTATCTGCGGTACACGGGTCTCTAAAATTTTGCCGATATCGAAATGCGACCACCGCGGCTGGGGTCGAATGCGATAACCACTGCGGCAAGAAGTCAAGAAGCGATCTTAGATTACTGCCATGAGAATGCACGGATGGGAGTGCCAGTTAAATAGCCAATACGGAATTCTTGTAATCACCGTTTGAAGCGGGCTGAGTCGTCTTCGTAGTAGCCGTTCAAGTTGAGCCCAATCAGGCTGGGCTTTTAAAAGCTGTAATACAGCCAGTAACCTCGAAACATCGCCGTTCATTTGCTGTCATCGCCAGTGCCACTGTTCTGTTCTAAGATGGAAAACATCAAACAATTGAAGTCCTTCCGACTGGACGTACCTGAAAGGCAAAAGAAAAAAAGCTCGGAAAAAAATGAACGACAAGAATATGTTCTTATGTTCAAAGTAGAACGTGATGCAAAAGCAAAGTATGGAAGAACACAACTGGCATAACTTTGCATCATATCTATTTTTCTGGTGTAAGGACGCAAAGTCAATGTTAACTACGGTATTTACTCGAGTATGTTGAGAGTTTTGTTTCCAAAAGTTGACCTGAAAAGTCCCCCCTCGTGTTTCATCCAGCCTTACCCGGGGACAAAAACACACTTTCGCATTTACTCACATACCGCGTCGCGCTGGTCATCTTTCAATTTCGGAAAACGAACGAAAAAGCAGTTATAATACGGAACAACTAAATAACAACAAATACTGAAGAACTGAAGCAATCATCACAGCACATCACACTTCAGAGCAGCGACAGAGGAATGAGGATCTCCTCTCTGGAGACGGCGAACTTGCGTTACTAGCCAGGGGTCGATGCATCGTAGCGAGGAAATTCGATGGAATATGCAAGACGGAGGCATAGAGCTTCAGATTTTGAAAGTTCTCCAGACTCCCTCATCGTTCGCAGCGCTGTCGATGTGACACGCTAACTGCTATAATCCGCTTTGGACGCACGGAAAAACTTTGTTTGTTATTGCACGCAAAAAGAGGCGTTCTCACTGCTTCCCTCGGTATCAGTATCTAACGCAGTTTTCGCTCACATCGAGCTCGCGGAATTTTCAGGCGGTTCCGCACAATACGACGACTCATTCAAATGTCGCCGGGAACGGCCACCGACGTTCGTGAGGCATGACCAGCCGCTCGGATCAGCGACTGGGAGAAGTTTCGTTTTAGCGCGAAGGCGCCACTTCACTGGCGAAAGCTGGAAAACTCGGGCTGTTCGTGAAGCCTCAACTTTTGATGGAGCGCCAGCGACGGAGGCCTTGGGCAGCTGCTTGGTCAGCGCGCGGAACAGGCACCACCATCACTCCCCGCGCGCAGCGGCCGATGGAGGCTGACGACAAGATCTTGCATGCCGTTGTCCTTGAGGCGATGTTGGCTCAAGTCTTTCCGCATGTCTGACTAGGTTTAACGGTTAGAACGCTACCATTTTTTAGGACGAGGCGGCTAAAGCGCATGGTTGACGCAGATACGGAGATAAGCCGTTGTTTATTCATTTATTTATTTATTTACAATTCTACCAGTCTCAGTAAGAGACCGTAGCAGGTGGGCAATCAGTACTATATAGAATTCAATACAATAGAGATAAATTACAAGCAGATGAACAAAAATGAGAACTCTTGCATAAGTGTACCATAACTACTAGTAGGCAGGTTACCAAAGAATACCTTGAAGATTCAGAACTGCAACAAAAAGAAAACAAGTACAGCAACAGTCGTTCATGCCAGCAAACATGCTAGTATTTGAAGTATTTTACAATAGGAATTAGAAGAAAGCGAAAAAGAAGGTAAGGGGTGGCAATAGGCATGCAATCATCTTTAAAAATAACATGTCAAGAAATGTCAATAAGAAACTGTTGGGCAGTCATCTGGCAAAATGTAGGACTATTGGTACTTTACTGATTCTCGTTACATTCTACTAACCTTGATGTGAAGGAAGATAGTGAGTCCGACATGGTAATCGATGGATCGAGCTGATTCCCTTCGCTGATGGCTTTTAATCTTGATAAAGACGGGTCATATAGCGTCAGAAAACAGAAGCAGAACATATCTCGAGTCAGAACTAGCACTTATAACGAGCCTGGCTCTTCGAAGTCGGTTAGAGGTTTGAAAAGGGGGCAAAGGACAGCGCTTAATTAGCAATGTTAATAATGTTTTGTGGATAGTATTGTTGGGAAACACCGTGGTTGCAGCGGAGTGCCAAAACTAGGTGTGCAACACATCACACTTCTAGGACCAAACTGCCGGTGCCCGACTTACGTCCAGGGCTGGCAGTGCTCGTCTTTTTTATTTTCTGCATAAATGCGCATTTGGCACCACAGCACCAGCGGTGAGCGCCGAACTGAGCGTCACTGCATTACAGCGCCGGTGGACGGTGCAGGCACTGCAAATATGTTACGAACAATAATTCCTCTAGAGTTACAAAATATGAGTCTATGATTGTTGAGAAAACACCGCCGAGAAATCACCCTTTCATCTGAGAAAGTACTACTTTCATGTAGTGACGACTGTGCTCAGAAAGTGAGAAAGTACTACTTTCATGTAGTGACGACTGTGACGACTGTGCTCACCGCACAGTCGTCACTTATCTAATCCTCGCCATACCTCCCCTCGACAGAATATTTCTTTTTCGGTTATCTATACTAATATACGCAGTCTGCTTTCAAAGTGCGATAGTGTATCCAGCCTTGTATCTTCAACAGGCTCTAACCTGCTTGTGCTGACAGAGACTTGGCTGACCGATAATGTGGGCGACACTGAAGTTCTGTGCAACTTGCCTAATTTTAACCTTTTCCGTGCCGATCGCAAAGGCCCCCGAGGAGGAGGCGTCCTTATCGCTACCAGCAATCATCTACAGTGTTCCCACATTAACATCCAATCTGACCTCGAAATATTATGGCTGCTTTGTCGCGCCACGCCAGTGTCTATACTAATTGGTGTTTGCTATAGGCCCCCCCACAATAACCCCGAATTCCCTCGAAAGCTGCACAACATTCTGAACCAACTTACAACAAAACACCCTAATGCACACGTGCTCCTTTTTGGAGATTTTAGCTATCCTGACATAGATTGGAATAACCCTTATCAGCCTATTTTTAGACAGCATGAATCACAGGAGTTTGTGGATGTGTGCTTAAATTTTAATCTTACTCAATTAGTAACCCAGCCTACAGGCATCGCCGGCGACACCGCAAACATTCTTGACCTTATACTATCTAGCCACCCCGAATGCCTCAACTCCATTACTTATCTCCGGGAAATTAGTGATCATAAAGTCATCCATGCGTCTTTTACCTTCACTCCAACAATAAAAGAAACTTCCAAAAAAACAATCACCCTTTATAACAAAGGTAACTATGAGGCTATAAACCGGGCGTTGGAAGCTTATTTCCCATCTTTTCAGCACTTTTTCCCGGAACAAACCATCCACGAAAATTGGTCGATGTTTATTCATAAAATCAACGAACTCACTAACAAATATGTTCCCAAATGCAGCTTCCGCGCAACCAAACAGAAACCATGGTTTACCAAGGCTCTAGGAAGACTAGAAAACAAAAAGAAACGCTTGTTCCGCAGTGCTAAACAGACTGGAAATGACTACGCATGGGAAAAATATTACGCTGCCGAAAAGACATACCTGGTCACAGTAAAAAACGCTAAACGCTCATTTTATCATACTGACCTACCCAACATACTTAAAGATAACCCGACTAAATTCTGGCAGCTTTTAAATCCGCAATCTATACGCACTATTACCTTAACTGATGATTCCGGGTGTGCTTTTTCCGATGTCGAGTGTGCTAACATATTTAATTCTGCTTTCGCATCTGTATTCACTCACGAACAGGAACCGCCCCCCCCCCCCCCCCCCCCTCAAGACAGCAAATGACCAAAGAAGTTTAATGCCAGCCGTTACTTTCTCTGAGGCCGGCATATCATGTCTCATAGATAAACTAAAACTGTCATCATCTGCCGGCTTTGACGAAATCAACACTAAGGTACTAAAAAACGTTAACCATACTTCTGCCAAATTTTTATGCCTGCTGTTCTCACAGTCTCTTTCTACAGGTGTCATACCCCATGACTGGAAAGTGGGGAAGGTCGTTCCGGTCCACAAGTCTGGTAACAAAGATTCACCACTTAATTACCGACCCATATCACTCACCAGCATACCATGTAAACTCATGGAACACGTCATTTATTCTTTAACAATGCACTTTCTGGACTCAAATAATTTTTTTCACTCATCGCAGCACGGATTTCGCAAAGGATACTCATGTGAAAGTCAACTAGCACTTTTCGTTCATGACTTGCATGCCAACCTTGATGCTAACCTCCAAACTGACGCAATGTTTCTCGACTTCGCTAAAGCATTTGACAAGGTACCTCATAACCACTTATTTCTAAAACTCTCTCGCCTAAACTTGCATCCCGACATACTAGGATGGATAAAAGAATTCTTAACTCACCGCTTCCAATCAGTCGTTGTCAATAACCAAATGTCTGACCTCCTACCAGTCTCCTCAGGCGTGCCCCAAGGATCCGTCCTTGGGCCACTCTTGTTTCTAATTTATATTAACGACCTACCTGAGAAATTAGATTGCCATATTCGGATGTTTGCTGATGATTGTGTTATTTACAGAACAGTCACTAACACCTTCGACCAACAATCCCTTCAAAATAATTTAATTCATGTGCAAGACTGGTGCAGTGAATGGCTAATGACACTTAACACAAGTAAATGCAAATATATGTCGTTCCATCGTCGCCGTTACCCTCTTCTGTTCCAATACAGCATATCAAACGTTCCTCTCGATCTTGTCCAATCATAAAAATACCTTGGTGTTCATATTTGTCATGATCTTACATGGAATACGCATATTTCAAACATCATATCATCCGCCAACAGAACACTAGGATTCTTAAAGCGACACCTACGCTCTGCACCTCAGCATGTCAAGCTCCTCGCATACAAATCATTAGTCAGATCAAAATTAGAATACGCATCTCCCATCTGGTCTCCAAAGCAAGCATATCTCTGTAATTCAATTGAAGCAGTTCAAAACCGAGCAACTAGATTCATTCATTCATCGTATTCTTTTGATATCAGCATATCATCCCTCAAATCACAGTCCAGCCTACCTACCCTTGCTCATCGCCGCTACATTGCTAGTTTATGTTTGTTTCACAAGTCTTTTTTTACTCTGAGCTACGACAGGAACCCTACATCTGCGCACCACCACCACGCATCTCCCTCCGCACCGGCCATCAGCAGCAAGTGTCACGACCTCGCGCCCGCACCACTACATTTTCTTCATCATTATTCCCCCGGACCGCGAACGACTGGAACGGCCTTCCCCGGGAACTTGCTGCTATCACATGCCAATCATTGTTCATCGAAGAAATCACGCGTGTACTTGCTCAGTGATAATCTTATATTTGTATAACTTTCAACTTATCTGTTAGTCATTCTGTTTTTCATTTCTGTGTGCCCCACCCCTTATGTAATACCCTCTAATGAGGGTCTTTAAGGTATTAAAGTGAAGTGAAGTGAAGTAAAGGTGGGACAACATGAGTACATCTCACCTTCTGCCTGTACTCTTCTGTGCTCCATTGCGCCGTGTCGACATCGAAGCAAGCGCAAGTGACGAGTCACGAAGAATGAAACGAAGTACTTTGGACATCCCTTAACAAAGTTTAGAGATTGTTTGACTGCCCATAGGCTTTTGTCCATAAAGTACATAGACTTTATGGAGAACTCTATTTGTTCTCGCAACAGGAGACTTTTTTTGTCCATATAGCAGACGCCGAATTAACCGCTCTGTTAAAGGTCCTCCTATCTTTATATCGCTGGTCTGTCGGTAAACATTGGTGCAACACATAGCCTTCCTTACAATGTTTTAGGTTATGTATATTAGTGGTGTGTACTGTGATAACGTCACGAATATTTTTTTAAATTGAAGTGTTCATTTACGCCGCCATTTTGTGGACATGCCGTTCCTACGTCTCTACGAGAATGTTTAAATTGTTGTGTAACATTACTCGCGATATTTTGTACATTGCTTTCTATGGCACGAAACCTGTAAAAAATATCGCGTTACGCACCTTTAGTGTAATTTCCCTTCAGGACAGTTAAGGTAAACAAATCGGCTCAGCTGGTATAGATGGGATCTCTTGGTGTTTTGTTTTCTCTTGTAGAATAGGAAGCCGTAAGTTCCGAGAGCCCCTCGAAATTCTCCACCTTCGAGAGCGAGCACGACACCTGGTGGTACAGCGACTGTTGCGATACAAAACATGACCGGCTTAAGCATGAACGGGCATCACCTAACTAACGGCGACGTCATCGAATGGGCGGTGCCTCGGAACAATGAACTCGGTGCACACTATTCCTACCTGTGAGTCCGCATGATGATCCTGCTGTCGGGGCTCGGCAACAATCGGCACTCTCGCTGAAGACTGACGCTTCGGAGGGGGGCGGGGGGGGGGGGGGGCGGGGAGTGGGGATGTTGGGCTCCTGAGATGCGCCATCTGAGGCATCGGCGCGTTTGGTTCGAAATGTCTACGAAGCAGCAAATATGAAGTCGATAGGGAACTGCTGCATAGGCCATCTCATGGTACAATATCCATAGCGGTTCACTTACGTCGCATAGAGCTAGACTCTGCTGGATGAGCTTCAGCAAGGGTAGCGCTGTTACAGCTCCGTCCGCCCAAAGCGGACTGCGCTACGTCATTCATCGAGCACCCAGCCCACATGAACATATTCACCCTTGCAAATGCTTCTCACTACAAATATTACGAGCCAAGAAAATATTCGACCCCGCGGTACACATTGCTGCCTTATGTACAGGCGGGGGCAAATCTCTGTGGACCATGTGTTCCTCAAGCGAAGCCGATAGCTCTGCTCATAGCCGGCGGCTGGGGACCACACTAGTGGAGGTGAAAATCAAAAGTTCGTTCTTTCATCTCCACAAATGTGGCCTCCTGCCGCCGGCCAATAATAGAGCTATCGGCTTCGTTTGACGAACGCTGGGTACACAGACTTCTGTCCCCGGCTGTACGTACCGTAAGTCTCACTAATGCTGCATATTATGACTCATACGCGTTGTGTGCTGACTTTTATTATGTTCCTCCTTATTTGTTGGCTGCTGGCTCCCTGTGGGAATCTAAATATTTGCTTGTAATGTTCAGCCGAGACCAAGGAGGTTACATTTTTCTTAATCGGTGCGGCCTTTTTGCATATTATTTTTTTTTGTTTTCTTCGTGTGGGTTATTACTACATCTTGCGTTAATCCGACTAATGCGTTAATGCATCGTCCGTGGTGGAAGTTGTAAGTGCGAGCGTGAACGGTTGTTCTGCAGTGCTTTTGTTTCGTCATATGTTGCCACACTCTGATTGGTTTTGTTTTTTCTTACTGTATCGTTAAAATACAGCCTAAGTCAGATTTTTTAGTGTGCAATAATCTTATTTGTCACCCAAATAGTGAGCAATGGCAATCAACCATATTTGCACGTAAACTTGTGGACCCCAAGTTGCAATGGGCTGCTTTCATCAGTCCTATACTGTGCTGTACAGCCGTTACTGCTGAATAAATAGATGAAGCAAGGACTCTGCTCTTGATTAGTTATACATATTAGGTCGCTGACTATCTCATATAGTTATAGCCGCGTTGAAATAGCGGCAGCAGAAAATATTTCCGGCATGTTGCTCGCTTATGTTTTAATCAGCGCCACTAGAGGTTTAAATGCCGTACACCCTGAAAAGGGCTTGTTTTACTTGAGTTTATTGGAGACACATCCCAAATGCAAGCATTTTAGGTTTTGTGGACTAACGCTCAATAATGCTGAATGGCTGCTAAATAAATGAAAAGGAGTGGCATGCATGACCAACATTTTCGGGCGAAAATTCCTAAAATTGCACAATTGTAAGACAATGTTATAGAACAATTGATGGTAATAGTCTACTCCTCAGATATTCAGAAAAATCTTGCTTTTAAAGTGTTTCCATCGATCTCATCAAACCCTTAAGATTGCCAGAGAAAAGCAATGGGGAATGGTTTTGATAGCAGCAAAAACATTAATAGAAAAAAATACAATTCTGCCGTCGGGTGACCTGCAGACATATTGATTGGTATAGTGAAATCTTCCATGATAAGAAAAAACTGCGTTCGTACGCGGTGTCCCCCTCAAAAATGGTTTAATCCAGTATTGTTGGGAATGGCAGCACAAAACGAACGCAAGCATGCCAGTGCACTGTTCCAAAGTATGAAAAATTTGTTTCTGTCGGGACATCAGTTGACCAAAGTATGTAAAAGCATACTGGGTTGCACAACAGCCAGAATGAAGACACTTTCAGATGAAGTGATCATGACCTCTACTAGGTTCAAATGCCAAAGCGTCTGAATTGAATTTAAAGAAAACTCCTCGATGCATAGGGCAAAATGGAAAAGAAACTCATGATTGTAAATATGCGAGTCCCGTAATCATTGTTAAGCCGTTCGATTGACTGAGTTTATAAAATTTTTACTGTGAGTGAAAGATTGAGGTGTAAGCACTGAAGATAGCGGCGGGTGCAGAACTTGGAGAAGAGGTAAGCTGCCATTGCTACAGTTGCTTAAACCTTAGCCTAGGTCTAACACAGATTTGGTCTTCCTTCGTTTTACTGGTGACGGGGGGTTGATTTCTTTCGGGGGTCTTCATGATTGCTTCCTAAGTGCATTGTCCATTGGAATAGGCAGGGTGGGCCACGCTTTCATCATCTGCACGTCGGACACCGAAGCCCAAGCGGCGCGTTTCGCTGAAAGCTTGAGGAAATATAATCAGCTACAAGAGTGCCATGAGGCCTGTAGAATCTTATACCACATTTCCGCACCGCTCAGCTGTGGTGGAAAAGGCCGCACTAAACAAGATAGGCGTTATCACGAGGTCAAAATGTAAACGCTGACCGTATAACCGAGTCCTCTTGCTTCGGTGTCTGTTCCAAAGTTTCGGTTTTGGTCGAAGCTCGTGTCGCGTTTTTTTTTTGTTCTCTTTCCTCTTTAAGGCCTGACGTAGTGCCTAGAGTTCGTTTATAAAGCAGAGATAGCTGATGGCCCAATGGTCCGGTGTGCACGCTCTTAAAACGTCTGTGATGCCTTTGGACAGCTTCAAGTTACCTCCTTTGGCGCCAAAGTGGGCTCTAGTCTGTTCGTGGCATGGTTCACATTACCCTGATTTGATGCGTAAGCTGATTAGATGCACGAGGAAGCGGATAAAAAGAAATGCTGAAGCCAAAGATCAGGAAACCAAGAGAGTGAGCTGATATCAGCTTTTCCGAGTCATCACCGTACTTTGTGGGCGCTGCTTTCCCCCTCTCAACTCGAAGGGTTAGGCTGTTCCTTCTCATAGCTGTGGGCAGCTATAAGCATAGCCACGTTTGAAATGTTCAGCAGGCGTTTTCTTTGTGAGTAGCATAAAAGACGACATTAGCGTTAAAAGGCCTCACTAGAAGGCTGTCGCTCACGATTGGCGTGTCGAGGCTGCGCTTGAGTCTAACGCAGGAGCTCCTCGCTCACACTCTCGCCGTTTCAAACTAGCGTCTTATTTTAGCAAAGCCTGTGATCAATATTGTTTCCACCACGATACGTGCTCCTCTTCGAAGGAGATAGAGGGTCGCTAAAAATCTCAAGAACTCCAAGCACCGAATATCTGCAACGCATCACAACCAAAGTGAGTATCATGAAATTCGCGCCGATTCTTGCTCCTAAATTCTCTAACTCATTGGGAGTTTACTGCGCATAATTTACTAACTGAGCTAATTTTTACGCACTAAATATAAACATTGGTCAGTAAGATGCCGTACAGCGCAGAGTTCTGGACAGAATTCGGTTGCTTGCATTGCGTTAGCTGTACCGCAACTGCTTTGCAAAGCCGGGTCTTTCACCTCATCCGGTTTAAATGCATTCTATACTACCCTGCCATAAAACTCGTGAATTCCGCGTCAGCACCCATTGCCCTAGATTCATCAGGAACCTCTGCTGTCTCAAGCGGCGACAATTGAAATCGCGGCATAGTTGTCGATGCTCGATAGCGGCCTGAGTGATGAGAGCTAAGCGATCGTTTGCTCAAGCAGCCACTAATTTACCCGCCATATGGGGCAGGGGTAGTGGGATGATGACTACATTAGGCTCATGACTCAGTAAGAATCATGATGCGAGAAGCAAGATCTACACTGCGATGTGCTGCTCATATGCTATTATGACATGAATGCCTTAATGTAAGACTCAGGCGGTGTCATCCGTTGCGTGTCGTGGCAAAATATGTGCGCCATTGACACAACTGACATTTCTACACCTATTGACTGGAAGGAAATTGAAGGGCTCGTAAGATTACTTATGAAAGAAGATAACAGTCATTGGAAACAAGGAAAACATGGGAGAAAGTCCTTTTATTTTTATTCTTGAAATTGATAAATGGGAGATGAGTAGTGAAATAAGTTTTTACTTCAAAGACAATTGACTAGGAAGTAGCAGAAAAAGCACCAGATGCCTTCCGTGAGATCCAGACTCGTGCGCAGGTCGTAGTTGTGGACGTTTTTCTTCCCCTTTCTGATCAATTGCATTTCACGTAAAAATTGATTATACTACTACTAGTTTACCATTTATCGGCGCAGCAAATACAAAGGAAACGAAATATCCGTATGCTCTGCTTTAATTGAATGAGTGCTAGCTTCTTTCAAACCTACTCACAGTGTGTAAATTAAAACAAGCAGAAGAGCTCTGGAATACCCCTAATCACTTTTGTTAAAAATATATATGGCGATAACAGGCCACACGCGGAAACCTTGTTAAAAGTGTACAAACACTGCACCGTGGACTGCTCTGGTTCTGCAGCACGCTGGGTTCGATCTGCCCGACAGAAGGTCGCCAGTACGCTGCACCTATTTCGCCGAATTGCCCAGAAAACAAGTGGTGCATGCTTTAATACGGCTCGAACGTTAGTCCGTTCTGTGTTGCAGCCTCGGCTCGTTTGCCAAACGCAGTTCCAACGCCTTAACCTAGGACATTGGGACCGACTGGAAACAGTGAACAGAGAAGGCCATGCGAGCTATCTCGGACCTTCCTCGCTTGACCCCCATTCACACACTACAAGCGGAAGCTCAGCTGAATACCACTGACGAGCTCGGGAAGCAGAGACTTAATGCGCGCAGCCTGAAATTATGTGCAACCCCTGCGGCATCTGTCCTCACAAATTACTTTGATCCTACTTATCCGCTTTTTCAAGCAACGCCTTTGGAGCCTCCTCCTTGGCAGCATCCGCACGTCACCGACAACCGACCCATACGTGTCACGCGCAACGCTCATCGTTTAATGGGATAAACAGAGCCTCCTCTCCCAGCAAACTCCATAGGCACATTTCAAGCATTTGTGGACGCAAGCTCAAAAGAACATGTGCTGCATACCAGTCTTCTTTGTCCAGCTGTACCTAATGCCCGTCAGACAGGTTCCTACATCACAGAGGGGCCGCTTACCTCTGTTATAGAACAGCTCATTGCCATTCGTGACAGCTTGTCCACTTTAAGTGACTTCCTCTGTACTCCACCGAATTGTCTTCTTCTATATACAGTCTATACAAGCAGTAGGGGCCCTACGGCGCGTAGCCTATCCCCTAGGCAATGTAGTCGATGTGTGCAGCATCGTGAAATCGTATCCGTGCCCAGTCCGAGTTCTGTCAGCTCGACGCAATACCCATCATCTTAGGGAAGCGGTCAGTGCATTCCACCCACTGCAAGTGCCCTACAAGCCATACACGCCTCCTATACTGAAATCATCCGCAGGAGACTCCGTAAAGCCGAAAAAAAATTTCGCCGCTTAACGCGTGCTTTAATACTACCGCGTGGATCCAACCTTCCCGGGGAATTAACTCGCCGTGAGGAGGTGGCGCTGAGGAGAATCTGGTTGGATGCTGCGCTGACACCTGCCGTCAGGGCCTGGTGGACATCGCAGACCCCGCTTATGAACTGCCCCTTCTGCTCAGCTTCTGCTACAGAGGCGACGTTAGTTCACTCTATGCTAACTTGCCCCGGTCTTCGGAAGGCACGCAAGCGACACCTCGGCATTCACGCTTACGACCCCAGCAGACCACCAGACGCTCGAATCTGGACCCATAGGCCCCAATACCGGACCCTGTTGGAATTTGTAGCCGACACCGGCGTGCACATGTGCATATAACTTCCTTGTGCCGAAGATCATATCTGTGTCGTAAGAAAGAGACATTGAAGGTGAGCTAACTACATTAAATTGGCATTGCGATTGGAGGTATCGAGAGTGGGAAATACATTTCAAAGCTAGCTGAGTTTACTTTCCGGGGTTCCGCTTTGCGAAAACCGGGTTGTTCGAATTTCTAATGCAGCAGATACAGACGCGTCTAATCTGTGTATTTTACGATGTAGAAGAAGCTGACGTAATTTTGGCTAGGAGACCAGGCGCAGCGAAGCAAGTTTATAACATGCAACGCGAGAACGCAAACTTATTGAGCTCTCAAAAGAAAATGTTAATGACCGATATTTTTGCCTGTTATATCAGTTCAGGAAATTTAGAAAGTAATCTGCTTTCTATGTTGACAGCTTTCAATTTCGAAATATAATATTCTGCATTAAAATGAAAATTTACAAAGTTGATTACTTGACTTTAATCAATCATTCCTTTCTTAGCTGCGCTTTATCACGTCCATAATGTCCGTCGGGCTGGATAATCTCATGGGAGACCGCACCGACATAGGTACCTGTTTATAAAGTATAAACATGTAAAGATTAGCAATATTCACAACATGTATATCCCGAGACCTACATAGCTCTCCAATGTTTACTGTGGCTCGCTTTTGAGAACGTGGTAGCAAGGTGGCACGTTTAACAGGCGCTTGCTGGCTGTCCAGTGCAGCAGTCTATCCCATTAGCAATGCTCTCACAGAAGCGCGCAGCCACGTTCTGAGCCCATGAAAGGCTTCAGCGTCAGTTCCCATTGTATGAAACTTGCTTGCTTCGTTGGACCATCATAAAAAGGTTCATCATGACAACCAGTGAAAATTCGAATTTACAGCGAAAATGAGCAGGAAGCTGAACGCATTGCCGTGCACTAAAAGATTATTTGTTGCCCTCACATGCAGTAACTATAACTTGTGCCTACTTATTAGGCGTAAAACTCGAACGAGGCCACTGCCAAGCAGGACGACGCGGAAGTGACAAGCCGAGCAGTGAGAGTTCAGGAATTTTCGGAGCCATAGGTAGTACATTTTTTTTAATGCGTGTGTTTTTAGCTGTCGCCCAGCATGGCGAACAGCATGCGATAACTGAAGTACGAATCCAAATTCATGCTGGTCTTAGGTGGTCAAATATCTGTCCTGGCGCTTCCTTAGGCGATCGCGCTATTGGTCTCCTTCTATAGTTAAAAGATGTCGCCTCTCACTTCCAAATACGATCGCTTTCTCGGTGATCGACAGCGGCACCTTTGTAAGTTCCGCCGATGTCGATGCCATTTTGTCAAATCATGGTTCAACAGTCAGGGAGTGAACAGTCGGTCCATGTGACTACTTTAGCTGCACTGAGCAAAAGCATCGATAAAGCATCTTCAATTCAGCCGCTCAGTCCTCTTCACCTCTCAGTTTTGATGGTAAAACAATCGTTCTTTGGAAAGGCACTAGATGGCGCCGCTAGTATTATCTATAATCAAATTCCGCACAGCTGGAGACAAAGTAAAATAAATTTGATTTATAAAGGGAAAGGAGATAAGATGAACATAAAATCCTTCCGTCCAAGTACCATAACATCTGTTATGTACAGGCTGGCAATGCAGGCGGTGAAATTAAAAATGCAGTCATGGGTAGAAGGCAATCAGATACTCGGAGAACTTCAGAATGGGTTCAGAAGGGGTAGGCGCTTAGCCTGTTCGTGCTTACCCAATGCATAGAAATAGCTAAGGCGGAAAACAGACCTCTGTATTTAGCCTTTTTGGACATAAGCGGTGCATATGATAACGTGAACAGGGAACTCCTGCGGAGCATATTAAAAGATTTAGGTATTGGTCATGAGGTAATTGATTTTCTACAGGAAATCTACCGAGATAATGAAGTTGAAATTACATGGGAAGGGAAAAAAAGTACCACAACTGCGGGGGTGCACAAATGATTAAGGCAAGGTTGTCCTCTATCACTGCTGCTGTTCATGCTTTACGTGATAAATATGGAAAGAAGGCTAGAAGAAAGTAATCTAGGTTATAATCTGTCGTACAGATTACGCGGAAATGTAGTTGAGCAGCGACTCCCGGGTTTAATGTACGCGGACGATATTGTACTGTTAGCAGATAGCCAGGAAGATTTACAAACTTTGGTTAATTGATGCGGAGACGAAGCAGACGCTCTAGAATTCAGTTTTACCGCAACTAAATCGGGTGTGATCATTTATAACGATACAACTAATCAGGTGCTTACAATACAAGGCCACGAAATATCCAAAGTGGTCGAATACAAATACCTCAGGATGGCTAAACGAAGGGCAGATATACACGGAAAAGCATGAACAGGCTCTTAGGGCAAAATGACGAAGAGACACCTTGATAATCAAACATACGGCATTATGGGGGTACAACAAATATGAAGTATTAAGATGTATTTGGAAAGGAAATAATTTTGCCGGGACTTACTTTCGGCAATGCGGTTCTGTGCTTAAGGGCAGAAGTTCAGTCGAGATTAGACGTAAATCAGAGAGCTGTTGGAAGATTAGCACTAGGTGCCCACGGCAAAACCACAAACGAGCCAGTACATGGGGATATGGGCGGGGCATCGTTCGAAGCACGGGAAGCTAAGAGTAAAATACTATAGGAAGAACGCCTGAGGAAATTGGACGATAACTGGCGGGCAGCTAAGGTATTTAAATATTTATACAGAAAGAGCGTTGACTCACAGTGGCGGAAAAGAACTAGAAAACTAACCAGTAAGTATGCCGGTCATGAGGACGGAGAAAGAAAGAGCATTAAACGGCAGGTTAAAAACGCGGAAGTTAAAAATTTGATGAATTCAATGGAAAAGAAATATCGTGTAGAACTGCATGTATATCGATACTGGAAAAGGCAGATCAGGAAAGAATTTTTCTATGATAACTCAAGCGGCAGTGCCCTACATTTGAAGCGGCGTCAGGGTGTCTTAGAACGCGCAGCTACAAAAAGAAATTCAACGAAGAAGATGACACATGTGTAGTGTGTGGTAGATCTGTGGAAACAATTGAACACCTCATACTCAAATGTGATGGTATCCATCAGGATGTCGATTCAGGCACAGTCACTCTTCCTGAGGCCCTAGGGTTTGAAGATAACAATGGTCATGTAAATAAATATGCAGTGGAAGTTAGCAAAAAGCGATTGCAGGATTGGTGACTGAAAAGCAGAGATGTGGCATAAGGTTATAATTGTAGGAAACCGTAGGTAAGGATGATGGCGAATCTCAAGGAGAATTGACAACACACTAAATAAATAAATAAATAAATAAATAAATAAATAAATAAATAAATAAATAAAGAAAAGCTGAGCATGGTGGCAATTGCCACCACACCGTTTCAAAGGGGGCGCTCCTATACATCCATCCGGCCATCCATCCATGCCATAGCAACTTCTTTTCGGCCGCAAATGCTGCAGACGACGCAAATTTCTATTAATTCTGATCAAACAGGAGAAGTAGATTATACAAACATAGCATTCAAAGAAAAATACTGTCGTAGGCATTCTCTGCACCAAACTTTACGGCGAATAAGCGAGCACTTTAGCAGCGAGACACAATTTACTCTCCGAGTTTATCGTTCCATCACTGAGTAGGTAGACTGAAGGAATCTGGACGGAAAGAATTTGCGGACAGTGAGAGGCGCCAATGTAGCCACTAAATGCGTTCCTGCATTAAAAGGCAGATGGTTTGCAAAACCACGCAAGCAAAAAACAAAGCAGCGGCAGTATGGCTGAGAGGCATTGCCCTCTTTTCCAACAATCGTCGGTTCTTTTGTGCAGTGGGTGCTAAATGCAGGCTTTTTTTGCGCGAAATTGAAATGTGTTTATGCGGTATGCTACTGACTCAATACAAAGAGAAGAATAAAAATTAATAAAATGAAAATTACCCAGTCTACACTGAAAACGTATAAAGTACAGACAGCTCCATATGTTCGGCTGAAAAACTGCTGTAAAGATGGAAGGTAACCTTCCCCGCGTACGTTGCCTTGAGTGCTGGCAGTGTGGCCGCCAACTGCCTGAGGACACTAACGCATAGGGCGCCTCGATGCGCTCCCGCTCTACGGAGAGAGGACGTACATCAAGGCACCCTACTATGGATGAATGGATGGATAGGAGCGCCCCCTTTGAAACGGGGTGGTGCCAATTGCCACCATGATCAGCTTTTCTTTATTTTTGTTCAACTGTGTTGTCAATTCTCATTAAGATTCGCCATCTTCTTTACCTACGGTTTCCTACAATTCTAACCTTATGCCACATCGCTGCTTTTCAGCCACCAATCCTCCTATCGCTGTTTGCTAACTTCTACTGCAGATTTATTTACAAGGCCATTATTATCTTTAAACCCTAGGGCCTCCGGAAGAGTGACTGTGCCTGCATCGACATCCGGATGGATACCATCACATTTGAGTATGAGGTGTTCACTGAGCGACAAACTGAGCGACATTAGCGCCACCTGTAGGTCAATCACGCGGCCATACTTTATAAGCTCATAGGTACCGCTAAGTACAAGCAGTGTTTCGAATCTCATGAATGCATGCATAGTACAGATTTTTTGTTCGGAATTCTGTGCTACCCATAAGTGGGAAAAAAAAGATAATGGGAACAGAAATCTGCGTGGATTCATCGGAACTTTCAGTTGTTTTCACTTAGTTTCGGGTTATATGTCACGCGCTACCGCGACTCCGTACTGTCGACCAGGAACTGCTCAAACTGCCTCGTCAAATAAACGTGAAGGCGGAAGGTGTTCTGCACGCGATGGCGCGATTCCAACGAGCTTGCTTCGGAGTCCTGCCCACTGGCGTGCGCAAGTATATCTCTTGCTTGCTTCAGCGAGCCCACGCGAGTAAGATGATCCGTGCTGCTCCTGGCTAATCGCGAACGAATGAACTCAGCCAGAGAAACTGAAGCAAACATCTATACCAGGACGACACTAAGGTAGTGTGTTGCGTGTTTCTATATACGAAGGATATTAAGCTTCATTAGCCAACGTAGAAGCATGGTGCGCCACATGGCAAATGACTATGAATGCAAAGAAAACGGTCGCTATGTCAATCACGTGAAAACGAAACCCTTTAAATTTTTCTTACAGAATCGGCGGTAATATTCTGTCTACGGTCAGCAGCTACAAATACTTGGGTCTCGTAATTACATCTGACCTCAGATGGAACGAGCATATGTCATATATTTCAAAAAAAGCAATGCGCAAGCTTGGTTACTTGAGGAGGTCGCTTCGACAGTCAACACAGGAAATCCGTCTTTTAGCGTACAAAACGTACATTAGACCAATTCTTGAGTACGCCTCAGTAGTATGGGACCCGTATACCCAGAAAAACATAACACAGTTAGAAAGCATTCAAAGAAAATCGGTTAGATTTATATTCAACTGTTATAGCTGGCAAGTATCTCCGGCGGTTCTTCTAAACAACGGAAACTTAGAGCCATAAAAATTGAGACGGTATAGGGACAGACTTAAATATATGTACCTACTACATCATGATATGCTGGGAAGAGATACGGATGTGTACATTAATTTAGTTTCTAAGCGTCAAACACGATGTAATCATTCGAAAAAATTAAAAGAATTTTTTTGCAGGACTAACGTGTTTAAAAACTCGTTTTTTCCACGGACAGTAAGTGAGTGGAATGCGCTCACCTCGAGTACAGTGGAATGCCCGACGGTCCAGTCATTCTGCAGCATGCTTAACAGTATTGAGGCAAAATAGAATTACCATCGGTCGTTATGCGCAATGCCTTGAGTGCTTCATATGCATGATTGTTTTCATTGTTTGTACATTTCGTTTCTTGCTCAAGTGATTGAGCATGCGTGGTTGTGTCGTGCTGCTGTGTACGCGCCTTGTTGTTTTTGTCGCGCTTTACTTTTCGTTACTATTACTACTGCTGGATTTCGTCTCTTCTCACTTAAATTCTTGTGATGTTTTTTTTTGTTATGTTCGCTACCTTGATGTATTAATGATATGCCCACTCCTGCCTAAGGCCTCAAAATGAGGCCGGCAGTATCTTGTAAATAAGAAAAAATAATAATAATAATAGGTGCTTTATTTCCTAAACGACCAGCCGGCAATGGGAAGCCTAGTAGCTTCAACGTCTGTCAAAATATACGTCAGCGCATGGCACCGTGTGCTCAAGGCCTTGTGAGGGCAACGACATTGGTACGAACGCCTTCGCGCACTGCTTCAGCAGTGCGCTTAGAGATCGAGTTACTGTGACGCGTAGGCACTTCCTCCTGCCCCGAAGGTTGCGCGCTACTTGGGCAAGCGACTACTTAAGCCGTAAGCATGGACCACCGCGGCTCTTAGCGCTTCATGGTTTGTAGCAACCTTTGCTCGAAGACATCAAAGCTGCCAGATCACTCAGGTCTGCACAGTGAGTACTTGTTAGTGCTTGTATTTTACAAAACAGCAGATTTCGAAAGTCCGGTGAAAAGTGCAATTCCCTAGAGCAGACTGTGAGCCTTCTACACCCTTCATTTTCTTTCGCAGCCCAGAACTCACCGACATCTGAAGCAAAATGAGGACTTGCACCATAGTTCAGGGCATCGTGCTATTCTACGTCTTCATCGCTGGGACTAGTCGGGTGCTGCCAGAAGCGGGGGAACGATCGGCGATCGACTTGGCGGAGGACGCTGCGAAAGAAGTTTCAAAGGCTCTCCATCGCATCAGGGGTGAGTCATCTTCATTTCTCGCTAAGTAAGCCTCGCCAGGATGCTCGGATTCAGAGAAGAATATCAGGGTGCATAATTGGAACCCTCATGACAAACCTGGAGATGTTGCTTAATAATCACGAAAAAGAAACTAAGAAGAGAGCTGCCATTCTAGTTCAAATGTAATTGAAATGTCCCTTCGCCAGCTTGCTGTGAGTAGCACTGAGCATGAGTGGTCGATTCTTGTTTAGGATGTCTGGCGATGATGGCTTTGAAATGTGTAGCAACCAGACGGGTAACATAAATAATGCACGTCGACCATTTGCATTACACAATGAAAACTTCAGTTGTAGAAGCACTGTTCGGATTTACTCAGCGAGCAAGTGAATAGAATCACTTAGCTGGCAGTGCAGGAAATCACCGCTAACTGCCATGCGATAATAATTGCGCACAGAAAGATAATATACATAACTTCACCAGCGAAAGAACGAGACACGAGGAGAAGAAGAACACAGGACAACGCTGGTCTAACAACTGGAGTTTAATCGAGAAACGGCCAACCTAGGTCACCAGAAGACGCATGTGTACCAGACACACCAAACAAAACAAACAGATACATAAGTGGCAGATCACCGAGGAGTGGATACACGCTCCAACACTGGCAAACAACAAAATACAGATCATATGTCTATCAATCTTGCACGCGCACACTTCTTAGGAAATTAACTTCCTAAGAATTAACATCCTTGAGGCCTTTCACATTAGGCTGCAAGGCAGTGGCACATGCATCAGTGCACCGTCCTTGCATCTCACTAGCAAGGAAGTTAATTTCCTAAGAAGTGTGCGCGTGCAAGATTGATAGACATATTATCTGTATTTTGTTGTTTGCCGGTGTTGGAGCGCGTATCCACTCCACGGTGATCTGCCACTTATGTATCTGTTTGTTTTGTTTGGTGTGTCTGGTACGCATGCGTCTTCTGGTGACCTAGGTTGTCCGTTTCTCGATTAAACTTCAGTTGTTAGTCCAGCGTTGTCCTGTGTTCTTCTTCTCCTCGTGTCTCGTTCTTTCGCTGGTGAAGTTATGTATTATGTACACCAACTAGCCCACATGGGTACCTTGTTACAGAAAGATAATACTCTTGCTCTCCTGCGCTTATGACCTTTATTGCTACCTCTACCTGATTCTAACGGTTTCCAGCGTGCACAATTACTTTGATCGCGCAGACATTCTCCATCCTCGAGACTGCGCTGATCTGCTGGAGGCTGGTCAGAGGACAAGCGGCATATACACCGTGTTCCACAAGACGGCCGGCGCCTCTGGACAGAACGTCTACTGCGACATGGAGACGGACGGCGGGGGTTGGACAGTGAGGCCCTGCGGTTCCTATAGTTTCAAATATGTCTCCCATATTTCTTTCGTTAAGGTCAAGACCTTCGGACTTATAAAGATGCAAAGAACCTGTTTCCTCAATCCGCATATCTAGTAAGCAAGCTTTGAATCGCATTTTTCGCAGGCGTTACATTTGTTCCTTTAAGATAAGCCAATACCCAGTCCTGAAGATGAACTCAAAATCGAGCGAGGGTGTCCGTCTTTGCGTTTACCAGTCGGTGTCTTCCTTTATTTTCCTTTTAAACTGATGAATTATATAATTACAATGAACTTTCTGTGCCGACTAAATCACCAGCGACCAGTGGTAGCAAGGATTTGTGTGTTTGCTACCGCCGATGGCTGCTCCCGGTGACCTAGGCCGTGAAGAACATCATACTGGATTTGCGGAAACACAAGCATGGTGCATGCACGCGCCCCAAAACTATGCCGTGCCGTTCATGATGAAACACGACGACGCGTATAGCATGCCTGAGGAGCTTTTTAGGCGTCACTTCTGTAGTGGGAACGAATCATTGCGCTGGTTTTGTGGCGAATTGGGGAAGTATGTTTCCTTTGACGCAACCCCACTGGATGGAGAGGCTGTACAGTGGATGCGGACCGTGAAAGCTATCGTTTTAGAATGAAGCCAAAGCTATCTGTAAAGCATATCTGTAAAGTAAAATTTTCGTATAAGTGGTTGAGCATGCGGCGCACCTTGAGGTGACAGTTCTTAAGCAGCAATGCGATCTTATACTTGTGTTCATGCAAAACATAAACAAAGACGAACAATTGAAGGTTACAAGTCTCATGGAAGAGTTCATTTTATTGCCTACACAGGTGATCCAGAAGAGAGGCCAATACGGAAACAACGCTTTCTACTTTTACCGGAACTGGACCGAATATGCTAAGGGGTTTGGCGATCCTGCCAAAGAATACTGGATTGGTAAGCACACTTTGTAAATGGCATACGTCAATTTCTATCATAGAAGAAAGGTTCACAGCGCTGCCCTGCTGTACGGAACTGCGGCATGGCGACGCAGAGGTGGAGTACGCGCCGCATTGCTGACTTTATGCAGCTGTTACCAGTGAGCGGGACAGCAACAAATATTCAGCGACTCTAGCTTGGCATGGAACAAATTTCTGTCGCATTAAACACATAGTTCATTGCGGGTAGGCGATGAATGTGGTTAATCTCTACGCAACCACCTACCAAGCTATGTCTGGAGACCATATTCAGTGTTATCTCACGTTGGTTGTTTTGTCCTGAAGTTTATATTTCGACATGTATTTTCAGCGAGTGCTCCATATATTGTTCCATCGTAATGGACGCTTAGTTATGGTGCACAGGTTGGTTCGGCTAAATTCAGTTAAATCAGGCTATATTCGGTTAAACGTTCGGTTAAATCCGTAGATAGTGTCCAATTAAGCAAAGTATATAGCGTCAGTCGCTGCTGAAGATTTGTATTCTTGCGAATATGAAATCATTCGAATAAAAGTAAAAATGTATTGTATGCTTACAATCCTGAAGTGAATATCATGTAATGATGCCCAATACACTTAAGAGAGCAGACTTTTCCGTTCAAGTATTGGAGCCTTTGAGCTTGCTGAGTGATTGGATTTTTGTGCAGTGATGTCCTTTCCACTATTCGAAACACATGAGAGGGGCAAGTTTTGAATCCAGTAATATAATTCAGGGGATAGGAGATGATTAGTACTTCATATATTTTGTGCTTTCAGAGGTATCTGGAGGTCATCCATTCGTTCAGGGGAAATTTAACGGCAGTGAAACTAAACATACGTTACGACTGTGTGTTGACGAATGGTAATTGGGAAGAAACTCAGAAACTCTCTCGACTACACTGCAAGTGGTTGGTTATAGCACGTAAAGATTAACTTCAGGTTTAGGATACAGGTAGCATTAGCCTTGCGTTAGAAATATCTGCAATTCCTCCACCATAGCGGTACATCAGGCAATAATAATTAAAGGCAAAATTTGTGGCACAGTTCTGTTACCTTAATAAGTATAAAAAGCTTGCATGAGTCAAACTGCTACTCTGTGGCTGCAGAAACCTGTGACACGTCGTCATGGTTTCTGCGGCATTTATCTTGGCACCATGCAACTGGTGTACACTGATTGAGAAAACAATTTAACAGCAATAAAAAGATGCAACAAGAAATTCTTTTTGTCTTCTGCCTCGCAATATTGCATGACAACATTAAATAAACCGGCAAATGCAACGTTTAATCCCAGGGAACCATGCACTGCACACGTTGACCAATGGTGACCTGATGATGTCCCTTCGGATTGTTTTGGGAAACACATCCGACAGTGGCATCTCCGTCAACTATGAAAGCGTCCGGGTTGAGGACCCACAAAACCATTTCAAGATCCGTGTTGGGAAGTTCTTGGGCCCCCGTGGTACGTTTTGCTTCTGGCGAATCTTTACTGATATAACTGATATGTTGCGCGAAAACATTACGACCAAAAACAACGTCTAAAAATTGGGAAAGTATTTCCCTACACGCCTCATTATTTTGAGTGTAAAGTAATGCTTTGAATATATTGATAACACCTTTAGATCATGATTTTGAAGCTGTAAACATGCATGCGAGTCAGGTAGTTCATGTGCTGGAGGTGATGTAGTTCACCAAGTGACGGTTAAGTAAATCAGTGCGCACGCAGCGTGCAACCGTCAGTACTTAGCTTAGGGTAAGTGACATTTGGACTATTTATGTCACAGAGTGCGTGCATGCCTTGTATTTCTTTTTGCTTTTCCGACCGAGTTAGGCAAGGCGCCTCAGTTTTTCAGAAAAGGTCGCAATGCAGCGGCAACGATTTTGCACCCCTCGTGGGGGCAGTTGACCGCTCGCGCACTGGAGGGTCAAGGCTACTTCGCCCCCTCCCCAGGATTATCGCCGGGAAGCGAGCGATTGCAAATTAGCATCGCTCCTCGTTAGGACCGTAGCTTTCCCTCGCGTCCCTTCTCAATCTCCTCATGTCCCCCCCCCCCCCCCCCCCCGTTTTCAACATCTGGAAATCGTTGGCGCACTGGGCCTTGAGGATTAGTTTGTTTGTTTTTTTTGTTGTGTGTCACGAGAACGCGGTGGCGGGAAAACCGCGAGCCCTGCAGTTGACTTGGAGATTTCGGTGCGTGCGGACGTGTGTGGGGTCAGCCAGCCAGGGAAGTGGTCGGCAAGCGAGCTAAGGCGGGTGCCTGACGCGTAGAGCGCCGCGATGGCGGCCCCGAAGACGCGTGGAAGACGCGTGGCCCAAGTTCGCCCGTATCCGCAACCCCCCATCATCCCCGCGCGCCTCTGCAGCCCGACGCTCCCTGCGACCGCACCTTGCCACACCGCAGCTAAGCCACCGTTTCTCCCCACTCGCTATAACTCTTTTTTTTTGTCCTGTCGCTGTTCTCGTCCTATTCTTTTGTACATTGCTTTAATCGTGTAACATTGTTGTATAGTTCTCGCCCTTATGTTTTCCTCTTCTTGTCAATAGTTGTTTGTGTTCTCATTTTGTGTGTGTACTTCGCTTCGAGCCTGTGCACGCACTCTCCTTTGTTGAGCTTGGTGTTGTAACTTCTTGTTGTTCTTTGCCCAAGTAAAGGTACTTGCTTATTAAGAAACTTGCGTACGCCTCATGCCTCCGGTCAACGGCTAATCAGGCGTGGCCCCTATCGCCGGTCAGCAGTCGAACCTCTTTTGCACGCGGGATGGAGAAGTTTGTCGCTCCTCCCCCTCCAAACTTACGGAGAGTGCAGTGGTGGACAGGTTGGCCCGATTAATTATAATTTCGGCGCCAACCAAACATCCAGCCGCTCGCGATATCCTGACAATATACGAGCTCTCATGATGTTGTAGACATAAAATAACAACGGTTTGCACATGAATGATTATTTCGACATTTTGCCATTGGTAACTGTATACTCCGGCATACAACACGTTCCTTTCTCTGCATTCGAAACAAAGACAACGAGGCAAAATCCGTTAGACAAGCAGCATATTGTGTCCAAAAAACTGTCACAACAAAAGAATTGCTTCTAATGATTAGACTGGGCAGATTGTTCTTTTTCCAGGTATCGTCTCTCGTATTTTGCTTTCAAAGACTTCGTTGAAATTTCTACGTTGTCCTCAGTGTGCCTGTCAGTTGCCCTGTACATGGGGTAGCGAAAAGCAGTTCTAGTCTAAATTGCAAAGTGTGTTATATTTAAAGATTAGTACTACTGAGGATCAGGTCAGGATAAATAAACATTTTATGAAGGTAATCTCTTGTTGTGACTGAGTGGACATGTGTGTAAATTAAAATAAAACAGTGTCCACGCAATGAGAGACAAAAGAAACCGGTCCATTTAACTACACTGCAAACAATGTTTCTTTGTGAAGTTATCGACGGCTTCGAATCGTCCATACCTTATCCTGGACAAACACGTCGGTCACGAAATAACGGTGTATAAACGAAATAAATGAGCAAAAACAAAAAATTCAATACACAAACATGCGCTCTTAAATTACGGCGATTGCGCAATGGTGCTGGTTTATGTACCTTCTGCAGGATGATATGGTAAGGACGTTAGCAAAAATGTTACTAGCTACTCATGTTTTCGGTTTGCGTGACTTGAAGCGCGGGTTTGCACAAATTGGGTATGAAGTAAATATAACTTTTCACTATACTACGTAACCCAGGCGTCTGCATAGACCACATGACGTATGATTGGGTTAAGGCGATATTCGAGAGCCATTTCGTATGAAATCTGCTTCGCAGTAAAAAAATCACGTTACAAAAAGTAAAACGTTCATACTGGGATGCTTTAAATATATAGCAACTATGCATGCCGGGAGTGAAAGTGAGAGAGATTTTGAATATTACAGGTTAAGTGCGCCAGGTTTTTAAACTGGCGTGCCACTCAAGATGAGGGTGAAGGAAGAGGGTGGAAAAGAGGGGAAAGAAAAGGAAAAATAGAAAAAAGGAAAGGGTGTCAATCGAAGCGGTTCAAAGTGATCTCGCTTCCGGTTAGTAGGGAAAGCGTGCTATCTGGTGCTATGACTTGCATTTATTGGCAATGCGTTTTTTGTGTCTCATTTATGTGGCCATTTACATTTTCGGGGTGTAAAATGAACGATGTTTGGAAAAGTTTTTTATTCAAGGCAAACAAAGCATAGTCTTGAATGCAAAGAAAACGCCGCTGGGCAATCACCCCATCATCTGAGGAAGTGAAAAAAACCATGGGACTGATGTGGACAGAAGCAACTTGCTGTTTGCAGGTAGTACAAGTGGACAAGTGGTAGTACATTTTATTTTCGGTTGAGCTACGCTGCGTCGTGGGGACGTGAAGCGAGCGCTAGTTAGCACGGCGCGTACCGCGCGCTGTTGAACGCACGAAACAGAGTCACGAAGCATGAAACAAAGTTCCTTTGCAGTCTGTGAGAGAGTGAAGCTCGAGCATTAGACGATATCCGGCACCGCCGGAAAGTGACCGCGGCTGCGCTGCCGGCAATAATATTCTCCCTTTGTTCAGCATAACGCATTGGCCAGAATTTTGCTCGGTGGTTCAGTTCCAGACTACGCCTACGCAGTGATTTTCAAACTGGCACGGCAAGCAAAGCCCATCCGCTCGGAACAGGGTCATGAAAAGTACCTGGAGGAGTGCTAGGTTTTTAGTAATAAACTGTAATAATAAAGATAAAAACAAACGCTGTTGATTTCAAGGGAGACAATTAAGGAAGAGGTGACAGGAAGACAATCTTATCACAGCCGATATGTGCACTGCAGCATCGCTGAGCGGCCGCAAGAGGAATATTTCATCTTTTTTTCCCTCTTTTTCAGGCTACGACGCCATGAGCTCTGCGAGCCTCTCTAAGTTCTCAACCTTCGACAAAGACCTGGACACGTCTCCCAACAACTGCGCTGAGAAATTCAAAGGAGCCTGGTGGTACAGCGACTGTTACGATGCAAACTTGAACGGCCTCAATCTGAACGGCCACCACCTATCGAATGGCGATGGAATTGAGTGGCTTGTGCCTGGGACAGATGACCTCGGTGCTCACTACTCCTACCCATGGGTGCGCATGATGATCCGGCCGGCGGGTTTCGGGAAGAATCGGCCGTTCTTGCCGAAGATTTACACTTAGTGTGCAAGGACACTACCCAGCTGGGGCATTCCGTCTGACGCATAGGCGCATAAAATTAGCGGTCTGAGAAGCAGCATTTATGAAGTCGATAGCGAACTCCTGTATAGGCTATCTCATTACACATTATCCAGAGCTTCATATATGGCGTATAGCGTCATGCTATATTGGACAAGTCTCAGCGAAGGGTAACGTTTCCACTACTGCCGAGCCGTGTCCACCCAAGGCAGGCTGGAATACATTATTCAGTAAACAGTTTCGCGTGGACATATTCATCGTGGCCGGTATCGAGGCTATGCCCGCCTCGATACTTTATGCAAAATATAATGTGACAAGAGAACAATCGACACCTTTATGCATATTGCGTTCGCACTGACACGATATGGCGCCAGTGCAGCATACTATAAATTGTCGGAGTTTAATGCTGCGTGTTTTGTTTTTCCTGACATCTTGACCGCTTGCAATTTGTGCAAAGTTAAGGTTTCGACATAATGTCCAGATTGCAGTCAAAGTGAATTTGATATTCCTAATACTTTTGATGTTGTTGCATGGTACTGGCCAATTTTTATCGCGTTGGCTTTTTTTGTGTGTTTACTTATAAATTGCTCCTTTTTCAAAGGCCCAAGTGCGAGCGTCAAAAATTCGGTTTTCTTTACTTGTAGCGTGCTGCCATATTAAAGCTGATCTTTGTTTTTACTGCATCATTCAGATAAATCCATAGAGTGCTTACTTTCGCCAAGCAATAAAATCCAATTTTCGAGCTTGATTATGAGCGATGAGATCTTAGCAAATTTGTTTTCTGGCTTGTGAACGGTCAGTTTGGCAATATGCTGTCTCCATAAGTCCTATGGAGTGTTGTGCAAGCGTTACTTCTGAATAAAATGATGATGAAACGACTTAGTGTTTATTACGCATATTAGGTCACTAATGACCTCACATATTTATACTGCTGAGTAAGTAGAGCACGAGTGAAATTATTTCTGGCCGAAGGGGGTGTGACCTTGACTTTATAAGCAGACTAAAGGAGAGGCACGGTGGCTTGTTCTGGGAGGACGTTGGGGGGAGCAAGCGGCTACCGGAATTATTGTTATGCAAGTGTTTGCAGGGCAGTTGCTCTCAGCATCTATATGCCTTCGCTGTTATTCCCGAGTGCCGTGCTTGGCGCTCTTCTTTTGTTAAACTCGCGGAGGAGTGGGCGTTTCTCTTCTTTTTTGTTTGTACCACAATAACGGCAGCGTTCTCGGTCGATGTACACTGTGTTGCTTCTCTGTTAAGCCGTGGCTCGTGAACCTCGTTGTACAGAAGGCAGTGCCCTCAAAATTTCAACTCGTGCAGTACAGATTGTAATCAATGTTCAGGAAATAACACAACTAGAATAAATCATCAAGAAAAAACCGACTAATCCAGGCTAGGGCTCAGTTAAAGTATTTCACAAGATCCGTAATTCTTAGCAATTCACAATATCGGATTCGGCTTCTTTTAAGGTTCAGGAACACTCCGAATAACTGCTCTCTCTGCATTTGTCCTTCACTGTAACAAAACACAGCTTAAGAGTTGAAAGGCCGCTTTTGCTGGGTCATGAATACGAAAGTACATGACTGATTGCTTGGGATGGTTTGAGAACCACGACAAGGTAAAATTCAGAGAACACCGCACCAGAGATATGTAAAAACAAGTTGAACCATCACACCCACACGTTTGCGTAGTGTCCATAATTTCTTCTGTTAGACGCACCCACTACAGAGGTGAAGCGTCTAACCTGAGTACATATATAGAGTCGAAAACGCAGACTGTTCAAGTGATCCGTTATTGGGCCTGATGTGCCAATGGAGCTCAATTCCTAATTGTAGGCGGCCCTTTCGCTATTTTGGTACAGCAAATACAAGTTTATCTGAAGCTGATATTTTAGCGTTTTAGAAAATTATAACAATATCCGATAGAAGAATATTCTCAATTTAAACAAAATGAATCTGATAGCGCCCGTCCTATACATAATCCCCATTTAAGGAAGAAAGCGGGGCCACTTGGTGTTTAGAGAGAGAGAACATAGTAGTAGCGCTGGACGAGAGGGCCGAAGGGAGAGAAAACAACACAAACGCTAGACAACACTAGCGCTTGCACTAACCATCTACAATGCGACATCACTCCTCACTGCTCCTAGAGGTCCCGTGCGCAATGAAAACCTTTGGCACTGCTTTCTCAAAGACGAATGATGACGTCACACTCACTCACAGCGCTCCTAGTGTTCTCCGCGAGAAGTGGAATACTTCTGCTCTCTCAACCTACGCAAGGTCTCCGCCGGTGGTGTCCCTGAGACTTTTCAGGCACTGACGACACGATGTAGCCGGGGCAGTCTTCGGCTCTGGTGACGCCGGCTTTCCAGGATCACAGATGCTCACAGCTTAAAATTAAAAAAAAGGCGGTAAACCACCAACTGATTACTACAGATGGCTAGATTACTTCGGCCAAGAACTCACCGTAAACGTGGAAGCTAACCGGCGCCGCGTTAGTTTTCGCGAGTGCCGCCAGCTACCGATCCACACTAGCAGAGCAGCAGTGCCGCCGCTTATAGGCTAATCTCGCGGTCATACTACAGAAGCTCATGGATACCCATGGAGGAAGGAAAGAACTAAGGAGAGGCGCTGACGTCACTTTTTGTGAAGCCGCCTCGCAACCGGAAGTTGGCACGCTTTTCCTCCTCCGTTGTTTCTCTCTCCTTGCTTTCTTCCTTCTCCGCCAAGTTTCGGTATGGTGACTAGAAGCCCTCTAGTCACCCTAGTTTCGGGGCCGGGGTCGCGCGCTGCTCGGGTAGCGCCGTGTCGCTCGAAAGAGAAACTTCTGCAAGTGCAGTGCGTAGTTACATTCGCTGCGTCATCAGAGTGCTTTTGAGGCGGCCGTGACATGGCAGTGAAGTGTCGTAAGCCAGCTTCAGTGTTTCACGCTGCAAGTCGCGTACACGAGTTTCGGTTTCTGAAGTGAGCATTTCAGCAATTCATCTGCTTACGCAAAGCAAAACTTGCAGCCTAGCGTTCACTTCCGCACTTTGTTGAAAAGTAAGCTCCGTCGAAGGAAGTGGGCTGAGACCGTGCAACCTCGGCGTTGTCGAATCTAGTCCGACTTACGTGTGGTGCAATCCTTACGCTCTTGGTGAGAGACAAGCGTGACATCGAACTGAAGTGCAGCATGAATGGTCCCAGTGTGTCATTAAGCGGAGCATTGAGAAGGTTATTAGTAAGAAATCTTTGTGATGACAATGCAGCAGGGAGCATCGCGATGCAAATACTTGCATCATACCTCGTATAACGTCCTCATACCTCGTATAACGTCCTACTTTGCTAGCGCTAGATATTGATTGAGCAGTGGCTTGACTTGACTTGACTTGATTACTTTGGGATATTCTTGGGAGGGGATACTGGTCCCGAAGTATGTTGGCCAGTGGGTGGCATCACTCTTGGGGACCAGGGAAAGGGGTAAGGGGGATGTAGGGAGGGGAGAAGGGAGGGGGGATGGTCCTCGCCGCGACGGGAGCGGTCCGTGTCCTCGCAGGGGGTGGGATTTTGAAGTAGCGCCGCCGCCGCAACAACAGCTCGCGGAGGGGAACCCTCGGTGCACTGGGATAGTGTGGAAACACCGGGATGAGGGGGGGGGAAGCCACGATGCACTGGGATGGTGTGCAAGCATCGGGCAGGGGGGAAGGCAGACTCCAAGATCATGTGGCTGGGAGGAGCCGGAGGTCTAGAAATGTCCAGGTCCGGGGGCTGCAAGTCCAGGAGGCGGCAGGCCTCGGGCTGTACGTCCAGGCTCCTCGGGCTAGAGGAGGATGTCAAGGCCGGTCTCCTTGAGGTAGACTAGCAGGAGCCGGCAGGCGGATAGGAGGTTCCGGGCCGGGAACAGCAGCTGGTCCTCCGTGTCTGCTGGTAGGCCGAGGGCACGGTAGCCTGCAAAGAGACGGCTACGAGGCAGAGCAAAAGTAGGACATGCACCCAACAGGTGACCCAGCGTGCCTGTATCCCCGCACGATGGACAGGCAGGGGAGGAGGCCATTCCAACTACGAACTTGCGTGTCGGCGTCCATGAGCATCCGATCCGAAGTCGCAGCAGGAGGGCACGTTCCCTGCGGGGGACCTTGTCTGGGAGCCGGTAGAAGGGCCTGAACGCAGAGATACGCCTGTCAGGGTGCTTTGTCCTTACCGCCCGCCTCAATAGCTGCCGGGCAAAGTGACGCGGGGCCACTTTGGTGGTCACTGGCGACCCATCGTTGTGGGCCGCCTTGGCGAGGGAGTCAGCGTCCTCGTTGCCCTGGATGCCGGTGTGGCCAGGGACCCAATGAACGGACACCTGGTAGCCAGCATCCTGAAGGGCGTGCAGGTGGGCACGCAGGACACTCGTCAATGTCTGCGAGATGTGGGGCCTGCTCAGGAGCTGGAGGGCAGGCCGGGAGTCACACAGGACAGCGACAGGGCGAGATGGTGTGGTGGACCCGATGAAGTCCGCTGCCAGGTGGAGACCCGCCAGCTCAGCTGCCGTGGAGCTGCCCGGGAAGGAGAGTCTGCAGGACCGGGTCTGCAGCAGTTGGGGCACTGCCAGAGCAGCCGCTGCTTGCCCTGTGGCTGGCAAGACCGAGCCATCGGTGAAAAGGAGGGTGGTCCCTTTGCACTCTTCCAGGAATGCAGCAGTGGTCTGGCGGAGTGCTGCAGCAGGGGAGGGACGCTTGGTCACTCCGTCAAGGCCCAGGGTGAACTGCAGAGGAGGTCGGGTTGGGAGGGGGACGGGGAGAACTGGGAGGCCCTGGGGAGGGCCAAGTGTCTCCACGTAGAGAGCGTGGAGCTTCCCCGTCCTGGAGTTGGCGTTGGCCTGCAGGCGAGCACGGAGGGCCCCGCCATCACGAACGTGGGCGAGCCGCTCCGTGTGGGTCAGGCCCATCTGCAGGAGCAAGAGGTCCAGCGGGAAGACGTCCGCCTCTGCCAGCGTGGCCGGGACCTGCGATCGCGGTGGAACCCCCAGGAAACGGCGGATCCATTTCCTGCGAGAGAGTTCCATGCGATTAAGGCGGGTGCTCCGGAGCGTGACTAGGGGGAGGGCGTAGAGGATGGCTGATGTCGCCGCTGCCTCGAAAAGTCGGATGGCCCAGCTGGGGGTGCAGCCGTTGCCTCGGGCGAGGATGGAAAGGACTGCTCGGCCAACTCGGTCCATGTGGGAGAGGAGGACCTTGTCAGCAGGAATACAGGAGAGCCGGTGGTCGATGGTGAGACCAAGGTACTTTACCTGCGGTTTCCAAGGGAGGTTAGTGCCGTCAATCTTGAGGGTAGCAATCCGAGCCGTGGCTCGTGCTCCCCTCGGATGGATAAAGAAAGCCTCCGATTTCGTGGCTGAGAGAGACAGCCGCTTGGTCGCCAGGAACTGCTGCACCTCGTTGAGGGCACGCTGGAGGGCTTGTCTGGCAGAGGTGATCTGCCTCCTTGGAGCTCGGACCCAGAGGGCGACATCGTCCGCGTATACAGAGCAATGAACTCTATGGCGGCGGTCCCGCTGGATGGAGCGAGGGAGGCCTGCCATGACCAGATTGAAGAGGAAAGGGCTGAGGACAGAACCCTGAGGGACCCCGGTGGTGATGGGGCGAGGACTGCTCAGGGTGCGGCCAACCTGAACCTGCATAGAACGGTTGGACAGGAAGGAGGTTATAAACCGTCGGAGGTTACCTGTCACCCCCAGCTCGTCCAAGGCCATCTCGATGGTGCTGTGGGGCAGACCGTCGAAGGCCGACTGGACGTCCAGGAGGACAAGGATGCCAACGTCTCCTTGGGACTTCGCTTCCTCGAGGGATGACACCACGTCCGCGATGGAGTCTACGGTACAGCGGCGCCTGCGAAAACCTGTCTGGTTCTCAGGGAGGAAGTTGGAGGCCTCAGCGATCCAGGTGAGGCGCTGGAGTGCCACCGACTCCATGCTCTTGCAAGCAGCTGAGGTCAACGAGACAGGTCTGTAGGAGGACAGCTCCCTGGAGGGCTTGCGGGGTTTGAGGATAGGGACCACGATGACCGTGGTCCAACTCTCCGGGAGGATGCCGCTCGACCAGATGTCGTTAAACACGGTCAGCAGGTGGTCCTTTTCCGGGCCATCCAGGTTCCGCATCATCTGCAATGTGAGCCCGTCCGCCCCAGGAGCGCTCTTCGTTTTGGACCGATGGAGTGCCCTGTGGAGCTCGTGTGGGGTGATCGGGTCACTGCAGAGGGAGGTCGCGCCAACAGAACCTGCAACGACAGGAGGACATGGGATTAGACGCTGGGAAGGAGGTCCCAGTGGGGGGCCTGGACCCGGGTGGGCTGCCTTGGTGAGGTGGTCGGCCAGCTGCTCCGCCAGTGCCTGGTAAGACACCCCGCGGGCAATGGCGGCACCAAGGACTGGGTGTCGATTGGCCGCGCCTGGAGCAGGGACCGTAGGAGCCGCCAGGCCGTCGCAGACTGCCATGCCGAGCGGATGGGTTGGCAGACGCCAGCCCAACCCTCTCGAGCACGGCGGTTCGCCTGGCGACGGCAGACAGCATCAATCCGCCGGTAGGCCGTCCAGTCCTCCCGCAGCGACGTGCTCTCCGCCTTCCGCTCGGCTCGTCTTCTGGCAGCTCGGAGGCACAGCAGGCGAATATCGGGGACAGGGGCCTGCACTTGGGTAGAGCAGGACACACTAGCACTTTGTGCACACTTGCACAGCAGGCTCAGGAAATCCTCAGCATGGGTGATGTCCTTTGCAAGATCCCTGAACAAGGGCCACTTAGTGATTTTATGCACTTTTTTCCTCTTACGCCTTACGCCTTCGGGAGGAAGGGTTTAGAAAGATGGGAAAGTGGTCCGAGCCCATGGAGTCCGGAGCTGTATCCTAGGAGTAGTGGCAGGCATCCGACAGCAAGGCCAGGTCGATGATGGACGACCGACCCGGACGGATGAAGGTAGGGGCCCTGGGCTGAAGGACCCTGAGGCTGGGCTGATAGGGGCATCTCAAGGAGTACATGCACCATACCAAAATCTAGATAGTAATTGTTTAGCGAATGTTTTCATGAAGCTTACTCAGTTAAAGAATTGTATAATTGTATTTTGCATAAATCTCCAGGCCGACTCCACAGTAAGTTTTTGTTTTCAAATAAATTCATGTTTGTCTGTCTTCAAATTATTCTGGTTCTTCGTTTAAACCTGAAGAAGAATATCTTGTCAAATTTGCACATGTTGCTATTACATTCCCGATATATTGCTTTCTTCATATATTTGCATGTGTGCTTTGCGTGTTGTGCTGGAGAATGCTTGAAGAACACTCGTACATTCTTTTCAGCTAGCACACGGCATGACTGTGATCATCACAAAGTCAACAAGGGAGGAAAGAGCCTTAAGGTTCTTGGGAATGCCAATGTTTCGACAGGACTACTCGTCTTAGTGTGGGCAAAGACAAGTCCTCTTGTCTAAATGCTGGTAAGAACCCTGAGGCTACAGCCTCCCTTGTTCACTTTGTGTTTTCAAGAAACTCTTTTAATCTATGTACAGTTGTGTAAGCTGATATAATTAGTGAATATTCTTTTTTCCTGGAGTTCGTGCCCTGAAGCTGTGTTGCAGCTATAAGAGATGCTACACTGAACGCCTGTCACCGATTGATGTCGCCCACCTGGGGTCTCTAACAATGTCACTCAGCACATGAACATTTTTGCTTTTTGTCGCTTGTGAAATGTGAATGCTAAAGCTGAGATAACAATTGCAACTCATGCTAAGCAGCTGAATGCTGTAGCCTCTGCACCACTACAGCCAGGGAAGAAGCATTTTCCTTTCGTTAACAGTCTTGTGCAGCATTTCGAGCAATTAAGTTGAATATAACCAGACACGTGCACTTTATTGCTTTGCTCATGTCTGAAAACTTTCGCATATTTTATCACAGTGCTAATTCGTTCCCTTTCCCTGTATACATGGGCTTGGTTTCTGTCTTTTGCTTTAGTAGCAGGGCATCCTGTGTTTGTAGGTGGCAGCAAGATTTATTTTGTCAAAGTGGAGGATGTGCCTCCACCCCTTATTTTCATGTAGAGTAATGAATTCATGTACACAACGTTTGAGACATTTTTTTTCTGCACATATTTTCACTCTGCACTATCATTTGGTTTAGTAAGATGACTGTACACTGCATATTTAGCTTTAGTCCTTATTTATGGCCTCTCTGCACCAAAAATACGCAGTGCGGAGTTCTAAACTGCGTTAGCAGCACGGCATCCTGTGTTTGCAGATGGTAGCAAGTTTTTTTATTCAAATAATGCGATGTCGGCAGGCCACTCTTATGAACACTTTGCTGCCAGAACAGAATATCGAAAGATGACGGCCAGCAATCGACATTCATACTTGGATATTTTACCCCTAAAATTTGTTTCACTTTCAGGATGGGGTACCAGTGTTTATAGTGACATACTGATATCATAGCAACAAACTCCATATGCGTCCAATGGCTCCTTATGTTGGTCGAGAGAGCCTTAATAAATGTATTTGTCCAATAGGAATTTGTGATCTTAATTCATTTCTTTGACAGTTGAAGATAATAAACAACCATTGCATTGAAAGGCAAAAACTTTCCCTATTATGTTGGCCACACTCATTAGACTATAGCCAGGAGAAAATAGGCGGCCATGCTTGGAACTAGGGGAAAAATAAGCTACATTGGATGTGCACTGCATATTATAAATACGCATGAATCGAATAGCCCATATGTACGCTACGCAGCGCTATCCCAAGACGTCCCTTGTTACAGAAGACTTCAAATAGTGCTGTGTTCTGCAATGGTTCCATGTGCACATAATGCACAGAGATTTTATGCAAATAAGTTCACTTGATGAGCTGGAAAGTCTTCGAGTTAGATTTTCATTACGATCTTCTTTTAAATGTGCTGCAGAAGACGCAAATATCAAAAGAAATTCTGTTGCAGTTTGACTGTAGGACTCAGCGCAAATTTTAAATGTCTATATATGGTTTAGCAAACGCATGAGTTGCTTACTGATTGTTTTCATACCTTCACTTGGGAGCAAATCTATCCATGTCAACCAAAACTTCCGCACCAATAGGATACCGGCACTGCAAAAGACGCTATGTGTTACTTTTTACTAAATCAGACGTGACGCTCGTCGGTAGTGTAAAATGTCGACGCACAAATCGGCCGCAAAAGATCAGCTAGTATGAAATGCGCCGTTGTGATCCGATGCCAGCGCATGACGAACAGGGACCCCGCCGACACTACGTTGTTCAAGCGCTTCGTAAAAGAAGGTACCTCAAAACGGCGCCGTTCGCCGAAACACTCCTACACCTCCCCTCCCACAAACAGGCACCTAGACGCAGACCAGTGCGCAGGTGTGGTTAACATTTTTCGACGCCAGGCCGAGAAAGACGATATTGCGCGCAGCTTAGCGCAGCGCACTGTCCTCCTCGGGGCTACCGTACGCACGCCGTGTGGTCTTTGAAACGCAGCTCAGCATCGCCGAGAGAGGCTTCATGTCTCTGTGCTGTTTGGCAGGGTGCAAAAGTTCGCTGATCGAAATAATCAACGCTTCTTCGCGTGTCGAAGCGCGGTTCCGGAGTACCACCTTTTCGCGAGATTCATTTAAATGCATCGATCGCTCCGCGTAAAAGTTTTACAAACAAAATATCAAATGAGCGGTTATTCGCCGCATCTGTAAACAATCCCAGATGCGTGCGTAACGTGCCGACGCTGGGCATGTAGACTTCAACACGCAAGGCCGAACACGCAAGGCTGAACACACCATGCCGAAAGCCCATCCACCACCACCGACAAAAACTCGGACACTCGGGCCCATAGCAACAACGCCGCCGTACGCCGTTGCTAGAGGCCCGTGTTTCCATAGCAACCATGACAACGTTGCTAGTGGTCCGACTTTTTCAGCCTAATTTTTGACGTCAATTCCGCTACATTTTCGTCAATGCATTTGAAATACGAAGGCCCTCTCCTGCATGTGGATACCACTCATGCAGTATATGTGTTTTTTCGAGTGCATTGAAAGCACGCTTCCTAGACATTTTTCGTACGGAATCTTGTGCTACTGAGGAGAGCGAAGAGATGAAACTGCAGTGTTCTTAAGGAATGGAAAACGTCATAACAGAAGAAATCTGCGTGGATTGGTACGAACTTTTACTTCTTTTCACTTAAGTTCAGGACATGCGCCACGCGCTACCACGACTCCGTACTGTTGATCGGTAACTACAAAAACTGCTTAGTCGAATGAAAACGAAGACGGAAGGTGCCCTGCACACGATGTTGGGAGTGCAACGACTTTGTTTTGGAGTCTCGCCAGCATGCGCAAGTAAATCTCTGGCTTTCGGCAGCGAGCCAACGCAAGTGCGATTATCCGTGCTTCTCCTTGCTAATCACTAACGAATGAACGAAACCAGAGAAACTGAAACAAACATCTATACCCGGACGGGATAAACCTAATGTGTAGTGTGCTTCTATACGAAGGTGATAAAGATTCATTAAGGAATTTTATTTCCATAAGACCGTTCTGCAACGGGAAGCCTAGCGGCTACAACGGCTGTCAAAATATGCTTCAGTACACAGTACCTTCTGCTCAAGGCCTTCTGAGACCAAGGACATTGATAGGAACAACTTCGCGCTCTGCATCAGCTTTGCGCGTATAGTTCGAGTTACTCTGACGCGTAGGCACCTCCTCGTGCTCCTAGTGTTGCGCCGTACATGAGCAAGAGACTACTTAAACCGTAAGCATCGGCCAGCACAGCGGTTCTCAGCGTTTTAACTCGTAGCGGGCATTGCTCGAATAAGCTGTGGATAAGCTGCCAGATCACACAAGTCTGCACAGCAAGTACCGCGCTTATTAACTTTCCATGAAGGTATTTTCGCGTCTCCTTTCCCTCTTTTCCTGCTTACTTTCTTCATTCCTGCTTCCCTTTTACAAAACAGCATATTTAGAAGCATGGCGTAAAGTACACTTTCTTAGTGCATTCTATGTGCATGATTCATAGTCTCTTGTAGCTGTGAACTGGCTTCTGAAGCAAAATGAAGAGTAGGAAAATGGTTCAGGGCATCGTACTATGCTTCGTCTTCACGGGAATTACTAGCTTGGGGCTGCTAGAAGCGGGGGAGCGATCGGCTATCGACCTGGCGGAGGGCGCTACGATTGAGGTTATGAGGCATCTTCGGCGCATCAGGGGTGAGTTAACGTTTGGAACAGAAATTTTTCAGAAATGTTTCGGGACATTTCCTAGTTCTTATTTCAGCATATCTGATTATTGTTCGTTCCTTTTTATCGGAAGTCGCGTCTGTAAGCTTTATTCGCCCGCGTGTGTGGAATGTGTGTGCTGTTGTGCGTGTTCGAAGTCTTCCAACACGTGACTGCGAGGTCCGCCGAAGGGCAACGGCCTCATTCTGCAGCCACGTGTGTGGGACAGACTTCGCGAGAAGCTGCGATAGTGTCGCGCACCACCAGCTTCTTGAAGAGGCGCAAGTAGCTATTGCTACAAAGACGCCTCATCATTTTGTCGTTGTTGGGGTCCCAAGAGCCGAGCGCTCCAACAACGACTGCCTCGATGCTGACCCGCTGGAATTTTCGCAGCAGGTACTGGCGAACGGGCTCGTACTTGACGACTTTATTCTCCCGTGCCGCATGGAAAGCAGTTTTGCGATTGTCAAAGGGGGAAGTGACGTCAATGACAATCGCCGACTCTCCTCGCGCCAGAACTAGGTCCGGCTTGAGGTTAGTCGTTCCCACAGGTTGGTTCTCGTGGGTGACGGTGAATCGCTTCTTCGCGGCCATCTTCAGCCGGTTCACGATTTTGTTGTGCCGGGTCTGTTAGGCGGCGCTCTGACGCATGCAGTGGCAGAGAAAGGGGGGGGGGGGGTTTCCTGGCCGTGTCCGCATACTCTGCACTGCTGGTCTCCTGCACGCACGCACGGCCTGGCCCCGTTCAGTGGCAGCAGGTTCAGCCTCGCCCTGTGGATGAAACGCCAGTCACAGAAACGGGTAGCGTCCCGAACGCATGAAGTGAGAGCTGCTCGGATCAGCGGCGACGCACTCCACCACTTTCCCTGGCTGGGTTTTTGTTGGAGAGTGTGATTTCGTGCGCTCGTCGCGATCGATCGCAGCTTCTTCACAACCTTCGTTCGGTGCTTCGGCGCCAAAGTTACGTCGGCGCAGGTGATGTAGGGGGCACCGTCGCGCATCTCCCACGTAACCTCGAGTCGCCGGGATGCCTTGCGCGCCTCCGTCCATACGGACTTCAGCTGCGTGGCTCGCGCCCTGAAGTCGCCCTCTGTCTCCCCGCTGAGGTAGGCTGCGACGTCCGCCTCGGTCACTTGTCGTCCTAGTCTTTTGGTCGTGACCTCGGTGACTGCTCGCTTCGCCAGGTCTCGAACCTCTGCGTCGTGAGAAGAGAGTAATTAAAAGGCGCTGTCGATGCGGCAGATATCGCTGAGCTCTGCTGCGAGGGGGATTTCCGCCGCGCCCGCTGCTGCGCTGCCGTAGATGTACTCGTTAGCCGCACTCACTGGAAGATAGAGAGTGCGTTTAATGAGTGGTCGCAGGGCTTCGTCGAGGCGCTCCCACTCTGCCTTCCCCAACAGCCCGCACCGCATGGAGAAGTTGAGCGCTGGGTACACAAATGTTTTAACAGCGTCCAACCTCTGCCACGGGGCGAGCATTGAGGTCAGCAGGCGGGTGCCTACGCCGATGGCCTGGTCGATTGTCGCCGTGTTCGGGAACACGCTGAAGCCGACGGGGCGCCCTAGAAAAGATTGGGATTCAAAGTCATTAATAGTCGGGATGTCGGTGCCGTCGATATTGAAGGCGGTCAGTCTCGTTCCCACGGGGGTCTTGCCGGAGAGGTGAAGCGTCTTGCACTTCGCAGGGTTGAGTTTTAGGCCCAACCTGGAAGAGAGCGCTGCCACTTTGTCGACTCGCGCTTGAAGGTCTTCCGGGTTGTCGGCGAGTGGGTTGAGGTCGTCCGCGTAGGCCAGAATGTTGTGCTGCTGCTCGTCTCCTTGTACTTCCCGCAGCACTGGGTTGATGACTAGGTTGAAGAGGAGCCCGCTGAGGGGGCAGCCCTGACGGATTCCGGCGGAGATGTCGATGGGCTGTTCTTGGAGCGCAAGCCCATCTGCTTTCCTGCCGTGGCCCCCGCATGTCCCTGTGTTGGCCGAAGCGAGGCTGCGGAAGACGGACGTGTGGCGGGCACCTGGCCAGCGGACCCTTTGTTACCACTGCGGTGAGGCTGGCCATATCTTGTGGTGGTGC
Organism: Amblyomma mixtum; assembly: GCF_055824585.1. Classification (NCBI taxonomy): domain Eukaryota; kingdom Metazoa; phylum Arthropoda; class Arachnida; order Ixodida; family Ixodidae; genus Amblyomma; species Amblyomma mixtum. The sequence goes on from NC_143013.1 coordinate 236,612,939, forward strand.
CCTTATCGCCGAGCTGAAATTCGTGGATTTCATCCGCGACTCCCCTGTCCGCTCAATGGCGAACGGCGCCGCGAAATTGAGGAGCACCTGTCAACGCGCCGGGATCACACTGATTTCTCTCGTCCTGACTACCGCCCACCGCCCACCGACCTCTACCCGCTATCGTTCGCCGAGGCCCCTTCCTTCGATAAGCCGTTTTAGCCGCTCACCAAGACCTCGCCGGAGAAACTAGACCCAGCGGCCTGCGGAGGTAAGGCCGCTGACGAGCGAACAGCCGAACATCCTCCATCGCGTTCACGACCAGAATACGGCTATCAAACGAGGGCACGTGACGATCACAATGGATGTGCAGCTTCGGACTTACCGGTCGATATCGACGATTTAGCGGTTACGGCGTTGGTTGATACGGGAGCGGACTATTAGGTTATGAGCAAAGAGCTAGCACAGGAACTCGGGAAAGTTTTAACCGCGTGGACCGGGCCCCAGATTCGTACAGCTGGTGGGAACCTAATCACCCCTGTTGGCCGGTGTACAGAGAGAGTTACAATCGAGGGATTTTTTTCCGTTCGTGACTTTGTTGTCCGACCTCACTGTTCGCGCGATGTCATTCTCGGCCTGGATTTTTTACAAGCTAACGGCGCCGTTATCAGTTTAAAAGAGCCGCGCGTGACGTTTTCGCCGACGCAAGCAATTGAAAGAGCCGACCCAGACGACTCCAGGATGCCCGCCCTGCGATTGGTGCTGATGACTTGACGGTGCCTCCGCGGTGCAGCATGATGGCTGGCCCCCGTGAAAAGTGACTCGCCCGATGATCGAGATGTTATGGCAGAAAGAAACGTCAGCCTTCTACTCGAGAAAGGCATCTGCGCTGCAAGAGGGCTTGTTCGCTTACGGGATCGCTCCGCGACACTCTTGCACACCAACTTCGGAACCGAGTTCCAGCCCATTGCGAAAAGAACGGCCGTAGCATACGTTACCGACTTCGTTGAGCCCGCTGAAATATGTGCTCTAGAGATACCGTCGCCGGACGGACACGATTCAGCAGCCGTTCTGTCTACCGTGGACATTAATCACGGCTTGTCCGCGGGTCAGAAGCAGCGCTTGTTAGAGCTCCTTCACGATTTCGCAGAGTGCTTCACCACGACATCAAAGGTAGGGCGCACCCCGGTAGCCAAACAACGCATCATCGTCAACGAGGAGACAAGCCCTATATCCCAACACCCGCACAGACTGCCGCAGATGGAACGGGAGGCTGTACGATCCCAAGTGGAACAAATGCTTGCAGACGACGTAGTCCAGCCGTTCACGAGCCCCTGGGCTTCGCCTGTGGTACTGGTGAAGAAAAAAGATAACACCTTGCGATTCTGCTTCGATTATCGGAAGTGAAATCGTGTCACGAAACGTGACGTTTACCCCCTTCCACATATCGATGACGCCTTGGATCGACTGCGTGATGCTAAATATTTTTCTTCACTCCACCTTAAGAATGGTTACTGGCAGATCGAAGCGGACGAAAGGGGACAGAGAGAAGACAGCCTTCGTGACACCTGACGGCCTTTATGAATTCAAAGTGCTACCCTTTTGGACTCTTTTCTGCGCCAGCAACCTTCCAACGAATGATGGACACCGTTCTTTCGGGGCTGAAATGGCAGACATGCCTAGTGTACCTTGATGATGTTGTCATTTTTGCTCCTAGCTTCGAGGAACACCTCAACCGGCTGCGAATGGTGCTACAAGCACTCCGTTCGGCACAGTTGACGATAAAACCACAAAATTGCCACTTCGGTTTCCAAGAGCTCAGATTTCTTGGTCACGTGATAAGCGCTGACGGAGTCCGTCCTGACCCGGCGAAGACTGCCGCTGTGGCACAGTTCCCGCACCCAACCGACAAAAAGTCCGTTCGTAGGTTTCTGGGCCTCTGTGCCTACTACAGACGTTTCGTTGAAAACTTTTCCACAATTGCCGAGCCCCTTACAATGCTTACTAGAGACAATGTCTCTTTTGTGTGGCACGAGGATCAGGAAGCTGCCTTCAACGAGCTACGCAGCCGCCTGCAAACTGTCCCAATACTCGCCCATTTTGATGAACGAGCTGCCACTGAAGTTCATACTGACGCCAGCAATGTTGGCCTCGGCGCTATTCTCGTTCAGTGGCAGGACGGCAACGAGAAACAGCGTACGCCAGCCGCTCCCTCTCGAAAGCAGAGGCAACCTACTCTACCACAGAGAAGGAATGCCTTGCGGTAGTGTGGGCGATTAGCAAGTTCCGACCATATCTCTACGGTCGCCCGTTTCGAGCTGTAAGTGACCATCATTCATTATGCTGGCTAGCCAACCTCAAATACCCTTCGGGACAGCTTGCGACATGGAGCCTTCGGCTCCAGGAATACGGATTTTCGTTCGAGGTTTCGGTTCCTACATTATCCGAGATGACGTACTTTACAAGAGGAACGTCGCGCATAACAGGGAAACGTTTCGTCTGGTTGTGCCATCCGAACTCCGTCCAGAAATCTTGCACGCCTGCCACGACGAGCCATCGGCTGGCCATTTGGGTGTTACCCGGACGTTTGCCCGGATTCGTGCGAAGTATTACTGACCAAAGCTGCTCTCATCAATCCAGGAATATGTGAGGAACTGCCGTGACTCCCAGCGACGAAAGACACCACCAGTTAAACCTGCAGGGCTTCTCCAGCCCATCCCACCGCCTACTCCCTTTCCAACAAGTGGGCATGGACTTGCTGGGCCCATTCCCATTGTCCTCCTCTGGGAACAAATGGATTGTTGTGGTGACGGACTACTTAACGCGATACGCCGAGACACCGGCGCTTCCCCACGCTAGTGCTGCAGAAGTGGCTCAGTTTTTTATGACGTCCATCGTCTTGCGTCACGGTGCACCATCAGTCGTCATCACGGACCGTGGAACCGCCTTTACGGCGGCATTAATGCGATCTCTCTTCGAACTCACCCACACCAGCCACAGCAAGACAACAGCCTATCATCCACAAACCAACGGTTCGACTTGAAGCCTCAACCGGACGCTTGCAGATATGCTAGCTATGTATGTCCATGTTGAGCATCGCACGTGGGACGAAGTTCTTCCTTATGCAACCTTCGCCTACAATACGGCAGAACAGGAGATTACCCATCTTACACCTTTCCAGTTGGTCTACGGACAGCGTGTGACTACCATGCTTGATGCTATGTTACCCGCTGGTGATAACGACGCATACATCGGCACCTATGCAGACGTTGACACATTCGTCCAGCGGGCTGAAGAAGCCGCCAACTCGCAAGGTGCCGGATTCGACATCAACAACAACTCGACGCCGGTCGCTACAACCTCTGACACCGATACGTTCGGTACGAGCCCTGGCGATTCTGTGTGGGTATGGACGCCTGTGCGCCGCCGCGGACTCTCCGAAAAGCTACTCCGACGCTACTTCGGTCCGTACGAGGTGGTTCGTCGTGTCAGTGACGTCACTTACGAAGTTGTCCCGCGGGACACGACCTCCTTGCCACGTCGGCGACATCCGACCGAGACTGTCCACGTGGTGCGCATGAAGCCCTACCGTGACAGGCTGCAACCCACCGTTTTATCAGCTTAACAGCTCTCCGTGTTCTCTGTCCTCCGCCCTCTATACCGAAAATACCCTTGCCCTGCGTGTTCGTTCCCGGCGGCGGGCCGCCGCTTTGATGGAGGGGGTAATGGCGCGTGCTCATGGGAGCGCGCCGACGATGAAGCCGAAGTGCGCGTGTGTCGGTGGACGAAGACGAAGTGTGTGTGTGGTTCGGTCAGCGAGTGAGTCGGCCATCTTGTGAGTTCTCTGCTGTGCGCTGAACTTTGCTGAAACTGTGAGCTGTGCCAGTCCTGTCTTCGTTACAATATTAGCCTTACATCGTGGTGGAGCAGCGCAAAGGACGGGACTCAAGAAACAAGGAGGGACGTACACAGGCGCTGCAGAAGGCTGGGGTCAGAATGGAGACAGTTAACAGAGCCCGATGAACAAGATATGAAGTTCAGAAGAGCAAGTTGCTGGGCTAGTTGGTACTGTTGCATCGTGGTGGAGCAGCGCAAACGACGGAGACAAGAACCAACGGGACATAAGTAGCGCCTGTGTACGTCCGTCCTTGTTTCGTGTGTCCCGTCCTTTGCGCTGCTCCACCACGATGCAACAGTACCAACTAGCCCAGCAACTTGCCCTTCTTATTAGCCTTAGAACTATGTTAACTACAATTTCCTAAAATAACAAGACTGATACTACATGTATATTGTATATTAGGGAGGAAATCTTTAAGATTCAATACTATACAATAATGCCAAATTATATTTGTCTGATACAAAAGTAACAAAAATATAGCAAAAGCAAATTGTCACAATCAAACGGAAGAAAACAGGTATTAAAAATTCTGGAAGGCACGAAAATAATCCATGCTTCATAAAATAAAGCGTGACACATTCAATGCTCGTCGTTATCCACACTGAGTTACGATGAAATCATTAATGCCTCAGAGAAAGACGCTACTTTCTGCTTTAAAGAATCACTTTTCTTTTCTAAATATTTTTAGAGAAACATGCTTACAAGTAGGAGCACTACTGAATAATACAAACTTCCAACTTATTAATATATAAAAAAACAGGTGAACGTGGAAATGTAATACATATGAATAATTTGAAAATTAGGAAACTTACTGACCATTAATGTGAAAGCTCGAAAGGCGTGTTAATAAGATGAAAAATAATACAAAACGAATACGTTTGTTATTTGGCCAATTTTAAATTCACGAAATTAGTATTAGAAATGTACAAATTTTCGAAAATTGTCTAATGTCCTGCGGCGAGCGAATATTGACGATTATCACTCGAAAATCGAATTTGAAAGTGTCAAGAAAAAAGTACAAATCGTCCTGTTTGCTTTCATCTCTGCCGTTCATGGCACAGACCGGTCAATTTCTCGACGATGATTAGCATCGACATGATGCGGAATTCTTTCAGTGGGCTTCCCGACATACCACTCTCGATGAAACGAAGACAGCCGATTCCAAGCTTCGAACGATCATAAAGCGAAAGCACGCGGTTTCTTGTGTCATCCTCTCATAACGTTCCTCCTGCTTAAGGGCCATACCCATGGCAACTGTCCTTTTCTTGTTCTACAATGTGGTCCGCCGGTGGGTGGGAAAGGCCGCCGGAAGAAGCAATTCTATTGACTTCCTAGGCGCTCGGCGCGCTATCCACGCCGACATGGAGCATCACTGCCGGCTCAACTCCATGCGGAACTGAGGGAAGCAGCGGCAACGGCTAGTTCAGCGGCCCCTGTAGTGGCGGCCAGAGACCAGGACCGTGCGAGCAAGTGACTGCGTGTCCAACAAGCGAGCGACGCGCATTACCATGCGGAGGACATCGACCACGCATCCTTCATGGTTGTGTCCGAGAGGAAAAACCGGTGCTGGCGTTCCTGTATTCATAAGGCCCATCGAAGTCGACTGCTTACGGAAAGCCTACCCCAATATCGTGACTTCGGCGGTTGTAGCGTCGGCTTAAAGGGACCCTGAAATAGTTTCTACAATCATATTTTATTGCAACTACTCTGTAGAGGTGGTCTCTGCGAGTATTCTAGTCCAATTCAGAAAGCTGCGCGTGGAACCAATAATTTACAAACAATTTTTGTAACTCACAGCCGGTTAGGGCGACACCTCACTGCGCGTTTTTAGCCGCCCCTGCCATGTGACGTATACTGGGCAGCCTTGGCCATGGACTCGGCGACCCTTATCAATGGCTCTGCCCACTGACGTCACGCGCAATTTTTGCAATAATTCATTTGAAACTAAGCACTGATCCTCCTTGAAATACTATTTTATTCATTGCTTATTATTTTTTTAGACACACGTATACAGAGGTAAGAATCCAGCGAATTTCTTGAAAGTAACGTAGTACTTGGTTTGGTTTGGTTTTATGGGGTTTAACGTCCCAAAGCGACTAAGGCCATGAGAGACGCCGTAGTGAAGGGCTCCGGAAATTTCGACCACCTGGGTTCTTTAACGTGCACTGACATCGCACAGTGCACGGGCCTCTAGAATTTCTCCTCCAAAGAAACTCTAGCCGCCGCGGCCGGGATCGAACCCGCGTCTTTTGGGTCAGCAGCCGAGCACCATAGCCACTGAGCCACCGCGGCGGCTAACGTAGTTCTTCTGGTGGAGAAGGAAATCCGTCTGCTCACTAAAGCACATGTTCTTGCCAAATCTTTGCGCCCGCCTTCGCGAGTTTCCTAGCCTGCGCCTACGAGTTGCTGCTCTCGTCACTGTCGTCGTCCTTTGGGTCTCGGTATGGCATGTACTCGAAGCCCATCTCAGACGTAGCTGCACGCAGTCGCGCTTCTAGCTCCGGATCCATGCCGTTCGAGCAGCAAGCAGGGGACCCGTGTGCGAAAACTTGGCCGGCGCGCCGCACCGATCGTCGCTTGCGAACTGCCGCCCCACAGCAAGCAGGAACACACGGAGCGGCAAGCATCGCTGCGCCGCTCTACCCAAGTTTCGCCCACAGGAGGTGTCGCACTTCGCCACCGTGCAACAGTGCCTGAGCGCTGCTTGGGATGATGTACAAATATCACAAGAAAAGAAAAGAACGCCTTGCTGTCAGAAAGACTGCCAGCTGTACTCGAGCAGAGACAAAGCATGCCGGCTTATGTTGGGAGCTTTCGGCAACGGCACCGCTCGCGGGCTCTCCGAGCGACGAGCTCTGCTGCTGCCTGGCAGCCGTGGTCGTCGCTAAGATTATAGCTTGTTTCGCGTCGAAGCCGCAGCGGCCAGCGCCTCAGAAGTCGTCTGCGCTATAATAAAAGACCTGCTCTACACATCGCTTTACTGCCAGCATCATCATCTCACAATAAAATAATAGTACGGTCAATTTCCGTGGCGTTTTCAGCAGCGGAGCTAGCGGGCGCCAGGCGAGCCATACCCCAACGTCAGGCCAGCGGCAGCTGCAAGGCGGTTGTGGCAAGAAATTTGCTCGTATCACAGTTTTCGACATGACATATTTCGATATGACCCTAAAAAATGACATATTTTTCACATTTCTTGTCCCAGGGTTTATTATTTAGGTCAAGAACACTCTTTAGCTCATTTTTTATGACGCCGGCAGACGTGATCCAGGCTGGTCGGCCGGCCGGCATGCTCAATGTACTTGACGTTCGCACAAGGAAATGCAAAAAACAGCCATTCTACCAGAGATGATGAAGCTTCCTAGATTCGAGCAACTACAACAGGCCTGTTCCAAAGTGGATCTTTCGGCAACGACACCGCTGCGGCAACGCCGGGAGACGAACTGCGCGCTGGTCGCAGGCTGCCCTAGTCGTCGCTAGGCCTAACTGGTTTCGCATCGAAGCCGCGGCTGACAGTGCTTCGGAAGTCGCCTGCGCTGTAATAAAAGGCCTACTCTGCACATCGCTTTACTGCGAACTCGTCCCATAAAAGAAGATATGTTCGATTTCCACGACGCCTTCAGCAACGGAGCTAGCAGGCGGGAGGCGCAGCGCACAATGCAGCAGCAGCAGCATCAAAACGGCTATGGGATGAAATTTGCTTGCATCGCAGTAATCACTTTTACATGCAACTCGGTATTGGCCAACGATCGTCAGAAATGGTGCATTTTTGACATGCATTTATCCCAGGGCTTGCTATGAACGTGAACAAACAATACTAGAGCGTTTTTCAGTCTCCAGTGGCCAGCATCACGGCTGGCAGGCCTGCCCGGCGTGGCTCGGCCTCGAGCGCCCTGAGGAGCGCGCTGTACGTCATCACGACGCTGCCGCTCTCCGCGCTGGCTTTGGCTCCCGCTTCCCGTCGTTGCGTTTGCCGCGCGCGGCTCATAGTTGACATCTAGAAAGTTGGACGCAGGCGACGAGCTGCGATCGGACGTTGCGACGCCGTTCGCAACGGCGCGCTGCAGTGAATGTCTGCGACCACCGGAAGTAAACAAGCCGAGCGCCATGCTTGACGTATTCATGGGCGGAGCATCGCCCCGTCTTTTCTTTTTTTTTTCGGCGCAAGCACCACGTGTATGAGTGGAGGGTAGTAGGTGTGGGAGAGGAGGAACATCATTTTTAATCGGCGATATCTTCGGTATTGATGAAGTTCGTTTAACTATTTTTGCGGTGCGGTGACAAGTGATGGAATACCGATCTCTCGTGCGCTTTTGCTAACCTTGACAAAGAGCTTTTTAGGGTTCCTTTAACAGGAAGTTCTCAGCCATCGCCTTAGCAACGACGGGAGCTTGATGTTTACAGCATAGACACTCCCCGCTGCCAACCACCCTCTCACAGTATCTAAGCTAGCTGCAGTAGCTGTAGAGGTCTGAGGTTCATACTCTTACAGGGCCAGTTAGTCATCTGCTCAAAGGTAGATCTGAAGGAGTACCTACGTGATGTGTTCTCAGCAAAGAGGCTAACCACGTACAATCCTGAGGACGGTGGCAATGGTCAAAGAGGCGCTCTGTGGGTCTGTTATTTTCGAATTAGCTAAAGATGCACCGCTGCCCAAACTATATACGCTTGGGTGCAGAATTTTCCCGCAACTGAATACGTCGGAGCAGTAACGCAATGCTGCAAATGCCAGAGGCACGGCCGCATATAATGAGACATGTTACCCTCCCCGTGCGCTGCAAAGTGTGCTGGCACACATTCCCACAAAGAGTGCGCCTTCAGAGCGCAACCTAAATGCGCAAACTGCGCTGGACGAAACCCTGCTCCACATGGAGGGTGTTCGAAAAAAAAAGCTGCTGCACTGGCTCGCACGGTGCAGCAAGCACAAGGGCACCACCTAAGCGCCCTATTCCATCATCTAACGCTGACGTGGTTTACATGAACACGTCACATCTCTCCCAAAATCAGTCAACGCAACATGGAAAAACAGCTGACAACATACACGCAGCTGATGTCAAAAAGAAGAACGGGAAACACGTTGCTTCTCTTCCATGAAAGCTGCCGCAACACCGCGCACAAGAGTGACAAACAGCCTCCCTCGCTCTTAGTCTAAGGCGCCGCAACCCGGCAGTGCAATAAGCGAAACGCAGCAAAACGTAACCACTGAACAAGACGTGAGATGCCTACTGATTCCGATGCTGTTTCCAGTGATCTAGGGTCTTACCCGCACTAACCCCCCCCCCCCCCCCCCCCCCCCGTCACAGGGTCTCCTATAAGTAGAATATCTCTTTGCAATGGAGCCGTTGGTGTAGGCCTCCTGCGCTCCGAAGTTGCGTAATACCAGGCGTCAATAAGATGGCTTCAGCAAAGACAGCTTCACAACAGCTGACCATCGTCAACATCTTTCGAACATGCAATATTTTTCAATGAAATGTTCGGGGTTTACGATCGAAACTCTCCGATTTCCGGCTACTCATGCCAGCGTACCACTTCCCTTTCACAGTCATTTCTTAATCACGCGTGAAGGACAATTTGCTACTGCACGGATGCTTTTTTCATCACTGACAAGGACCATACGTCGTCAGGTAATTAGTAATAGACTTTCACAATGATATCCCGGCCTCCTTGGTTGATGTCCCGCCTGGCAGTGACAACGAATACGCATGCGCCGTAACAGTAATTGGTAGAAAAGCGCACTCTGGTTGGAGTGTGTCTTAGCCAGGCACGCCATTCGACGCTTCAAGCTTGAAAACTAGATATCAAGGACGCCCTATCCTCCTATTATCTGCGGAGACTTCAATGCCTCACAGTGAAATTTGGGGCAGCTCACTGCATATGCCCGAGGTGCCAAGCTTGCAGAACTTTTCTCAACAGATTCGATTAGGCCGCTAAATGATGGCAGCATAACCTACCTCCGAGGCCTGATGACTGCCAGCAGCATCGACGTTACCTTTGTAACAAGTTGAGTTGCCCACAGCTTTGGCTGGTACACCGAATTGGAAACACTTGGAAGTGACCATTACCCAGACCTCATATCAGCTGCCCGCGCGCATACGGCTCCTAAGGAATTCCTTACAAAAGCTACAAGCTGGGATGGATACAAGGACGCCGCAAGCAAAGAATCTCAGAATGAGGAAGTGGTATCGACTGAGGCTTATTCCCTTAGAGGACGTACACGTATTATGGCGATAAATGATGGGCAACCTTAAAATGATCAGGAATTTCAAAGGCTGTGCGGTATTCGTAGGCAAGCTGAAAGGAAAGGGAGCAGTGCTCCGCCCTATGCTGTGCAATATCACCGTGATGAACATAACAAGAGGCCTTCCGTGAGCAGCACTCACAATGATTTATGCAGATAATATATGCATCTGGCAGGCGTCATGTTCGCGCTATATTACCCAGCATCGTCTTCAGGCAGCGTTACTGTACATTACGATGAACTGGATTCCGGAGGTCGCCAGCAAAAAATGTTGCCATAGCTTTCACAAGAAAAACACTGACTCTATATCCGCCTCCAGTTAGGTGAACGCTCACTGCCTTTTATAACAGCTTAGCGAATCCTACGCCTTGTGATACAGAAATCTCTCATGATCACCTCAGATCAAGAAACTCCCCGAGAGGATGACTGCAGCATCGCAAGTTTTCAGGTTCATGGCGGGAAGACGATGTGGCATCAAATCAACAGCAGATCGACGGTTCTGCTTGAAAAAGCTTATGTGCTACTGTTTACCGGTCCTTCATAGATTATCTCCAACAAAAATCAAAATTCTAGAGGCCGCGCAGAACAACTGCCTCCGGATGTGCCTTCGAATCTAGAAGGGTTCCTCTGTATCGGAACAGTAGCGGAAGCAGTCTGTCTCCCGCTAGGTGTGATTGCCGCCCAGGAAAATGTGCGTAACAACCTGCACCATGCCCTTCAAGGGAAGAAGCACTACCTACATCACGTGCATCTAATTCACTCTAACTGTGGCTTTGGCCAAGCTGTGCAACTCCTGGCCCTCCCTACTACTAATCATCCACAGAAACTACTAACTCTGACCTTTCCCTCCTGGACACTTTCGCCTCTAAATGTGAAGTTTGTTCCAGCCTGTGAACGCAAAGAGCCGCATATCACTGGCAGCGCTTGTGCAAGCTGCTCTCCCCTACTTAACCGACGAATATATTCAGCATGCCCACATATTCACCAACGGTTCAACTACTGAAGGAGCTTCTTCCTGTGGCTTTTATATGCCCTCAACAAGCCACGTCCTTTCTTACCGGCTGCAGCGGAAGACATCCTCTACAACAGCTGAGCTTCACGGCATTAAAGAAGCTGTTTACTACATCCTGAACTGATCCCCCCCGCCGTTGGGGTATTTTACCTACTCCTAAGCATCTCTGCTGATCTTCTCATACCTGCTGAAGAAAACCTGTAATCAGCCCGCTTTCCCTGACATGGGGTATCTGCATCATTTGGTTATTGCCGCAGGCCACTGCATAACATTTCAATGCATACCAGCACACTGTGGCATTCTGCAAAATAAAAAAATAAATAAAGCGGTCCGTAAAGGTCACCCACATCGGAGACATTTCCCGCTTTCTTCAGGAAATCTGATGGTTGAAATATTTCTTTCCCAAGAAACTTATCGGCTCTGGGGTTTGCCGGCATATCACTACCAACTTCTTTACTTAGTCGACCCACATCTCAGATCAAGACTCGCACACAGAATTCCTCGCCACCTGTAAAAACCTTATGATCGACTTCGCCTAAAAATTGCATATATAAACGGATTGCGATGCCGTTTCGGTGGAGCGACTCAGGCCGTGAGGGACGCAGTAGTGAAGGACTCCGGAAATTTCGACCACCTGGGGTTCTTAAACGTGCACTGACATCGCACAGTACAGGGGCCTATAGAATTTCGCCTCCATAAAAATTCCACCGCCGCAGCCGGGATCGAACCCCCGTCTTTCGGGTCAGCAGCCGAGCACCATAACCCCAAAGCCACCGCGGCGGCAGTTGGGACCGGAAGGGTCCGATCGACGGGTCCGATCGATAGCGAAGGAGAAAGAGGCGGGACGGGCTGATGACTGCATTCATTTGGATGTGCAGAAAAATGCGAGCTTCCGGCAACGTGAGTGATGGCTGAAGGATAGGGTAAAGTCGTTTGTCGAGGCGGAGCTCGGGTTAGACCTCTTTTATGGTGCGGCGAAGGGTGAGTCTCCCACCGTCCTCCGAGGACTTGCGCCAGGGGATCAACTGTGCCCGGAAAAGTGGGTCGCGGCGTGCTGATGGGACAGCTCATTGACGTCAATCCCTGAATGCCCAGGAACCCAGCGGAGGAAAACGATGAAGGGCTGCAGTGCGGAAACCGCTCGTTCGACCTCCTGTTGGAGGGAAGGGGTTAGGGTGCTTGGTTTATGGGGTTTAACGTCCCAAAGCTACTCAGGCTATGAGGGACGCCGTTGTGAAGGGCTCCGGAAATCTCGACCACTTCGGATATTTAGCGTGCACGGACATCGCACAGTACACGGGCCTCTAGAATTTCGCCTACATCGAAATTCGACTGCCGAGGCCGGGTTCGAACCCACAGTTTCCCGCGCTTTTCTATCCAATTTCTGCCGGGAACAAAGCAGACTAACTGGATTCGTCACGGAGGCTGGGTAGCCCGTTTTTAAGTCAGGGTTCCAGTGATACCTGCCACACGAATTTCGCTTTGGTAATATTCGGGCGTCTATTTCCACATGACTAACAATTTTACTGTTCTTATCAGTGCTCAGAAACTATTGGTGGATAATTCCTTTTCAGGGGTTTCCATTTAGCGCCTTCCTAAAAGCTTCAGCCTACCATAGTAATCGCTCAAAGTAAGGCTGGTTCATTAGGTACTTTCATGAGATGTCATGTGCACATTTCTCTGCGCAGCCGAGCACTGCACTGGGTTTAATCATCAGCCTGACTACATCCACTGCAGGCCAATGTCCTTTCCCATACCTCCCTAAATAATCTTGTCTTGAGCCAGCTGTGGCCACATTATCCCCGCAAGCTTCTTTATCTCATCCGCCCAATTGACTTTCTGCAGACCCTGCTAAGCTTGCCAGTCTGCAACCCTTAACGGCACTGGAGTTCAGCTGCTGTTGTGGCCACAGCGTTACGACTTGACTACACCAAGAGCATTGATTGGAAATGGCCGATATTAAGGAACTTGGCAGTCACCGTAGCGTGATCTCACATAACGTGTTAGCTAGGGAACATGAACATGTCAAGGAAATGTAATTATTTAAATTCTCTGTTTTTGCAGTATAACAACTGAAGCAAATATTTGTGCTACATTTTGAAGCACTTTGAGCAAAAATAGACTTTTAGTATAAAATTACCGGGATAGCGAACCTAGGGGAAATTGCGTTAGCGTTTCGCAAGCAACATATCCGCGCAGAGGGCTTTATTATAGCTTTCCTAAAACAACAATCGTGATCTGCTTAGGGATGAATGGCGCGTTTAAAATAGGCGCAAAGTTCACTAACATGCCGGAATATTATATATCAATGCCTTTCCGAGCTAATTATTACAGTAGTGATTATTATAGTACCAGGGTGCCCAAAAAATGCCTTAGCGACCCAAAATTTTGGCACATAAGAGACATAAAATTAGTGCTGCTATCTAGTTACGCAGGTGCTAAGTACAAAGGACGCGAGCAAGAATCCTTACAATCAGATGGCATGCAAGGCTGAATATAATTTCGTAAACTAAATATAAATTGTTGGGGTAAAACACTAAGATATAAAAACACTTTGACGAAGCACGAAGCATGTTTCAGGTGTATTCCGAGCAGTTGTGTTAGGTTACGAGCAGTTGCCTACATTTGTTGCGCGCTTGAAAGCCCAAGTCGGCCTAGGCGCGCTAAAGCTGACACTGTATTATAAAGCGTTTTTTTATTTACGGCTTGTACAGTACGGTCCATTGTTAAAGGGAATACGCGATCGCGCTCCCTCCGCGCTTCACGAAGCCTTGCCGCCTGGATGCGGCGAGAATAGACGGCACCAGGAGCATGCGTGAACAGATCAGCCACCATGCTTACTGCGCATGCGTCTTGTGCCGACAATTCCCGCAAGTTCTCGGTGGCGGTGCGCTGCGAAGCGCGGAGGCCACGCGATCGCATGTTCCCTTTAACAGTGGACCGTACTGTACTTTGCCCTCGGAGCAGATCAGTCATAAGGAAAGGCAGCAACACCAGCAGTTTCCGGTAAACGTGCCGACCATAGCCGCAATGACTGTTTATTCTGCCGATGCTGACTTCTGTCGCTCGAAAGGAGGCCTGCATGTTTTCACGATAAGTGCGCGAAAGCAGCAAAGCTAATTTCTTAGAACTTCATGCACAGGCTAACGCTGTTCCCCGGTAGCGCTTTGCGCACTCTGGCTCCTTTATTCGTCTAAGCACTCAATCAGTCAGTCTCGAATGTAATGATAATTGAGCCGACTTTTACTACGACGTGAAAGGCATTATTGCCGATCGTTCCTCCTTGTCTGCTAATTATTCATAATTTATTACGCATCCTAAATAAGTGGTCACTCGCGTATGTAGCATATTGATATGCACCGATGACATGATGCATGTATTCAGTGCTGTCCGGCCGCCGTTACAGTGCGCATGAACTAACTGTTTGAGTGGGACCATTTTAATGTGCGAATGCGACGAAGCACAATGGGTTGTGTTCAAATGCGCAGGCACAACATAAACTGCGACAACGCCAACTCCGCAGCGCAAGAGAAAAGCAGGTCATCACGACTGCTACGTGTGCTTCAATATGCTCCCTTTTTCCCCATTTCTCTTAACATCTGGGAGAACACAGGGCTGACGGTCTCATGGTAACTATACTACACCTTGGCTATCAACCTCACACCTTGGATCATGTCATGGTCGATGCAGAATATGAGAGTCTTTTCATGATTACTTCATTGGGCCGGGAGTAAAGGCCATGCCATTTTCGCGTTTCCACGTCCACGTACACACGTTGTGTTTTATGATTTTTTTCATCAATCTATTAATTCATGAACGAAGCATTCTTGAATTCATGAATTTTTCATGAATATATATTAGAAAAATTTAAGATTCGCGGATTTTTGTTACAATATTCTAGTAGTTTCTCTCCGCTGCTTTTCCAGCAGCATCCTCCACAATTTCCTCTGGCTTCAGCTGCCTTCTTATGAGAGATCTTTGAAATTAAGCCTGATTAACACAGTCTACCGCATTCTTGGATTATTTAGTGCTGACTGGAGGGCTTCGAGAATCCGTTCGAAGATATCGTGATTGATACTCAGAGTCGATGCATATCTCTGCGCTGCACACATTGCGCAGGTTTGGCAGTCAGCGGCAAACCTTTGTCCCGGTCTAAACGTTTGCTTCGCTTTTGGCAGGTGAGCTCTGCAAGCCAGGGGACAGTATCAGCCGGAAAGCGGCTCGTATCTTCAACGGCTATCACCTTCGCAACTGCTTCGGGTGACTGATCTGCGCATGCGGCTCAAGAAAGCTGTTGTTTCGACATCGCAAGCCATCCTTGCCTTCATTCGCTCTGGACCTGCCAAAGATGTCCCCCTGGCGCCGATCACCGACTATTTAAAGACCGTCAACTTCGTGGACCGTTGCAGTCAGCGGCAAACCTTTGTCCCGTTCTAAACGTTTGCTTCGCTTTTGGCAGGTGAGCTCTGCAAGCCAGGGGACAGTATCAGCCGGAAAGCGGCTCGTATCTTCAACGGCTATCACCTTCGCAACTGCTTCGGGTGACTGATCTGCGCATGCGGCTCAAGAAAGCTGTTGTTTCGACATCGCAAGCCATCCTTGCCTTCATTCGCTCTGGACCTGCCAAAGATGTCCCCCTGGCGCCGATCACCGACTATTTAAAGACCGTCAACTTCGTGGACCGTTGCAGTCAGCGGCAAACCTTTGTCCCGGTCTAAACGTTTGCTTCGCTTTTGGCAGGTGAGTGTTGGTTACACCTGTTGTAATTCATCACTTTTCGTGTTTTGCCGCTGACTGCACCATGTCTTCTTTGTGTACTTCTTGCTCAAAAGCCATACCGAAAGATGGGAAATTTATGACTTGCTGTGCCTGTGAGGGCGAATTTCACTTGGGGAAAAACTGCTCGTCAGTTACTGATAACGCCTACAAGAAGATGAGTACGGTAACACGTGAAACATGGAAGTGTCCTTCATGCAAGGATGATTCGGTGGCGCAACCTGACGTAGCATCCAACCCCGATGGTGGTTCGTTCTTGCAGCAACTGTCTGCTCTGAATGTGAAGCTGGATACTTTGACTACCACTGTATCAGCACTGATGGTGAAAATGGAAGAACTGTTGTTGGTCAAGGAAGCTAGTGAAAAGGTTGCTTCAGCAGTCGAGGACATACAGTCAGCTATTGACTTCCTTTCGTCACGGTATGACTCTGTGCTTGCTGGAGTGACCACTAATCAGGCTGAGCTTGCAGATCTTCGGTCACAAGTTCAATCACTGTCTTCAACAGTAGTTTCCCAGAAAGAAGTGATTGACAGGATGAGTGGAGAGATAAATGATCTCGAACAATACAGCAGACGATGTAACTTCGAGATTCACGGCCTTCCGGTCAAATCTGATGAAAACTTGCACACTTTCTTAAGTACCTTAGCAGGCAAACTAAACATTACCGATTTTCAACCAGCAGATATCTCAGCAGTCCATCGGCTACCGTCCAGAGGCGACTATATCCCACCGATCCTAGTACAGACTCAGTCGGTTTCTGTTAAGCAGAAATGGCTCGGAGCTCGGAAGGGCCTTCCTGATTTGGTGCAAGACGACCAGTCTCCTCGGCTGTTTTTTAACGATAACCTGTCTCGGGTTAATCGCGAGCTGTTCCGACTAGCAAGGTCTCGGGGCAAACAAAAGGGTTTTGAGTTCGTCTGGACCAAAAATGGGAAGGTCCTTGCAAAGCGGTCCGAAGGCGCACCTCTCATTCGCATCAACAAGTTTTCGGATCTTGAGAAACTAACATAACCATGTCTGATACAGGTTTCGTGAAGTGTTCCGATTTTTCTGAAGTCCGGAAGTTCTTTCAGTATCAAACAGGCAATTCATTTCAGTTTACTCATGTTAATATTCGCAGTATACGGAAACACTGGGACCATTTTTGTGCGTTAATTCACCCTTTTCACTTAAGTTTTGACGTCATTGCTCTCACGGAAGTGAACGCTTCGTCAGACGTGTTACTACAGTTCTCGCTGCCAGGCTACCAGTTATATTCTTACACTCGTTTACAAAGAATGGGAGGAGGAATCGCAGTTTTTGTTAAGGATTCTTGGTCCGTTTCTGAAATTAGTGTTCCTTTCACTCAAGCAGAAGTAGTTGCGCTCCGCCTAAGTACACCTTGGTTGTCGCTGGTTCTTCTCACAATTTACCGCCCTCCGTGTTGTAACGGTCGAATCTTTTTAGCTGAGCTAGATTTTGCATTATCATCGTTCTCCCGCGAAGAACACGTGTGCATTATCGGTGATATGAATATCGATATTTTACGCCCCACTGTGTCAACGGTCGCAGATTATCTGGACACTTTATCAAAGTGGGGGCTAGCGACTACAATCCACAGCCCTACACGTGAGGAATACTTAGCTGGGCAGCTGGTCGCGTCTTGCATCGACCACATCAACGTGCGTTCTCAAAACCTGTCGGTGCGGTCTGCTGTGGTTGAGGTCAAGCTTGCAGACCACTATTTCATTTGTTGCTCGTTAACAGATAGTTCCAGCCATCCTGCATCTATGCACAGCCAGCAAAAGGTCTCAGTACTTGATTATAAGCGTCTTGACGAAAGAATAGCAAAGCATGATTGGGATTCTTTTATACACAGTGTGTCCCCTGCGGACCTATATGATCGGTTCGTCGATGTTTTTCGTTCACACAAAGCAGAATCTTCCCGCATGGTGAATGTTAAACAACGAAATTTAGACAATAAGTGGATGTCTCCCGCAATATTGGCAGCCATTAAAGAGAAGGATCTGCTCTGGGCTCGATCAAGACGTGCCCCAAACTGTTCTCAGCTACGACTGCAGTTTAAACATGAACGAAACCGTGTCAACGCCATGATCCGTCTGGCCAAGCGCAACCACTTTAGGTCTCAGTTTAATGACGCACGTTTTAACAGCAAGAAAACATGGTCATTGGTGAATAGTCTGAAAGGAGGGAGCGCTGCTATCTACAATGATACATATTTCATCTCGCATTTTCATAAAGATGGACAGAGCATTGCGAATGACTTCAACAATTTTTTTTCTCTGGTCTCTGGTGCATCTCGAACCCCTCCTACCGACTGTCCTATGCCTCTCAGTGTGATGGAATCTGCTTTCCTTCCTGATATTACTGAAAGTGATTTAAGGTGTATACTTTTCAGTCTTAAACGTAGCAAATCTCCTGGTCATGACGGCCTCACGATTTCTGAATTGTGCAGAAATTTTGAAGTGATTAAAGGTGTTCTACTAGTTATCCTTAACACTATCATTTCTACTGGTATAATACCTGCTTCATTGAAAACTGCTAAAGTTATACCTTTGTACAAGGGTGGCTCCAGAAACATTATGAGTAATTACCGACCTATCTCTATTCTACCATGCATTGGCCAAATTTTTGAGAAGCATCTATTACTCACCATGACGAATTTTTTGAATACGCACAGTGTTCTATCACCTTGTCAGTACGGCTTTATGGCAGGAAAAGGAACAACGGTTCTTCTTGAAGAATTCTCTGACGTGCTAAATTCAGCTTTTGATAAGAATCAAGTCGCATGTTCTCTTTTTCTGGACGTAAGCAAGGCTTTTGATAGCATCTGCCACGTTCTTTTGCTTGATAAACTTTCTGCGCTGGGATTTCGAGGTTCGTTTTTGGAACTGCTTACTAACTTTTTACAAGATAGGCGCCAATATGTGTCGATTTCAAGATTCCATAGCGATTTCACGGCAATTGCCTCTGGAGTCCCGCAAGGTTCTATATTAAGTCCTTTATTATTCAATCTATACGTTAACGACCTTGCTAACAGTGTGCCATCTTTGCTGTTTCAGTATGCTGATGACACTGTTATTGTTGCATGTGCAAAGAAATACACTGATGCTGTTACAGCATTACAGATAGCTGCTATTAAAGCCATGAACTGGTTTAAGTTTAATCTTATTAATGTTAATACTTCTAAAACAAAACTGATCTGTTTTCATAACCCATTAAAACAAGTTGAATTAACTGACCTTGTTTATTTGCATACTTCCTCTTGTCTTAATTGCAACTGTGTACCAGTTGAATATGCGCATTCGGTCAAATATCTTGGCCTGACCTTCGACAGTGATCTCTCTTGGAAATCGCACCTTTCTTTTGTTTGCCAAAGGCTTCGTGCTGTATCGTGTGTCCTGTATAACATTAGATATTTTATGCCTTTTTCTGTCCGTAAATGTGTTGTACATGCTCTAGCCTATAGTGTACTTAGGTACGGAATTACTGTTTATGGTCACTGCACGGTTCGCTGGCAACATAGGGTGAATTCGCTTTTGCGTTTGCTTCTAAAGAATATTGCTTACGACCTGTCCATTGGTAATGACATTGATATTTTTAGAAGACTAAAGCTTCCAAGTTTTAACTCTTTATTAACAGAAACTATTGTGCTAAAACACTTCTGGTACAGTCAGTTCACCGTTCCATATGTCCCTGCTCGGGATTTAAGACCAAAATACCGCTACTGCATTCCTCGCTCCTCAACCCGGTACGGTAAGCGCACACGTCATTACTATGTACCTGCCTGTTTCAATAGCTTGCCTCCTACTGTACTCCGCATGAAAACTAAATACACCCTGAAAAAAACTTTGCGGTATGTCTCCGTGTTGCTTCCTGCCCCGTAGTTATTTCAGCTATTTACTGTATTAATTTCAAATCACTGTAATCTTTCTTGATGTTGTAATAGTTATATATTTGTTTCATTCTGTTTGGTGACCATTTTCTTTTTTTGCAAAGTTCATTGCAACGTCTCTATTTTCCTTTGTTTTGCCAATGTTAGCTGTCTGCCAGGCGCTGCCACTCAAGCCCTTTGAGGCTTTGGTAGGCCTGATTTATGTTGTCTGGCAATTGACGTGAATAAAAGTTCTATCTATCTATCTATCTGCTAAGCTTGCAAACTATAGATTCTGACTTGTCCATATTAGTGAAGTGCACTTCAGTGATGTTATATATAGCTATAATTATAGTTAATTGCGCACCCCTTTTGTGCGGTCTGATAAGCCAAAGTAACCAAATACATGTTCACTTTTTTTTCACATCGTCAATCCCATTTATTGTAAACCTTATGACATCTCATTCAATGCCTGATTACTGCTTAAACGCGAGAATCAAGGTAGCTTCACTCGGCTGTGTTCCGGCAATAAATTTAGTGAGGTTCAGTTGATACTGTCGGCCTTTCTTTTCGCAAGCAGGCTTCAAGCACCCTGCTGTTCTTTGAAGCTCAGCTTGACAGCTACCCCGCAGCCAGCCGCATTGAGCGCCGAACTTTATTTCGTTGATACATCCGCGGCGTGGTTGCTAAGATCTAAAATATATTTTACCAATATCAATTTTCAAGACCTTTTGTTGATCCTTCATAAAGCCGTTCTTCTACAATTGCATCTTTACTAGCATAACAACAGTTCTCAGCGGAGTTTCGGGCAGTTCTGGCTCACTACAGACCTAGCTTTTTTTTTATCCCTACTGCCGCGCATCTTTTCAGTTTGTTCGTTCATGCTCAAAGCCGCCGGCAGGCGCGGTTATCATTTCGTTTCTCCGATGAAACTTATCTCATTTTTTCCTGCCCACGAATAACGGCTTCCTCATTTTTCTAGATTGTTGTAGTTGCTCTTGGTTCGTTATCTCGAAGGTTCCTTGCCAGCTTTAAATTGAGCGCTGGCAAGAATTGTAGTCATTCTGTTTGACGACCGGCGAGCACGCTTGTTGCTGTCACCACCGCCAAAGTCATTGAGTACACTGTGGGCGCAGGTCAGCCCCAATAAACAGTTTTATTTTAGTATTTTTCGCTTTGTTCCTTACTGCCTGGACTGCCATCACGACTAGGTGACACAACGTAGCGTCGGCTTTTTAGGCTATCGATATTTACGAGATACCCAGTCGACGAAAAATTGCAGAATCTTGCGTAAAATGCGGCAAAAAGTATTTGCCCTAATGACTAATTATTGCATGCAGTACTAGAGTTTTCTGTAGTACTGTAGTATTTCCCTCTGCATAGCGACGATGAAAGCTGCCAAACGTTGGCCTGCTACGCGAGGTTTATTTTCTATCCCTACGTAGGGTTTTTTTGTTTGGTTTTTGTAAATTTAGCGCCCGGTAGCAACTCAGGCTATGAGGGACGCGGTAGTGAAGGGCTCCATAAATTTCGACCACCTGGGGTTCTTTAATTTGCACTGGTATCGCACAGGACACGGGCCTCTCGAATTTCGCCTCCACCGAAATTCGAGCAGAGCGGCCGGGATCTAATCCGCGTCTTTCGGGTCACCTGCCGAGCGCCGTAACCACTGAGCCACCGCTGCGGCTCCATATCCCTACTTAGCATAAGTCGCCTAAATTAGCCGTCTTTCATAGAAACGGATAGCGTTTGGCATCAGCGTGAGCACGAATGCTCGTTACTGAAGCATCGACGTTCATTGCAGAACTGTATTTTTTTGCCATCGTACTTCAGTTTCCAAGAAGAAAGAAAATGGGCTTAAACTGACGTGGCCGCAGTTGGAAAACATGGAGCAGGCGTTCATAATTGTAAACTTTAATGTCCAGTTGGCATCACCGTTCAACGTTATGTTGAAAAGCTATTATGGCCGATTAAACTAGGGCTCGACGTCGTTAATCTACAGAGAGTGCCACATGAATTCGAGCTATGCATTTACATTGGCAACGCACAATTGCTAAGCGAGCGACTTGGCAAGCAGCGCAACAGACAGGGACGAAAGAAAGAACACAGGAAGATGGATAGATGGATAGATGGATGGATGGATGGACGGACGGACGGACGGGTGGACGGACGGACGGGTGGACGGGTGGACGGGTGGGTGGATGGATGGATGGGTGGGTGGATGGGTGGGTGGGTGGATGGACGGACGGACGGACGGACGGACGGACGGACGGACGGACGGACGGACGGACGGAGGGATGGACGGACGGACGGAGGGATGGACGGATGGATGGATGGATGGACGGATGGATGGATGGATGGATGGATGGATGGATGGATGGATGGATGGATGGATGGATGGATGGATGGATGGATGGATGGATGGATGGATGGATGGATGGATGGATGGATGGATGGATGGATGGATGGATGGATGGATGGATGGATGGATGGATGGATGGATGGATGGATGGATGGATGGATGGATGGATGGATGGATGGATGGATGGATGGATGGATGGATGGATGGATGGATGGATGGATGGATGGATGGATGGATGGATGGATGGATGGATGGATGGATGGATGGATGGATGGATGGATGGATGGATGGATGGATGGATGGATGGATGGATGGATGGATGGATGGATGGATGGATGGATGGATGGATGGATGGATGGATGGATGGATGGATGGATGGATGGATGGATGGATGGATGGATGGATGGATGGATGGATGGATGGATGGATGGATGGATGGATGGATGGATGGATGGATGGATGGATGGATGGATGGATGGATGGATGGATGGATGGATGGATGGATGGATGGATGGATGGATGGATGGATGGATGGATGGATGGATGGATGGATGGATGGATGGATGGATGGATGGATGGATGGATGGATGGATGGATGGATGGATGGATGGATGGATGGATGGATGGATGGATGGATGGATGGATGGATGGATGGATGGATGGATGGATGGATGGATGGATGGATGGATGGATGGATGGATGGATGGATGGATGGATGGATGGATGGATGGATGGATGGATGGATGGATGGATGGATGGATGGATGGATGGATGGATGGATGGATGGATGGATGGATGGATGGATGGATGGATGGATGGATGGATGGATGGATGGATGGATGGATGGATGGATGGATGGATGGATGGATGGATGGATGGATGGATGGATGGATGGATGGATGGATGGATGGATGGATGGATGGATGGATGGATGGATGGATGGATGGATGGATGGATGGATGGATGGATGGATGGATGGATGGATGGATGGATGGATGGATGGATGGATGGATGGATGGATGGATGGATGGATGGATGGATGGATGGATGGATGGATGGATGGATGGATGGATGGATGGATGGATGGATGGATGGATGGATGGATGGATGGATGGATGGATGGATGGATGGATGGATGGATGGATGGATGGATGGATGGATGGATGGATGGATGGATGGATGGATGGATGGATGGATGGATGGATGGATGGATGGATGGATGGATGGATGGATGGATGGATGGATGGATGGATGGATGGATGGATGGATGGATGGATGGATGGATGGATGGATGGATGGATGGATGGATGGATGGATGGATGGATGGATGGATGGATGGATGGATGGATGGATGGATGGATGGATGGATGGATGGATGGATGGATGGATGGATGGATGGATGGATGGATGGATGGATGGATGGATGGATGGATGGATGGATGGATGGATGGATGGATGGATGGATGGATGGATGGATGGATGGATGGATGGATGGATGGATGGATGGATGGATGGATGGATGGATGGATGGATGGATGGATGGATGGATGGATGGATGGATGGATGGATGGATGGATGGATGGATGGATGGATGGATGGATGGATGGATGGATGGATGGATGGATGGATGGATGGATGGATGGATGGATGGATGGATGGATGGATGGATGGATGGATGGATGGATGGATGGATGGATGGATGGATGGATGGATGGATGGATGGATGGATGGATGGATGGATGGATGGATGGATGGATGGATGGATGGATGGATGGATGGATGGATGGATGGATGGATGGATGGATGGATGGATGGATGGATGGATGGATGGATGGATGGATGGATGGATGGATGGATGGATGGATGGATGGATGGATGGATGGATGGATGGATGGATGGATGGATGGATGGATGGATGGATGGATGGATGGATGGATGGATGGATGGATGGATGGATGGATGGATGGATGGATGGATGGATGGATGGATGGATGGATGGATGGATGGATGGATGGATGGATGGATGGATGGATGGATGGATGGATGGATGGATGGATGGATGGATGGATGGATGGATGGATGGATGGATGGATGGATGGATGGATGGATGGATGGATGGATGGATGGATGGATGGATGGATGGATGGATGGATGGATGGATGGATGGATGGATGGATGGATGGATGGATGGATGGATGGATGGATGGATGGATGGATGGATGGATGGATGGATGGATGGATGGATGGATGGATGGATGGATGGATGGATGGATGGATGGATGGATGGATGGATGGATGGATGGATGGATGGATGGATGGATGGATGGATGGATGGATGGATGGATGGATGGATGGATGGATGGATGGATGGATGGATGGATGGATGGATGGATGGATGGATGGATGGATGGATGGATGGATGGATGGATGGATGGATGGATGGATGGATGGATGGATGGATGGATGGATGGATGGATGGATGGATGGATGGATGGATGGATGGATGGATGGATGGATGGATGGATGGATGGATGGATGGATGGATGGATGGATGGATGGATGGATGGATGGATGGATGGATGGATGGATGGATGGATGGATGGATGGATGGATGGATGGATGGATGGATGGATGGATGGATGGATGGATGGATGGATGGATGGATGGATGGATGGATGGATGGATGGATGGATGGATGGATGGATGGATGGATGGATGGATGGATGGATGGATGGATGGATGGATGGATGGATGGATGGATGGATGGATGGATGGATGGATGGATGGATGGATGGATGGATGGATGGATGGATGGATGGATGGATGGATGGATGGATGGATGGATGGATGGATGGATGGATGGATGGATGGATGGATGGATGGATGGATGGATGGATGGATGGATGGATGGATGGATGGATGGATGGATGGATGGATGGATGGATGGATGGATGGATGGATGGATGGATGGATGGATGGATGGATGGATGGATGGATGGATGGATGGATGGATGGATGGATGGATGGATGGATGGATGGATGGATGGATGGATGGATGGATGGATGGATGGATGGATGGATGGATGGATGGTGGGTGGGTGGGTGGGTGGGTGGGTGGGTGGGTGGAGCGCCCCCTGGGAGCGCCCCCTTTGAAACGGGGGGCGCCACAAGAACGCCACAGAACGCCACAGGACGGGCTTGAAGCGCTCGGCCTGTGGCCTTTCTTTCGCCTCCATCTGCTGCGCTGCTACCCCGAAGACTGCTTTGGCTCTGTTAGATTTTTCCTTTAAACGATCGATATGTGTACTTATACAAAATTTAAATGAATTCTTATTTTCTTTTCCTTGTACTTTTGTTCCTGTGGCGCCAAGAAACGAATGATTACACTGGCGCTTAGGACGGCTACTACACCTTCAACAGGTCCTCGCTGTCCGAATTATGCAGAAAATATTATTCAGGCAATGAATCTCTCTCATGATATTTAAAGCAGCCGACTCATTCATAGGAGATGAGGCATTGATCAAAAATAATGCTTCCTCAATTGTAAGGCTCAAACGCGGAGCTATCCTGTAAAATCAAATACCCAGATAAGCCTAACTTGTAGCCTAGAACGACAATCCGAAGAAAGGTGTTATTTAAATATCCCGCTTATTCACTAGTCGAGTTTACAAGATAACCCAACTTTGTATCCAGGTAGGCGTTGACGCTGACAAGCCGAACTCATGCTCAGTATTGACGAGAATATAACACCCTTCGATTGGATGCACTGTACTAACCAGAGCTCTGGGCACAGTCTTCCTACAGACACAGCCACACAAAAAAAACGCTCGCCCGGCTGCGTCCGCCTTAGCGCCCCTTAAGGCCGATTCACACGACGGTCCGTTCGCCCGTGGCGCGCGCACTTCGTGTTCATGCGTCAGCGAATTGAGAAACGCGCTGTCGGCCCGCGGTCTGGTCAGCGGGCCTCTCAATTTGCTGACGCATGAACACGTAGTGCGCGGGCCGCAGGCGAACGGACCGTCGTGTGAATCGGCCTTTAACGTAAGCAGTAACACGCGTTATGCACAAGCGAAAAAATCGCTGGCGATGGAAGAAGCAATCGATGGGACTCAAGCGCAGCTGCGCTGCTCGCGGGAAATATTTGCAAATTATTTTGTCTTTTATCTTCAAATAGTGTTGAAGCACGATTACCTCTCCTCCACGCTGTCATTACTGTGTACATCGGACGAAGGAATCGAAGAAACAATTTTTCATACACCCCTCGCCCCCACAAGCATGCTAAAGCACGAGAAACTCAACGGCTCATTCATGAGCAAGAGCTCTTCAGAAATTTACTCGTATTCCTGAACCTAAAGGAAGCCTACACTATATCGAGAGCCTCCATGAAGGCCATGAATACAGCAAGGCATACAGCAAGAATGCCAGAATACAGCAAGAATGAATGCGTCTGTTTTGCTCTAATTCTTGTCCCACAAATATAGGTATTTTTCACTCGTGAACTACATCTAGGTTTCCTGCGCGATCACTTGGCACTTATTAACAAAAAAAACACGCCACAGTAATCATCAGGGATCATGTGTTTAACTTAAAAGAAAATTTGCTTGTTTGGTCACTACTGAAAGGGCAAATATTTACGGAGCAAGAAACCTGGCACATTTGTGAGCTATATTTAGACTGAAATTTCATCTACGCTGTTCCCTATTGGGACGGTTTTGCTGGGAACAAAGCGTATTCTATCGCAAAAACACTCGAACGGAGTTGACGTAACGCATGGTGACAGCAAATAAATATGAATATTTGCTGTATGGAGTCTTGAATGTGTCCATAGTGCAGGGTCAGTCCTTCATAGTGCTTGAACTACTGCCCAGAAGCACATGTAGGAGCGGAGTAATGAAAAAAATGGCAGCATTTCTACGTAGTTAAACCAAGTAAACCTCTCAAAGCACATTTAGCCTGCTTGGCTCATGGTTTCGCTTTGCTTTGTCATCGGCGCATCTTGCGACGATATGAGACTCTGGTTAAGCTTTACTCACGGTTAATCTGATGTGATTTCACCGGGCCGCAGGTGAAAAATGATGAATACGACGATCTGCTATGAACAGCGCAAGGGCGTGTTCTCGTTTAGCACAAGGCGTGATCGACTGCGGCGAGACCATAGTGCTCTCGTGCGGTTGCCAGCAAAGCTTATCGGCGCGTGCCGCCGAGGGATCAAAAGCCAGTCGCAGCAATATTTTGTTTTATTCATTTATTCAAGGTCAATGTCAAGGTCGAGGCTTCAGAGATCCATAGGCTTTTGTAGCTTTGGTTTTGAAGATCTTTCGCTCTAAATGTGTAGTGTTCTTAACAAGGAAGGTCTCCCAAAAGAAGCGGGTGTATTATATCAGGGGGCCTGGACTATCAGCATTCTCAGTTTTCCGCATAGAACCAAGAATAAACTGGTTCCTGCAAAGTGCAACCACCAGTTGCGCCACGGGTAAGCAGTGTAGCGAAAGCGTTTTTTGGCTACTTGACACGAAGATCGAGGCGGCAGATATGAAGATGGAGAAAGAGTGCCACTGAGAATGACCGTCTTCACGCTCCCCTTGAGTGTAGCAGCACAGGCGACCAGCTCTTGACGCGTTCATGTTTCATGTTTCCTCGCAGTGCCCATTTAAAAGGTGAGTGCGTAAAAGGTGAGTGTCTCGACTTTTTATTCGTAATGATGTGCTCTCAGAGTTCGGAAACGAAAGCGCCACTGCGTCAATCGCTCAGCAGTCGCAAACCAAGCCTATTTTTAAATTTTAAAGCACACTTAAGCTTTGCGCGATCGAATATTTCGCACGATGACTACGATATAAGGTAGATGAGTATGCTATTAGGTGAAGTTTACTGATGAATATTCGAGGTATTCTTAGCAAGAGAATGTCGCAATCGCTAAGCCAGCAGTGCCCTTTTGACAAAATTTATAGGATGTGAAAAGAAAATTTCAGAACGCGTAAACAAATATATGGTATGCGTTGATTTATTAACCTGACGCTGCACTTGGACAAAAAAAATGCAGCAGTGCTCGTGATGCTGTCTTAAAAGTATCTCTGCGACAAGTGGCTTTCCTGGATGTTAAGGCATATCAATTCCCAGCCCGGTGAAGGTAGCCAGTTTTTCGGCCAGTAAGCCGGCCAAATCTCTGCTTTGTGTTGTAGCGTTGATTTTTTATGACACACACCTAGCTACGGCTATCATCCGCCAAACAGCTTTGAACATATGGTTGGAGCTCCAAGCGAACTTATTTTGGAATGAACATTTTGAGCTTGTTCAAAACCTCTCCTCCATTCAGGAACCTGAAAGACAAAGCATCTATCTACCATCACGAATCCCTCTGTGAGTATACTGGATGAGCGCGAACATATAAGCCCTAAAATAGGTGAAATGCTTTTTCTTACTTTACTTTCAAATGTTGGTGCAAGCCAATAATTAGCGTCTTCATAGCTGTATGCTCTTTTGTCTGCTTTATGCTGAGTTGAGTTGAAATGCTGCAAGGCACAGGTGGGGTTTATGCGGTTTATGCCGGCAATTGCTCCACCGTAGCTACACCTACAATAACTAAATCACGTAATCCGGCACTGATTCTGAAACACAAATAATAGTCACTCCTGCTGTCACCATATGGATACTAGGTCCGTGTCCAGTAACTACTTCAAAAGAAAACGTGAGGCCTCTTTTCTAGAGAATTGGTTCATGCGCGGGAAAACAATGTCTTGAAGGGAGCTGCGAGGGAGTCCAGCCTTCTTGGGAGAACCGAATAGCACGCACCTTTCAAAGATTTAAAGAGTACAGAACATTCAGTACTGTTCTATATCACTGCACACACTGCATGTTGAACATGTTGGAGACGACGCCAGGGCTTTCTTATACATCCAAGCCAGAGTGCGAGCACAGCCCATGCGTATGCGCTACAGTAAAGTTGCTTGGGATCTTTGGAGACCCTTCGTCACACATCACTTGTTGGGTGAGCCCCACTAAGAAGTGAAGTGACTCAACACTGTCTCTCTGAAGAGTCTGTTATCATCTTGAGGAACTTTCCCCAAAGGGTTCCCAAACAGCGCTCTATGGGCGAGGCTGTCCGCAATCTCGTTGCCTATGACTGGCACCCATTGGAAGCGTATAGAGAAGCTTCACAGGGCCATGCGGATTGACATGGCCCTGTAAAACTTGCCCTGGCTGCTTTGCGGATTTGCCAAAATAATTTATCCTGGGGTTACGCATGGTTCGCGAGGTTATTACTGCAGCACTATAAACTTCAATTACAACCATTTTCTCGCCATCGCTATATATGTCTAAGAATGTTTAGAAAAATAATTTTCCTTTATCTTATAGGTTATGTGCTCGCCATGTTGACCGCGGTTGTTACAAATTATCATCTCTGGTTTTTGCTTCAAGGGATTCGTGTGCGCTTGGAAAATCAAGGTTTCAGAAATAAATGCCATATAATCCATTATGTGTGACCATTACGCAGTCATCTCATGCTGATGCGAATACTGCCAGAACATAAGTATATCTTCAATCATATGTAGGCTAAAAATTTCAAAACAGGCTTGTGATAGTTAACTCTGTGTATCACTAGATGATATTGTGAGCGTAGCCAAGGACAGAGGCTCTGCTCTACATATCTCGATATTTAGCAGTTTGCAAACACAGAGAACGCTGCGCACGAGGTGTCTCCCTGAAGGCAAGAGTGACTAGGCATTCTTCCAGGCTAAGGCTCTGCGTTAGCCATAGCAAGGCTGACTGATACACAGGACAGTGCCTTAGCAAAAAACCAACAAAAAAACTTAAAGGCACTAAACATGCTGCTGTACAGGCAAAATATTTTGTCTTTGTTTTTCTTCGATCTAACACGGAACATGTTTAGCTGCCGTATAACTTACTTCCCCGTTTAAATATTAACTAATCTTTAAAGCAGGCCAAGCTAAACAACATTCAAACCAAACAACTTTATTCCTAATATTTGCAACTGTGTGCACGTATACAGAATATTTGCTTCCTTGCATAAGCTCCGCGGTGGCTTAGGGGTTACGGCATTTGGGTTCTAAGCCCCAGGCGAATGCACCAGACCCCGCCCTCGGATGTCGAATTTCGACGGAGGTCAAGTGGCAAATTAATAATAAGGTAAGTGGGGCCTAAATTAATCCGGAGCCCTCTACTGCGGCTCCTTCCAAAGCACTGTGCGAATCTGGGAATGATCTACTTAGCATCAAGGTGCTGCATTTTCTTGCGTCCCTGGTATGCCCTTGAGATGCATGATCACAAATAAGGTGAATACGGCAGATTTACTACCAACTTCGTTGTGCGTATCTCACAGTCTCTTCAGTCATCTGATCGAAAAATGGCCGAAAAGAGGGGAGAACAAGCAGGCAAGGCGCTTATGGTAGAACGGAGCTCCCGTTTTACAGTATTAAGCAGCGATCAGCCGGACCGAGACATTGCGGTTGTTTTACTGTTCTCAACATTTTTCCACTTTCCGTGTCTTTACCATGCACCACCATACTATATTTGGCTTGCTTCCGTGCGTGATAATTTTCTTGGCCGCGTTCGACTACGCAACGGGCGCCTGGCCACAGTCATTTGATTTACTTAAGGCGCTTATCGACAATTGTAAGTGTTTCTGACTCGGGGTTCAGGAGATCTGTAAGGACGGAGTATTGCTGGTATCGTTTGAACATTGATGTTCTGAAGCCAGCTTCAAGGAGTGTATCCACGCTAAAATTAGGACTTCTGCAATGTATCTGACATACAATGTTAACATGAGTGTCTCTACGAAAAAATAAAAAAGTGACAAGTACACTGTATTTTGTGTTTACATTGAAAAAGGGACATGGATTGCGCACTTCATCAAGTAGAAAACTCATCAACGGTGATGCTGGTGACTTTTCCCGTTCTTCTCTGCTGGCGCTCCGAGAGTGAGCGGGACGAGAAGAGTCATGGTAGGCCGTGACTTAGAAAGTTCAAGAGGATGCTAGGCGTCTAGGGCGAGCGAGGGAAAAGCACAATCTTACGCAACTTCCCCATTTCCCTCTCAACAATGGATGGCTGCAGCGTAGAGATTTTGGCAATGAAGACAGCATCTACAAGGAGGCTCACAGAATTTCGTCCTCTCCTACTAAGTGTATAAGGATCTATCACAGCAGACGGCCAAATGCTGAAGAAGCGAAAAGTTCCCTAGACAAGGGAGATTCATTAAAATGTTGAATCATTGAGATTGCACTCTCACCCGCGCTGTTTACGTGAAGGCCGATTAATCGCTCTCAAATATGTGTCTCTGTAAGACGGTTGAAGAACGGCGGCAAAACAGTATTTTGGAGATGATCAAGTAATTTCCTGATTTTTCCACTGTTAAGAACTATACTAACCTAAACGAGACAAAACAAACCCGCACATATTTCTATTATTTCTAGGAAGCTTCTGCTTCATTTCATTTCATTTCATTTTGGCGACTGCACATCGAAAAGCACGCGACAGCATCAGGTACGCTGACAAACGCTCTTTCGAACACGCCGATAAAACCAGTGAAGCTTCACCCAGCGCGGGCTTTGATTCGACAAACGTAGCGATCATGTGATCGAAATGATTTAATCGAAGTTCCGAAGAGCAAACCTCTCATTACAAGGAATCCATAAAATAAGCCGCCATACTGCAGACGCGTTGAATTGTTGGATGAGACCCCTTCATCTGCCGTTAGTAGCAGGAAAAGGTCGAGTACCTCATTCTCTTGGTAGCATATGAGCGAAAACGAAAACAGGTAACCGTCATGACCTGTGAAAAGCGGACAGTGGATGTACGGCGTCCCTTCGTTTACGACCTAATAGCCATATTGCGTTAAATAAAGGGCTGATGATAGATATCTTTCCCTCACCACTCATAGTAAAGAAACGGTCACCAGCATAGTCAAAAAATGGTTTTACACTGACACAGCCTATTCTGCTTGAAGAAATATAAAACAAACTTAGAGCAAATCGGCCGAGAAGACAGCGAAACCAGTCGCACACAGCGTTTCATGCGCTTCTTAGGTAATATCGAAGAGAAAGAAAATTGCGGCGGTTTCGTTGTTGCCGTTGAGTTTAAGCCTCAGCACTGCGCCGACATCTTGCGAGCCGAAGTAACCACGGGCGGAGTGTACACTTTGTTCCATCGTGCAGCTGGGCCCTGGGCACAGAGAGTGTCCTGTGACATGGACACAGACGGAGGAGGCTGGACGGTGAGGATAGCCGTTATGAGGGAGTTCTGGGACCCGCGGTGTCCGCAGGCGTCCTGTGTCTTCGCGCTTGCTGCAGCGAAAACGTTGAGAGCCTTTAGAGGCTGGGCCGTTATGTCACTCTAACGTGCCTCCACGTGCTACTGCGCTATTCTACCTGGACCTAAGGTTACGACACCTCGCTTTCGTGGCCACAAGAGACTTTTTAAGGCGAAAGCCTTTAATGTCTCATCGTTGTAAGCAGCAGTTGTCGACAAGAATGTCACGCTTTTCAGTTGGTCGAAACGGTCGTGACGTCACAGTGCGCCAATTTCAAACGGGGCCAATTGTACTTTGGCTAGTAACCATGCATCCAATTGAAGGCATCATATGGTGATGCTCCAAGTGGGACTGAGCTTAGTTAATTGCTTAATTACCCAATTAGCCTAATTAACTTCTCTAGTCAGGCCATATAAATAAATAAAACCGAGTAGGAAATTGGTCGAGCTCGGGAATCGAACCCCGGTCTTCGGAGTGCGAGACGAGCATGCTATCCACTCCGCCATGCCAGCTCGATGGTTTGGAATGAACAAAGGCGCGTCTAGTGAATACGGTGTCTTCACTCACTCTCATCTTCCTCCATTCCCTTCCGGCGAGGTTTAGGTGTCCACCGACAAATGAGAGACAGATAAGTTCCTTTCCTCAAAAACCAATTTACCGACAAGCCAGGCGTAGAACCGAATGGGCGATGGCGTTCTATGGACTCCTTGGCAGCGTTGCAAGACGCTGTCGCGTTCCACTCTTAGGGGCGAAGCTTAACATCTTAACCACACATCAGTGACGACAGTTTAGGTAAAAAAAGTGCCCCCCTGAATTTTGACGGGTGTCCACCGAGATATGTGAGACAGTTACTGCGTAATTTCCTTTCCTCAAATACAATTTTCATTTTCTTCATTACGGCTCCTCTTTATCTATCTTCTTTCACTCCCGCCTCCCTTCCTCTACGGTGCAGTTCAGGTGTCCACCGAGATGACAGAGAATTACTGCGCCATTTCTTTTCTTAAAAAAGCGTTGCGTTCAAACGGCAAGGCATCGCGCCGAACGGGTGGTGGCGTTCCGTGGACTCCCTGGCGGCGCTACAACACGCTGTCGCGTTCCACTCCTAAAGGCGAAGCTTAAGCGTCATTAATTAGCATTGAATTAGTATACAGGTACTAATCAATAATTAACCATTAATTAGTGATTTGTCATCACTTAGTAATTAGTGCTCAATTGCATGTGACGCCACCAGTGCCACAGAAGCAGTCAAAGTGCGGAAAACGCTTTCGCCTCTACGCACTTTAGACAGTCAAAGTGCCCCTGAATTTTTACGGTGTTAACGCAACAGCTGTACCAATCTGGCTTATGTTAGACAACGGAATTTTAGCTTATTGTAAAAAGAGATAGATTTTATTTTGCATGGTAGGCATTGGCCGTACCAAATATAGGTTGTACAAGTGCAGTGAGCAGAAACAACTTTGATAAAACAATACTTTCCTTAGAGACTTGGCGACAATGTCTCCGGGGATCGAAGCCTCAACACGTACTCAATCAGGGCAACTATAACATCAGTTTAAATGGGACGGGATTATGACGTTTAGTGTCTTCTTTGCATGGAGCTGGTTCATACACTGCCTTCTCAGCCCCATTGTTGGCACGCAGTCCGCACTAATAGCACAGCTCCCTGGTACAACACTAATATCAAGCGGTTGTCAAAGAGAAAAAAGCTTATGTACAAACTTGTGAAACATTATTCTAACTATGTCCTATGGAAGTGTTATAAAACAACGTCATGTGAATACATAACAGCGCTAGAACAGGCGAAGAACACATTTTTAAATGTTACCCTTCCGTCCATGCTATCCACTGATCTGCGAAAGTTTTGGCCCATCATTAACCCGACTGATCGCGATAGCAAGCCTCTTTTCGACAGTCCAGGAACTACCATTTCCCTCGAACTGCAGCCTTCCGTGTTAAACGACGTTTTCAGTTGTAATTTGTCGATCACCGCCAATATCTTGTTTTAGAGCACAGTGTCATTTGGTAATACGCCAGTGTACGCTGTCACAATAGACCTTGATGGTGTAGCAAAACTGTTCAACGCACTAAAAATAACCGCTGCTCTAGGCTGCTGCATAATGAATGCTAAATTTCTAAGAAATAAAAGTGTTTATTCCTCCATCATGCTATCAAAAATTTTTCAGCAGTCACTTGACCAGTGTTCGCTACCTGCCGTATGGAAGGTCGGGAACGTGATTCCGCGCCATAAATCAGGTAACAAGTATTCTCCGCTAAACTACCAGCCAATTTCTCTCACCAGCGTTCCCTGTAAACTCCTCGAACACATCCTCTTTTCCGCCTAGCTAACTTCCTAGAATCGAACTCTTTCTTCTCGCGATTTCAACACGGATTCTGCGAATCATATTCGTGTGAATCCCAACTTGTATACTGTACTAACAGGTTGCGTGTTATTCTTGATCGTAATTCACTAGCTGACTGTGCGTTCATAGATTTCGTGAAAGAGTTTGATAAATTGTGTCATACTATACAAATTGCAGCAACTTAACCTCGGCCGAAAGATTCTTGCCTGGCTTGAAGCTTTTCTTACAAACCGTCAACAGTTCGTTTCTCTTGATGACCTTACCTCGGACCCGAGTGTCGCTCACTCCGGTGTTCCGCAAGGCTCTGTGCTCGGACGGCTTCTTTTGCTTACTTGCATTAACGACCTGCCCTCCTGCATTTCATCTCACACTCACCAATTAGCCGGCGACGGCGTAATATTCAGGCAAATAACATGCAATGGAGACATACTAATGCTTCAATCCGAACTCGACTCCATTTCAGCCTGGTGTAAATCTTGGCTAATGAACCTTCTCTCTAATGGCTTCGCTCTAGACACGGTACACACTTATAACTTCCTGTTCGCATTACCAATGACCTTGCCTGGACTGTTCATGTTACACATGTCATTAACAACGCCAAAAAATTCTCGGATATTTGCGCCGTAACACTGGTAAAGCACCTTCATCTCGGAAGCTTTTACCGTACAAAACACTCATTGTGCCTAAACTCGAATGCGCATCATCAATATGGGATCTTTATCACCAGAACTGAACGCACTAACTTCAGATGGTCCAAAATACAGCTGCTCGATTCATTCTCTCTAACTACAAAAGAACTGCAAGCATAACCAGCATGAAAGCTAGTTTCGGAATGCCATCCCTTGCGTCTGGTCGAAAAATACTTCGCCTTTCCTTCTTCATAAACATTTCACCATTCTTACCTGGCGAAGAGCTTATCTCACCCCCACAGTACGTGTCACCACGGATGGATCTCGCCCACAAGGTTTGAATAGCATTCTGCAGAACGAAAGCCTACTTTTATTCATTTTTACCCCGGACATCCCATGAGTGGAATAACGTTCCCGCACCACTGGCACCGATTAATGATCACCGTTTATTTCAAGAATGCATTAGCTAAAATTGTATAACTAGCAACCTTCTGTAAAATTATGCTCATATTTCCATGTTTTGTTAATTTGTATAACCACTCCCCTCTGCAATCTCAGTAATGGGCATCTCAGATTATTTTAAATAAATGAATAAATCGGTAGGAAATGCGAGTGGCCATAAGGATACTGCGTGCTTGTGCGGCTGCGGCATTTCCGGCTTAGAGGAATGTCTGACTGCAGGGCAAACCAAGCAGGATGACAGTGTAGGAGGCCCTACTCACCGCGGGAATATTAGACAGATTCAAATGCTGCTGGCTATTCATGAGAACTTGAAAATCTGAACATCGATGTGGGAGAGTTGGTTGAAAAGAGTTTTACACACGTGTAAAACTCTTCGGTCGGATCATCATACGGACACTGGGATATGAATAATGGTTATAGTAGACGGGATGTCCCCTACATGACCATATAATGCCATCGGCGACGCTATCGTGGTGACCATTTAAGTTAAGACCATTGAGGTTCGATGAAAAGCAATTCTGGTACCACCATGCACCTCTATATAAAGTTGCACAGCTGCTATTCACAGCGGAATCGTTGTCCTGGTCGAACGTGGAAAACTTCATTCCATTGCAATGTTCCATGCTGTTCCATCCTGCAAACGAGACGTAAGCAAAATAAGAGTCAAAATTCTGAACTCACCTATTGATGTTTATTGCGTAGAGTACAACGCTAATGGTCAAATTCATGTTTTGCAGCTTAATTGCAGTATCCGACTGAAAGGCGGCAATGCATAATAGCACACCACGTTGCGGTGAAGACGGAAAGGGAAGTCATCAAAACCAAGAATTGCAGTAAAATTTTCCGAGAGGCATGTAAAGCACAGTTCCAAACCAATATATCAGCAAAAGCAAAAACTAGAAGTCTCAATTACGCACGCCGTTTTTGTCACACCCCCTGCGAAAACAAGCTTAGTTAAGGATATCAAAGTATTACCCAGGAAAATAGAAAAGCATCACCAGGAAAGTTTAATTACAAACCAAATATTCTCAATCTCTTGCATGCGCACGATCGGGCGTTTATGCTCCTCTAACCAGAGCGATGCCGGTGCTCTCACCGCTTATGGGTGCGTGTGTGTGTGTGCATCTGTGTTGATGCCCGGCTGCAAGCTTCAGAACTTCTACAGCTTGTTTGTGCGCGCGTTTAAGCGAACAGCGGTGTGCAAGCGCATCAACACGACTCTCAGATGTTTCTTGCAACGCACGTGACCGCCTCAGCAGGCCAGGGCTTCACCACCAGCCGCCATGGCCCATGTGTCCGTATTCCGAGACAGTCCGTCTAAGCTCTCATCCGGAGCCGAGAACCTTCATCTAGCACTGCAACCATGTGTCCTGTTATACAAATAATAAAGTCAGAATGTATTAGCTTGCTGAAGAAATTTCTCTTAGCCTGCTGTTTTTTGCTTGCAACAAAAGTTGTTTGTTAACAAGAACAATGGAATAGAAACTGACTGTTTAAACTTCGTTTAAGTGGTCAGCTCTTAAGTTTGAATGTAAACATTTAGCCAAACCGTTTTTGACAGCAAATGCGCGCAGAAAAAATCTTGGTTATTTGCATCTAAGCCAGCTGTGGTATTTCTCGTTTGTACTTATGTGTTTATCGATTTAGTGAAAAGAATTAGGCCCAGTAGCCGCGTGAAGAAAGACTCGCAGTACACAGGTCGTGCAGAAAACTGCTGACTCAAGAAAAGGCTTTTCTTTGCGGCAGTTATCAGTTTTTTTACTCTGTTGTTTTTCGTTAGCTTACTGGAGGCCCTAAGAGTTGTATCGGGTCGCTCTTCACTCTTGCCCGAATTATTGAAGAGGGCGTGCACAACTCGACGAAGCAAAAAAAAAGCCGACGGCAGAAACTTACTGACTACTCGGTGTTTTCTTTCCGCCATAAGCATGCTTATTAAGGAGACACTAGTAGGGCCATGATGCGCTCGTTATGAAGTGCTTCACAAACAATTCAAACAAATACTTTTGAACAGTCAGCGAAGCCTCCACATGTAAGCGCGTTTCTTAGGCACTAAAGCTCTGGAACAGATTTCGAAACACAATAGCTGAGCAGCGCAAATAAGATTTTACGAGGATATACAATAATCTGCGGTGATCTTCTTGCAATATTCAGTGTATTTGAAAATTCTGAACGCTTATTGAATTCGAAGCTTTTTTTGTTGTTGCTTACACTGCACAATTTGGTAATCATTAAATGTAGAATGCTCTCGCATCGTTCACAAGTCAGGACTAAATAAATACTCGTGCCAGAGGAAAGGAGCCGTATAGCGTCGCCTGGTTACCTTGTCCCACATCTCATCTCTCATCTACGTCGTACAGTAACAGCAGGCCCGTAGAAAAATTCTGGCCCACGTTAGAATAAAGGCCGACTGCCTGTCAACTGATGTGTAATTCCTGTTGGAGTGGTTGTCCTTTAAAAGGTTTTTAGGATCTCTACGAGTATTTGTTATGAATTAGACGCCAATTGCCAAATAAATAAAGGACGTTACGTTTTCAAAAATTTTTACGTTCTAAATCTCTGTGAGATATAGGCGTTCTTATAAGTGACCAAATTTGATTTTCGTGGTACTGGATTGGTAGAGGTCGCATCGCACACAACAGGGAGATTAAAAAAAGTGAAAGAACGCACTGTGCTCAACTTGTAACTGTATTTTTCCTGGAGGAAACTGAAGATGAAAGGTGTTTAAAAAAATCCTACAAATTTAGAAGACGAGCAGCTCAGGAAAGCTCTCCAGTATTTTATAAATATATTGATAAAAAAAGAATTAAGAACATATATGTTGGAGCTCCTTGTTCCTATCTTGCGGTGAGAACAACAGAAAGAAAAACCAAACTCTCTCCGCCACATCCAGCATTAAATGTGGGGAATGATTTCTGACCTTTCTTTTTGTTTAGTTATTGCCCTGGCTTAGTGAGAACCTAAAAAGACGACCCCAAGTGGCATAACATACTGTTTTGTCAGGCTGCAGGCATTTTTGTGTTTTATCTCGTAAAAATAGAAATGGCTATACCTGAACTAGTTAATGGAAGATCATAATAAAAAACACAAACGTCTGCAGGGAACGAACGACATCACTGATGTTTCTCACCCTATACGCGTGCTGGTGCCGAGATGTGATAATTTTCAATCTAGAAGGGTATGCTCATGGTGACTCACTCTGGGCATTTTAGCCTTGTTTATATAAGAAACCTTCCTTTGGCACAATCTACAATTGTTAAATCTACCACCTATACCCCAAACATTTCTATTTACTTCATCTTAAGCAGAATTGGTTGAAACATCTTTATAATTATGCTCGGGTTCTTCACTCGTCGGTATCAACCAATCGAGCAGCACATATTAGTTATGTCTCGCTTTTTTCCACAAAACTATGAAGTGTGGCCAGAGAGAGTTTCTTTTGCGCGTGCGTGTACAAAGTGTAGTGTAGAGTGTCGGAGAGTCGCCCTCCACTGGAAGCAAAGCAGAAACATGCCATACTCTTGCATTCTACAAGAAAAGCATGCGCTAGGAAAGAACGCAGGCTAATACGAGCGCTGTAGTCGAAAACCACGGGAGGGAGCAGGACTAGTTTCTGACGCCTGGTGCACCGCTAAAGGGCTATACACGAGTATCCGTTTGGTCATCCCTTGAGCATACTGCGCATTGTTAAGCGTGTAAAATTTGTGTCGCGTACGGTGTATACTATAAACCTTTAGTTTATCCTTGTGTTTCGGTGCGTACGAAATTAGCGCCAGATATAATCAACGGAGTTGTTGCTATTCTCACACTAAGTGGAAGTTCACTAATACACGGTCAAGAGACCGTTGCGTAATCTTCTCTGACCTGTATCCCAGATCACAGGGAGATAATGAGTAATGCGAGGATTACGTCGCTGCAGCAGTCGCTTTAGCGGACGGGGTTGGGGGCATTAAAAAAAATATTTTTTTTTTAATGCGCCGCATGCTGCAGTGATAGTGGCCAAGTTAGACATCGTCATTTTTTTTCGTAGTGTCAGATGTACGGCCAAAATCTTTTTGGAAAAGTTAGATGGAAATGTTGTCGTTAAATGGACCCCTGTTTTAATGTAATAGTCGGCCGTTTTGCTATGCTTACGGCGAGTACTGCAATCCTATATGTGGCTTCTTGTCTTATCCAAAAGGCTTGAACCGCATCTATTTAGGATTTTTTGTCGCACTTGACCACTCCACGGATGCTTTTGGAGTGGCAAAGTGAAAGAAGTTGCGTTTTTACACAGCAAAAACTATCTCACCTTGGGGACCGAGAAATTGACCTAGTTTCATTTCAAACAGGTCTTCCTCGCTGCCAACGCTGACACTCTCGTAATCCACTGCTTGGCTGTCTTTTGTACTATTGATCAGCATCACACGAAGCGCCATGGATTCTTTTCCAGATGTAAGAGCGTGCAGTGCGCGATTTCCTGCATGGAAACCCAAAAAAGCTGTCGATGAAATTGCGCTCAAAATGGATGTTACTAAGCCAGGTCACTCTATTGAACTGGGGCGTCTATATACAGGGCCATTCATTCAATTCGCATGTAACAATCAGAAGCGGGCACGATACACAAAGCAAGTAAATTAACGTCTAAGTAATAATGCTGGTAGGTGTGGTTAAGTATTCGAATGTTATCTTGACAAAAGCGCAACATTTTAACCTTGGAAAGAGTGGTATCTTAGGATGAGCGTTATATACTGAGCACTTTAGCGGTGCAATTTATTGGGTATAACTGGGGTGCTAATATAGAAGCAAGGTAATCGAAGAGTCACAATAAATGATCGAAAAGAAAAACTGCCTCCGTTTTGTCCCAAGTTTATGTTTTACCAGGCAGAGAATGCAGCGGGGCAATTTGTGATTAAGCTAATCACAGACACCTGAATTGATGCCCCTCTTTTCACCACTTGTCCCTGGCAATACAGGAAGCTGGAGTTCAGGCCGTGGTCTTAAGATCCCTATGGGTAACATAAATCGAACAAACTACTTTTCGCACAAGATGACTTTCGTACGTCAAAATTACGCAACATTTTTACTTCGCATTCTAAGTTCCATGCTGGTGTAGAAATAAACATTTAGACGCAGATGCGCTAATATGTGCTCAATATTTCACCCCGAAAATTTTAGTTATTTTACATCGTTTTATTTATTTATTTATTTATACAAAATACCCCTAAAGGCCCTCGAGATGGTATTACATAAGGGCGGGGGGGTACAGGCATTTTATCAAAATAAAACAAAAGCACAAATATAAAACAACAAAACCACAAATGAAACACGACTTAGCATGGCATAAATAAGCAAAAGAATCAAAAGTATGGCAGCGGGCCAAAGAGGGAAATTTACTACAGTATTAAAATTATACAAACAGAACACTAATGCAAGAATCATTTTAGTAACATGCCCAGGAAAAATGGAAGCCAAGAACAAATAAAATGACAATGTACGCAAAGAGTTAAGCAGTAGTTATTCAAGATATAAGATTAAAATACTTATCAGGATCAGTGGTGGTTGCGAAATGTGAAGGCAGAGTGTTTCATTCAGATATTTTGCATGGTAAGAATGAATGCGCATAGATAAATGTTCTGCACGTGAAACGCCTAACTTTAAAGGGATGATTGCGGCGGTCAAAAATCGAAGGCGGCAAAGAAAAAAGTCGTTATGAAGTGATGGATGATGATAAAGTTTATGAGAAAGTGATAGTCGTGCAACTTTGCGGCGGAGACATAAATCATTGAGACCTGCGCGTTTCTTCACGGTTGTGATGCTGGTGTTACGTGAATAATCGGAGTAAATAAAACGAACTGCGCGGTTTTTGCAGGGATTCAATGTTATTTATTAGGTCAGATTGGTAAGGGTCCCAAATAGCCGAGGCATATTCAATTTTAGGTCGAATTAGAGTGGTATAGGTATGGGCACGGAGGTGAGGAGGAGCATGCTTTAGGTTATGTTTTAAGAGACCTAAAGACCGATTAGCAGATCCAAGCATAAGATTAAAATGGTGGTTCCATGTTAAGTCTGAATGAAGGTAAAGTCCGAGGTACTTATACGTGGTGACTAGCTCGATGAGCTAATATTTAAGGAGTATGCTGTTTGAATTCGAGACATTCGGTTAGTAAAAGACATCAGTTTTGTTTTTTGAATGAATAAGTTGCATAAGCTAGGTTGAGCACCACGCTGTTACTGAATCCAGGTCAGATTGAAGGGATTGGCAATCGGTGTTAGAATAAATTTTGCGATAAATTACACAATCATCAGCAAAAAGTCTTATATGGGAAGAAATCTAATCCAGTAAATTGTAGACAAATATTAGGTAAAGTAAGGGGCCAAGCACACTCCCTTGTGGGACGCCATAGTGTATTTGGCTGAAAGACGAATTGTGGTTATTGACAGTTGCAAATTGAGACCTGGAAAAAAGAAAATCTTTAACCCCTGCAATGACAAGAGGGTGAATATTAAGCAGTGCTAGTTTCATTAATAACCGGTTGTGAGGAACCCTGTCGAAAGCTTTAGAAAAATCAAGAAATGTGGAATCTACTTGACTGCCAGCATCAATCGATGAATGTATGTCTTGAATGAATACGGCAAGTTGCTTTTCGCATGAGTAGCCTTTACGGAACCCATGTTGATATTTAAAGATAATATTATGTTCCTCAAGATAGTTAATTACCTGCGAGTGAATTACGTGTTCATGAAGTTTGCAAACAGAGCTAGTTTAGTTAATGAAATGGGTCGGTAATTTAGTGGCGAGGAACGATTGCCAGACTTGAAAAATGGCACTACTTTAGCTAGGCGCCAGTCCAGCGGAATCACGCCAGA
The DNA here is from genome assembly GCF_055824585.1 of Amblyomma mixtum. Taxonomy (NCBI): domain Eukaryota; kingdom Metazoa; phylum Arthropoda; class Arachnida; order Ixodida; family Ixodidae; genus Amblyomma; species Amblyomma mixtum. The sequence continues at coordinate 236,655,640 of NC_143013.1, forward strand.
TGATAGAGATTGTGAAAAAATTGGCAGAGGCTCAGCTTGGTTAAGCCCGGAAATTGCGAAAGCAACTTCATCCGTGTCTTCAGCCCGCATCCGCCGTGTCTACCGCCGCTCTGCGCCTAGGGCACGAGCTGGAGCTCTGTTTACACAAGTGGTGTGACGTCACTGCGACCGCAGCGCTCCTAGCGGGAGAAGCGAGAGACTCACCGCCGTGTCTACCGCCGCTCTCCGCCGACGGCACGAGTTGGGCCCTTCTCTTCCAGAGACGGTGTGACGGACGGACGGACGGACGGATCGAGGTCGAGATCGAGATCGATGGATGGATGGATGGATGGATGGACGGACGGACGGACGGACGGACGGACGGACGGACGGATGGATGGATGGACGGACGGATGGATGGATGGACGGACGGACGGATGGACGGATGGATGGATGGACGGATGGATGGATGGATGGATGGATGGATGGATGGATGGATGGATGGATGGATGGATGGATGGATGGATGGATGGATGGATGGATGGATGGATGGATGGAGAGGAGCGCCCCCTTTGAAAAGGGGTGGTGGCAATTGCCACCATGCTCAGCTTTTCTTTCTTTCGTTATATTTTTTTACTGTGTTGTCAATTCTCATTAAGATTCGCCATCATCTTTACCTACGGTATCCTACATTTCGAACCTTATGCCACATCTCTGCTTTTCAGCCACCAATCCTCCAATCGCTTTCTGCTAACTTCCAATGCAGATTTATTTGCATGACCAGTTGTGGTCAAATGTTAGGGGAATTCCCCATGGTGGAGTAGATTTTTAATAAGGGAGTAATTACTCATTGACATCCACTCGAGCGCAGCCTTACGACTACAAAGGAAAGCTATACAGCTTTCTCAGAAACTTCGAAGTTAAAGAAAAATTCGTCCTGGTCCGGGGTTCCCGGACCAGGACGAATTTTTCTTTAACTTCGAAGTTTCTGAGAAAGCTGTATAGCTTTCCTTTGTAGTCGTAAGGCTGCGCTCGAGTGGATGTCAATGAGTAATTACTCCCTTATTATTTACATGACCATTGTTATGTTTAAACCCTAGGGCCTCAGGAAGAGTGACTGTGCCTGCATCGCCATACTGATGGATACCATCATATTTGAGTATGAGGTGTTCAATTGTTTCCACAGATCTACCACACACTGCACATGCGTCATCTTCTTCGTTAAATTTCTTTTTGTAGCTGCGCGTTCTACGACACCCTGACCTAGCTTCAAAATGTAGGGCACTGCCTCTTGAGTTATCATAGAAAAATTCTTTCCTGATCTGCCTTTTCCAGTATCGATATAGTTCTACTAAATGTTTCTTTTCCATTGAATTAATCCAATTTCTAACTTCCGCGTTTTTAACCTGTCGTTTAATGCTCTTTCTTTCTCCGTCCTCATGACGGGCATACTTACTGGTTAGTTTTGTAGTTCTTTTCCGCCACTGTGAGTCAACGCTCTTTCTGTATAAGTATTTAAATACCTTAGCTGTCCACCTGTTATCGTCCAATTTCCTCAGGCGTTCTTCATATAGTATTTTACTCTTAGCTTCCCGTGCTTCGGACGATGCCCAGCCTATATCCCCTTGTACTGCCTCGTTTGTGGTTTCGCCGTGGGCACCTAGTGCTAATATTCCAACAGCTCTCTGATTTACGTCTAATCTCGACTGAACTTCTGCCCTTAAGCACAGAACCGCATTGCCGAAAGCAAGTCCCGGCACCATTATTCCTTTCTAAATACCTTTTACTACTTCATATTTGCTGTACCCCCATAATGCCGTATGTTTCATTATCCCGGCGTCTCATCGTCCTTTTGCCCTGAGAGCCCGTTCATGCTTTTCCGTGTATATCTGCCCTCCGTTTAGCCATATCCCGAGGTATTTGTATTCGGCCGCTTTGGGTATTTCGTGGCCTTGTATTGTAAGCACCTGATCAGTTGTACCGTTAAAAATCCTCACAACTGATTTAGTTGCGCTAAAACTGAATCCTAGAGCGTCTCCTTCGTCTCCACAGCAATTAACCAAAGTTTGTAAATCTTCCTGGCTATCTGCTAACAGTACAATATCGTACGCATACATTAAACCCGGGAGTCGCTGCTCAACTACATTTCCGCCTAATCTGTACGACAGATTATAACCTAGATTACTTTCTTCTAGCCTTCTTTCCATATTTATCACGGAAAGCATGAACAGCAGCGGTGATAGAGTACAACCTTGCCTTAATCCTTTTTGCACCCTCACAGTTGTGGTACTTTTTTCCCTTCCCATGTAATTTCAACTTCATTATCTCGGTAGATTTCCTGTAGAAAATCAATCACCTGATGACCGATACTCAAATTTTTCAATATGCTCCACAGGAGTTCCCTGTTGACGTTATCGTATGCATCGCTTATGTCCAGAAAGGCTAAATACAGAGGTCTGTTTTCCGCCTTAGCTATTTCTATGCATTGGGTAAGCACGAACAGGCTATCATCTAAGCGCCTTCCCCTTCTGAACCCATTCTGAAGTTCTTCGATTATCCGATTACCTTCTAACCATAAAAAGAAGCTCCGCGGGCTAATTGAAAGTAACCCGCCACTGTCACGGCCACACCCATGTTTTTTTTTTTTTATGACTGCAGCTGATGCTGCTGCGGTGAGCCAGCTGAACAGTGCGAGTTGGGCGTTCTGTGGGTAGAACTGCAGGATGGTGTGTGTACACCGTGGCGCTCAGGGAGTTTTCCCTGCGGAGGGGCTTTCTTCTCACGTAGAGTGAAAGGCCGTTGCGCTAGGGCGTGCGTGCGCCCAGTGCCAGCGTATAGGGCTTTGCTCGCGTTCGAACCGCGTTGGCCGAAGGGTACCCTACTACCTTTAGCAGGCTGCGAGGTTGTTCGAAACTGGGCTTGACCCGCAGGGGGCACAGCGGTGTTTACGGAGCTTCTCCCAAGCGTACACCCCTAAAGAAAGCCGAGCGCCAGGCCGGGGGACGCCTGTACCCATTTTTACCGGTGGGTGTCCGGCGGTGGATTTCCAACCAACCACCTCCCGCAGCCGAGACGGGTGCTCAAACCACTGGGTCACGACTCAAACCACTGGGCCACGACGTCAGTCCTACTGCAGCGCCTCTAGTGGAAGAAGCGAGAGGCTCACCGCCCGCCGTGTCTACCGCCGCTCCACACTGACGAGCAGAGCTGGGGCCCTGGTTTTTCGCAGCTAGTATGACGTCTCGTCTAAGGTCACGCTAAAGGTCAAACGTGTCCACCGCCGCGCTACGCTGAAGGGCTCAAACTGTGAGCAGTATTGCTTTCGCAATAAAATATAGCGGACAAGATGCGATGAATACCATCAGATGAATTTTTGAGTACTTTGTTATTATAAAGCCATGGTGATCTGATGCTGATGTTGTTTTAAGCTCCCTATTAAGGATAAGATACCGGTCTCACTGATACATATTTCGGATATTGACGTATTAGAAGTGCTGATAGAAACAGGAGGTAGAGGGAGATCTTCACGGGTAAAAACGGATGTGAATGCGTTATTGAAAAGTTCGGCGCATTCGGCCACTGGAACACTGCTGCCATCCGCGTTGGTAAGAGTAATGTCGGGATGATAAGAGGGGTTTATTATCTGCCAGAACTTCCGTGGATTGTTTGTTAGCATTGCCGGTAGATCGTGTGTGAAGAAGTGCCTACGTGCAGATGTCAACTGAGACTGATATTCCTTATCACATAGTTTGTACCGTTGCCATGATTCGGAGTGTCTGTTTTTGTTGGCCTGTCTGTAAAGGCGCTTTTTTTTGTTATTAAGGCGACGTAGATGCCTATTAAACCAAGGCGCTGTGTTAGTGCATGGGATACTGCTGACGGGTATGAATCTGTCAATGAGAGTAGCAAGTTTCACGCTGAACAGGTTCCAGTTCGATTCCAGAGAGCGTGACTAAAAATCATGAAAAAAATGATCAGCAAACACTGACACCTGAGCGTTTATTTCACCGAAGTTTGCTCGGTTGTAGCACCTTATTTGTTTAGTACGAGTTACTTTTTTATGGGGCACAATATTCAGGTTTCCCATGATTATGGAATGGTCGGAAAGCCTTCTAAGTGCGCAGTCTTGGAGCAGAGGTAAGGATTATTTGTCAGGATAAGATCGAGAATATTGGCTGTAGTGGCGCAACGACTCGTAGGTTCAGAAATAAGTTGTTGCAAAGAGAAATCGAGACAGGACTGGAGGAAAGCCTATGCCAGAATGCCAAAAAGAAATGGTTTTCTTCTTAAGCTTAGCTTTTTGCAAAAACGTTGATTGTAGTCTCAAATCTGCCGTGTTTTTACATCATTAAAAATTCTGAATTGAAAGAATTGAGATAGTGCACCCTGAATATCATTACACACGTGAATAAAGTGGCCCTTATGTCTCTATTGCCTTGTTTATAACCTCAGTATTCTTCCATACAATCTGCTCTAGCCGACTGCAGAGATAAAGTCATTTATAACTGCGAGCTCTGGAGTAGAAAATTAAATGCAGTGCCTTATTTCATTATTTTGTTGGCACAGACTTGAGTGCACATCATTCATACTCAATGCACGGTGGATTCACGAATCGGTGGCAATTCAAAATACGGAAAAAGGCTATAGGCGCACTAGGTTAGACATAAACCTACAGGCTGTAATCCAACAACGTTTTTTCATCATTTTACCAGGAGTGTCTTTCATCATGGCGCGCACTGAAACTGCCGGGCCAAGCATGAAATGAAAATAAATCGATCGGCTCAGGGAGCTCACACCCGAAGTAAACATGAAGCGTAGACATGGCTAGACCTGTATACGCGCCCCTTTTCCGCGATACTTTTGGCCTTAATAAGAAAAAGTAGTTTTAAAGGCAAAAAGTTTTGCGTTATTGTGATTTTTTGCCGGCTTTCCGGTTCCGCTTGTCCAAGGGTATGATTATCAAGCGCAGTACCAGTTCAGCTGCCTCGGCAACTCGACTGCTCATCGCTGTCTTGTGATGGCGGTGCGATCGGCAGCTCACAACTACCTTTCCCTTTTTATGCATGCTGCAACGTCGTATTTACAAAACGAGATTACCAATCCAGTATTCGTGAGCCGGATCGCCGAAACCTCGAGCGTATTCGGTCCAGTTCCTGTAAAAGTAATACACGTTGTTTCCATACTGCCCTCTTCTTTGGATGACCTGAAAAACAAGAGGGCGGGATTATTATTAGGCACATACTGGAAATAGAAGTAAGAACGGCTCACGCTCTTGGGTTAGCATCTTTCCTCTGGCACCGCCGGGATAAGATTGAACGGAGGAGCTATATGGTCGAGCGTCAATGCATTGCTCGAGACTCTTGGGGATTAAAAATTTGCCTCCCGTATGTAGCTTTTCTTCTGTGCCTCAGATAAGTCTTCCCACATCGATGTACAGATTTGCCTGTTATCATGAGTAGCCAGCAGCCCTTGAATCTCTTTAATATTCCTGCGGGGAGTTGCCCCTCATGCACTGTCACACTGCTCTGTTTGCCCTGCATTCAGACACTGCTTCTATGCCGGAACAGTCGGAGCCGCTTAAGGACGCTGTATCCTTATAGCAACTCAGATTTCCTTGCTCTATCAGTGCGGACTGCGTGCCAACACTGTGGCTGAGAAGGCAGTGTACGAACCAGCTACATGTAAAGAAGACACTAAACGTCAAAATCGCGTCCCGTTCAAACTCATGTTATCGTTGTCCGCATTGAGTCTGTGTCGATGCTTCGATCCCCGGAGCCTTTTTCCGCCAAGTCTATTAGAAAAATATTATCTTAGCCAAGTCGTTTCTCCTCGCTGCACTAGTACAATATATATTTGCTATTACCATTGCCTACCGGGCAAAATAAAATGCATTACATCATAATAAGCTAAAACTTGGTTTTCTAAGATAAGCCGCAGTGGTACAGCTGTTGCGTAAGCACTGTAAGCTTGAATAGCAGAGTAGCATGTGAGGACACGTTAGAGTGACATAACAGCCCATCATTTATAGGCTCTCACTTAGCGTCTTCGCTTCAGCAAGCTCCAAGACACAGGATGCCTGCGGACTGCGTGACTCCAAAGAACTTCCTCATAACGTCTATCCTCACCGTCCAGCCTCCTCCGTCTGTGTCCATGTCACAGTACACTCTCTGTCCCCAGGGCCCAGCTGCACGATGGAACAAAGTGTACACTCCGCTCGTGGCGCCTCCGGCTCGCAGGATGTCGCCACAATGCTGAGGCTTAAACTCAACTGCAAAAATGAAACCACCATAATTCTCTTTTTGTTCTATAGTACCTGAGAGGCGCATGAAACACCGTCTGCGACTGGTTTCGCTGTCTTCTCGGCCGATTTGCTTTAAATTTGTTTTATATCCCATCAAGCTGAAGAGGCTGTGTCAGTGATAGAACCATTACTATTAGGGGAGAGGGAAAGATATCATCAATCAACAGCCCTATATTTAAAACAATATTTCCGGCACTCTTGTGCGTCACAGATGGGATGGGCAGCTATACGACAGGGTACCCAAAAGAAACCGGACTAAATTTTTTGGTCGGCAAAGCTCCTGTGGTACCACGTTTTGCCACTAGGAGACCATAGAATGAACATTCCAGAGTCAGTAAGCCGAGTGCCGTCGTTGAAGGAGGTCACACTAGTTTAGGCAGAGTTTTAGAGTGACGACTGTTTTGTGTGAATGTCGTTTTTGCAATGGCTGAATTTCGTGAACAGCGTGCGCCGGTGGAATTCTGATTTTTGCTCGGAAAAAGTTGAATGGAAACTCTTGAAATATTAAGAAAGGCGTACAAGGACGATGCTATGGGGACAACTCAAGTGTTCCTGAATCGAATCCTGAATCAAAGCAACAATCATGTCAATGGAAAACTTCAAATTAACCTCGCCTCAAGAAAGCTTGTCAGGTGAAACCAAACCTCAAAACAATGCTGATTTGTTTTTTCGACGTGAGAAGAGTCGTCCATTGAGAATTTGTTCCGCAGGGTCGGACAGTTAGCCAGGCTTTCTACTTGGATGTTTTGAAAAGATTGGTCAACAGTGTGCGGTGGAAGCGGCCAGATTTGGGGCGGTCGGGTGACTGGTTTTTCCATCATGGCAATGCCCCTGCTCACACAGCCCTGTCTCTACGACAATTTTGGACCAAAAATGGCATGACCCCTATTCCTCAACCCTCATACTCTCCCGACCTTGCCCCGTGCTACTTTCTTTGTTTCCTAGAATGAAAAAATAGGTGAATGGAAAGCGTTTCGCTGTTGTTACTGAGGTGAAGGAAAAAACGACGGAGGCACTGTCAAGCATCACAAAAGATGAATTTAAACAATGTTTTGAAAAATGGAATGAAAGATTCGACAAGCGTATCATTGCAAGTGGGGAATACTTCGCAGGAGATTGAAGGTCAGTGCTTAAAATGTGAACAAATAAGTTCAAACAAAAATAAGTCCGGTTTCTTTTGGGTACCCCCTCGTATATTCCTCTGATTATTGATATTCAGTCACAAACGGAGGGACGCCGCATGTGCACTATCAACTTTTCACAGGTCGTGACGATCGCCTGTTTTCGTTTTTCATTCATATAATACCAAGAGAATGAGGTACTCGATCTTGTCCTTCACCTAATCGCAGATGAAAGGGACCCATCCAAGAATGCAACGCGTCTGCAGTAAGAAGGCTTATTTTCTGGGACTCCTCGAGAGGCGAGGTTTGCTCTTCGGAATTTCGATTAAATCTTTTATTACACATAAGCGCTACGTGTGTCGATTCAGAGACTGTGCAGGTTGAAGCTTCACTCCATTCATCGGCGTATTCGAAGGAACGTTGGTCAATGCAGTTGAAGCTTTTGCGAGTTTTTGGAGGCTCGGAGTGGGCCGCCAAAATAAATGAAATAAAACGGAAGCTTCTTAGCAGCAAGAGAAATATGTGCCGGTTTGTTTCATCTAATTTTGGTAAATATAGGTCTTAACGGTTGAAAAATACGAAAACTACTTTATCATCATCATCATCAGCCTGACTACGCCCACTGGAGGGCAAAGGCCTCTCCCATGTCTCTCCAATTAATCCTGTCCTTCGCCAGCCGCGGCCACCATATTCCCGCAAATTTCTTAATCGCATCCACCCACCTAACTTTCTGCCGCCCCCTGCTACGCTTGCCTTCTCTTGGTATACCCTCCGTTACCCTTAAGGACCAGCGGTTATCTTGCCTTCGCATTACATGCCCTGCCCAAGCCCACTTCTTCCTCTTCATTTCATTTCACAGCTACAACACAAGGTGCACAGCTTACAACATATGTAAAATACGCACAAATTATGGCATGCAAAAGCAATCCTTTGTTATACCCGATTTGTTAAATCGTCAGCCAGCCATCATGACAATTGTAAATCAATCAGCGTCCATAGGGGTATTCAAAAAGAAGTTGAATGCCTACTTAATGTCATAGTAGAAAAGACTTGACTTCGTAGATTTCTTGCTTTTTGAGTGCTAGTTTCTTACCTTTGCATCACGTTTTGTATCGCTGCATACTTTTTTTTTCGTTTTGCACCTATAATTCCGTGCCTGCAACCGTTTTCATGTCCACATTTTCCTTTCTTTTCCTTCACCGTATGCTGAGGTGCTGTGTGTATTGAGAGGCTGACACTCGTCAGGCATCTGTGCCTTTTTGTCAGCCTCTTAGACAGACCTGTACATTTGTATCACGTCTACCTGAAATAAACTTCAAACTTCAAACTAGGATGTCATTAACCCGTTTTTGTTCTCTCACTCACTCCGCCCGCTTCCGATCTCTTAACGTTACACCTAGCATTTTTCTTTCCATAGATCGCTGCGTTGTCAACTTAAGCTGAACCCTCTTTGTTGGCCTTAACTTTTCTGCCCCATAGGTGAGTACCGGGAAGATAAAGCTGTTGTGTACTTTTCTGTTCAGGGATATTGGTAAACTGCTATTGATTATCTGAGAGAACCTGCCATATGCGCTCCACCCCATTCTTATTCTTCTAGTTATTTCCCTCTCATGATCCGGATCAGCTGTCCCTACGTGCCCTAAATAGACATATTCCCATACTACTTCTAGCACCGCGCCAGTAATTGCGAACTGTTGCTCTCTTGCTAGACTGTTGAATATTACTTTGGTTTTCTCCATGTTAATTTTAGCCCAACGTTTCTGCTCTGCCTGTCTAATTCATTGATCATGCTCCGCAGTTCATGTCATGAGTGACATTGCAAGGCAATGTCATCCGCGAATCGCATATTACTTAGGTATTTTCCATTAACTCTTATCCCGAACTGTTCCCATTTACGCCCCCTAATACCTCCTGTAAACAGGCGGTGAATAGCATAGGCGAGATCATGTCTCCCTGCCTGACACCTTTCCTTGTTGGAATTTTAGTGCAGACTTTATGGAGAACTATGGCAGCTCTACAATAGTTATAAATATCTTCCAATATTTTCACATAACTCTCTTTACACCCTGATTTCGCTATGCCTACATGACTTCTGAGGTTTCTACTGAGTCGAATGCTTTCTCGTAATCAATAAACGCTATATATAGGGGCTGGTTATATTCTGCGCATTTCTCTATCAACTGATTGATAGCAAAATATCATTTTGCTGTCGTTCTTGAACGTTTTGCTGTCGTTCTTAGAAAGACATATAATTGAGCACAATGAATCGGCCTTCAGGTAAGCGGTGCCGGTGAGAGTGCATTATTAATGGTCCACCATATGAGTGAATGTCTCTTTTCTAGGGAACTTGTCGCTTCTTGAGAATATGTCTCTCTCCGTTCATAGATCTTTGTACATCGAGTAGGAGAGGACGAAATTCTGTGAGCCTCATTGTAGATGCTGCCTTCATTGTCAAAATATCTACGCTTCAGCAAACCATTGTTGAGTGGGAAAGAATGAAGTTGTGTAAGATTGTGCTTTTCTCTTGCTCGCCCTAGACACCTAGCACCCTCTCGAACTCTCTCCGTCGTGGCAGCTGCCACGACCGTTCTCATCCCGCCCACTCTCCGAACGCATACAGAGGTAGAGGGGAAGAGTCACCTGCATCACACTGGATGAGTTTTCGACTTGATGAAGCGCCCACCCCATTTCCCGTTTTCAGAATAAACATAAAATGCCTGGTATTTGTCACTTTTACATCTTTTAGTACAGACATTATATGTCATAAACACTATATGTCAGAGGTATTGCAGAAGTCCTAATTTTAACGTAGATAAGTACATGGAGGCTAGATTCACAGCAACATTGTTCAAGCGATATCGGCAATAGTCCGTCCTTACAGATCTGCTGAACCCCGGGACAGAAACACTTACATTTGTCGATAAGCAACCGAACTAAACCAAACGGCGGTGGGCCGGCGCTTGTTGCGCAGGCGAACCCGGCCAGGAATGTTACGCAGAGAAGCTTGCCGAACATAATATGGCGGTGCCTGGTAAAGACAAGGAAAGTGGAGAAATGTTGAGAACAGTGAAAATGGTCGCCATGTCTCGTCCGGCACCTCGTGCCTAACTCTATAAAGCGGGACCTCAGTTCTACCTAAACGCCTTGCTTTCTTGTTCTCCTGTCTTTTCGACCAGTTTTCGATTAGATGACTGAAGAGGCTTTGGTATACGCACAACGATATTACTAGTAAATCTTCCGTATTCACCTTATTTGCGATCATGCATCTCAAAGACATACCAGGGAAGCAAGAAAACGCAGCACCTTAATGCTAAGTAGGGCATTCCCAAAGTACCACAGTGTGTTGGAAGAAGCCGCAGAAGAGGGCTCCGAATTGATTTCGTCCCCTCGCGGATATTCAAAGTGCGCTGACTTCGCGCAGCACGCGAGGGCTTTCCCACTTCACCTCCGTCGACGTGCGACTTCCGTGTGGCGGGATCGGACGCATTCGCCTGAGGCTTAGAACTCGAATGCCATAGCCCCTAAGCCACCGCGGAGCTTATACAAGGAAGCAACAATTCCGTATTAGTGCGCACAGTTGCAAATCTGTTGAATAAAGTTGTTTGGCTATAATGTTGTTTAAGTTAGTCTGCTTTAACGGTTAGTAAATACTTAAACAGGGAAGCAAGTTGTATAGCAGCTAAATATGTTCGCCGTTAAACTGAAGAAAAAACAAAAACAAATTCGTCGTCATCCTGCGAAATATTCTATCGGCCAAAGCTTAAGAGTCGTTTAGAATTTTAAAATATAAATGGTTTGCGACTTCTGAGCAATTGACTCAGTGGCGCTTTCACTTCCAAAGTCTGTGAGCACATCATTACGAATAAAATTCGTGACACTCGCCTTTTAAGCAGGACGCCGGGGTGACTCGGTATTGTACTTTGCTCGCACTTAGCAGCTGACATGAAAACGTTCACCTCAGCCGGCACATGTGATGGCAAGGGTTTAAATAGGCAGCGCGAGGAAACATGAAGCGTGTACGCGGCAAGAGCCGGCCGCCTGTGCAGCTACATTCAAGAGGAGCGTCATAACCATCATCCTCAGTGGAACTCTATCTTCAGCTTCATATATTCCGCCTGGATCTATGGCGCCAAGTAACCAAAAACGCTTTAGCTACATTGCATACCCTTGACGCAACTGGTTGATTGCACTTCGCTGCAAGGAGGAAGCATTTTATCCTTCGGGTCTAAGCGGAAAATGAGAAGCCTGATAATGCAGGCCCCCTGATAGCATACACCCGTTTGATATGCAAGCCCGTCCTTGTTAAGAACTTTACCCATTTAGAGCGAAAGATATTTAAAACAAACGCACCAAAAGCCTATGTACCGCTGAAGCCTCGACTTGACATTGACATTCATGAAATGAAAAAAAAAAACAAAATATTGCCGCAACTGGGTTTGGAACCCGCGGCTGCACGCACCAATAAGCTCCGCTGGCAACAGCACGAGAGCACTATGCTCTCGCCGCAGCTGATCACGCCTCGTGCTAAACGGCAACACGCCCTTGAGCTGTGCATTACAGATCGTCGTCTTCATCATCTTCCACCTGCGACACGGTAAAATTACATCACCTTAACCATGAGCAGACCTTAACCTGAGACTAATATCGTCGCCAGACGGTCAGACGACGAGCGAATCAGGCTGAATGTGCTTTCGCCGGTTTGCATGGTGGTTCAACTAAGTACAAACGCTGCCATTTTTTCCTCTCTCCGCTCCTTCATGCACTACTCTGTAGAAGTACTAGCACTATGGAGGATTTACCCTGCACTGCGAACACATTTAAGACTTTATACAGCCAATCGTCATATTTATTGACGAGCCTCAAAGGGACCCTGAAAAGCTCTTTGCCAAGGTTAGCAAAAGCGCACGAGAGATCGGTATTCCACCACTTGTCACCGCACCGCAAAAATAGTTAAGCGAACTTCATCAATACCGAAGATATCGCCGATTAAAAATGATGTTCCTCCTCTCCCAAACCTACTACCCTCAACTCATACACGCGGTGCTGGCGCCGAAAAAAAAAAGAAAAGACGGGGCGATGCTCCGCCCATGAATACGTCAAGCATGGCGCTCGGCTTGTTTACTTCCGGTGGTCGAGACATTCACTGCAGCGCGCCGTTGCGAACGCCGTCGCAACGTCCGATCGCAGCTCGTCGCCTGCGTCCAACTTGCTAGATGTCAACGACGAGCCGCGCGCGGCAAACGCAACGAAGGGAAGCGGGTGCCAAAGCGAGCGCGGAGAGCGGCAGCCTCGTGATGACGTACAGGGCTCTCCTCAGGGCGCTCGGGCCCGAGCCACGCCGGGCCGGCCTGCCAGCCTTGATGCTGGCCGCCGGCGACTGAAAAACGCGCTGGTATTATTTGTTCACGTTCATAGCAAGCCCTAGATGCATGTCAAAAATGCATCATTTCTGACGATCATTGACCACTACCGAGTTGCTCGTAAAAGTGATGCATGCGATAAAAGCAAATTTCATCCCATAGCCGCTTTGATGCTGCTGCTATTTGGTGCTCTTCGCCTGCCGCCTGCTAGCTCCGTTGCTGGAGGCGTTGGGAGTATCGAACATGTCTTCTATTATGGGACGAGTTCGCAGTAAAGCGATGTGAAGAGTAGGCCTTTTTTTATAGCGCAAGCGATTTCCGAAGCGCCGTCAGCCGTGGCTTCGATGCGAAATCAGTTAGGCCTAGCGACGACTATGGCAGCCTGGTACCTGAGCGCAGTTCGTCGCCTGGCGTTGCCGCAGGCGGTTTCGTTGCCGAAAGATCCACTTTTGAACAGGCATGTTGTCGTTGCTCGAATCTAGGAAGCATTATCTCTCGTACAATGGCTGCTTTTTATTTCCTTGTGCGAACGTCTAGTACGCCGAGCATGCAGGCCGGCCGGCCAGCCTGAATCACGTCTGGCGGCGTCATAAAAAAAAGAGCTAAAGAGTGTTCTTGACGTAAATAATAAACCATTGGGACAAGAAATGTGAAAAATGTGTCATTTTTGAGGATCGCTGACCGATACTGAGCTGCTGGAAAAAGTAACAACTGTGATAGGAGCAAATTTCTTGCCAAAACCGCCTTGCAGCTGCCTCTGGTCCGATGTTGGTGTCCGGCTCACCTGGCGCCCGAAAATTGACCATACTATTATTTTATTGTGAGATGATGCTGCTGACAGTAAAGCAATGTGTAGAGTAGGCCTTTTATAATAGCGCAGGCGACTTCTGAAGCGCCGGCCGCTGCGGCTTCGACGCGAAACAAGCTATAAACTTAACGACGACCACGGCAGCCAGGCAGCAGCAGAGCTCGTCGCTCCGAGAGCCCGCGAGCGGTGCCGTTGCCGCAAGCTCCCAACATAAGCAGGCATGCTTTGTCGCTGCTCGAGTATAGCTGGCAGGCTTTCTGTTAGCACGGTGATCTTGTCTTTTCTTGTGATATTTGTACACCATCCCAAGCAGCGCTCAGTCACCGCTGCACTTTAGCGAAGTGCGACACCTTTTGTGGGCGGAGCTCGGGTAGAGCGGCGCAGCGATGCTTACCGCTCCGTGTGTCCCTGCTTGCTCTGGGGCGGCAGTTCGCAAGCAACAATCGGTGCGGCGCGCCGGCCAAGTTTTCGCGCATGTGTCCCCTGCTTTCTGCTCAAACGGCATTGATCCGGAGCCCGAAGCGCAGCTGCGTGCAGCCACCGCTGAGATGGGCTTCGAGCCTTATCAGTACACGCCATACCGAAACCCACAGGGCGACGACAGTCGCAGCTAGGAAACTTGGAAAGGCGGGCGCAAAGATTTGACGAGAACACGTGTTTTTGTGATTATTGCAGCCGCCGTAGACAAACCTTTTTTAACAGCCGATCTGATCAAAAGCACGGGCTCAACATTGATGTTCAGGTTTTTCGACAGCACCTCCACAAAGCGGGTCTTCAACGCAAGACAGCCATCGAAACCCTTTGCTTTCGAATCACCACAAAGCCGCCTGTCTTCATTTCGGAGAATCGCATAAGATTGCACTGTGGAGGATTGGGGCCAGGGGATGTTCACCACTGATCTCCACTAGGTGGCTGGATGCCGCATTCCCGCTTTCCGAGACGAGCGCGAGTGAAGCCACTGGAAGTTGGACGGCTTGTCCCGGAAGTCGGGTGTCTGCAGTGTATTTCAATGCAAAAAGTCGCGTCTTTCGTACTTTCGTTCTCAGTTTTTTGCGTTGTTCTCGTGTAACGTCTGCTGTTATATTAAAGGAACAGGCAAGCTGAACGCGAGAAATGTGAGCATTGTGTGCAGAACCCTGTAATTTCTGCGAAAGCGAAGAAAACGGGCATGCAGGCCAGGTATCACCCTGCCTCGGCAAAGGGGTACGTGCATTAAACGCGATATTCTTGCCTGGTTCTTGTCTTCCGAGCGTAAAGGAGAACGAGTGGAATGACGATGAGGCTAGGTCATCTTAAAGCCGAATTTTCGTGCAGCAAAGAAAAAGCACAGTGCGAGAGGAACGACTGACCAGAAAGACGAATGCTGCAGTGCGCGTGAGAAGCGCTGTTAGAAGTCAACTGCACCAAGCACCACGGATTAAAGCCCATGCAGGCTCAACTTGCTCTGATACGAAACAGTACATGACACGCTCCGTCGAAAAAGCAGTACCATACCTTTTGGAGGCGCTAATGTGAACCAACCGAACACCGTCGACACCTCACAGGATAGTAGCCTAGCCCTCGCTCCGGTTCGGTCTAAACGTAATTCGGTAGAATGGTCGCTGCCTGGGGAATGTTTCAACCTATTCTTTCTTATATTTATCCCCCATTGATAGCATAACTTGGGCTTGAGCGTGTGAACAAGCATCACAGTAAAGAGCAGAGTTGGCGAATCTAGGCAAACGAGACGACACCGAGCCGAGTAGACGAGGCTCCATACTTGCTGCGTGTAGCGACGTCCTGTCGTCTGCTAGTGTCGTCCCATTGCGATGAAATGGACCCTTAATTTTGAAACGTCCTTCCCGAAGACTTCGCTGGTCTCCTCGCTCAGTTCACGGCGCAACAGGTAGGCATTGTCATGTAAAAAGACGAGAACGACGGAAAGATGAAATGCTAAGTCGGAAAACAAAACTGGAACTGAAAAACCGTGCTGAGGTCAGATTTCATGCACTGCCAAAGGCTGACTTCCGGGACAAGGCCGCTTACTTCCGGTGGCTTCACTTTCGGGCGCCCGATGCGGCATCCAGCTCCCCTATTGGACATCAGTGATGTTCACAGATGAGAGCACCAGGACGGGTCACCATAGATTGAAAGTGTGGCGTCAAGGCAACCAGTGGAAAACGTTTGCACCCCAGTTTTCTAAAATTTCCATGCTCTTTAATAAGATGTGGCCCTGCATTTATTCAGTTAGTGGTTGTGATGTGCACACCACACTGTGGACGGATTTTTGGAACGCGGCGTGTCGGCAGTGGTGCGTTGGACAGCGGAGCGCCGTGCGTGCCAGACCCGCGTTGCGCGTGTACGCGTGCGAGTGGTGTGCGCGAGGCAGGCACGAGGAGCGTAGAGCTACGTGTCAGAAAACCGAGCTGTTGAGGAAGAGACTGCACCACAAGTCTAGTCATTCAAGCGTGGAAGTGGCGGCTGTCGGACGCTGGATCTGAGCTGCCATTGACTTTCAAGCGTGGAGGTGGCAGCCGTCAGACTTCGGGTCTGTGCTGCCGTGAACTTCCCTTAAATCAACGATGCAGGCCTACTGCGGTCGCCACTTTGCTGCCACGGCTTCCTTGGATGGGCTGCATAGGCCTACGGTGTATCGGGACGCCGTCGACGGGGCCTGGCTACGGTTTTCCTGCTGCAGCTGCCCAGTTCTTGGGGGCGACTGACAGAAGTTCGTCAGCGTCTCCCGTGTCCGTCTCCGTTCCTCACCTCCTCGTGCTCTACCACCGCTTCTCTGGACGCAACGCCAGCGACGCATCGCAAGTCGACAACCCGCGTCTCGCAACCTGCAAGGCATTCCCGCTTCACGTGGGACGCTTTGTACTCGGTGAACTCTCTCCTTTTAATCTGTTGTGTTTTACGCGTGCCTAGTGTGTGTTTTCCTTGGCGTTTCGCTTCTTTTATTGGCTACTTTGCTTTAAAATATAAACACGGCTTCGTTTTGTTTTGTTTGATTTGTTTGTTCTATTCTTCTAACCTGCACGCGAAAGCGTTCCCCTCCAGCAGTCGGAGACGCGTCACCCCGATTCGCGACAGTGGTACTGTGGTAAGAGTAGTAACAAAACTTAACAGGCATAACCCCACGACGAATGTTACCTGACGATGCGACCTCCTAGATTTAAAGAACATAATATACCAAATTAGCGTTTGAAATCAGTGTTCTCGGCTATCTTGACTGCTTTTTGGCTGCTGCATGCTGTGCATTAACGGATCAAGGTGCATTCTAAGCGAACGAACAAAACAAAACCAGGCTAGAGTGACAGCGTTGTCCCTGTTTCAGTGCCAGGTGCCTATTTAGCCGAAATATGCAAGAAAAGGGCTAAGGTGCAGCAGCGATGGGGCTAAGCGCATTGTACAACTTTTAAACGCGTAAACACAGTGTTAACGTTTCTTTTACTTGATGCAGCTTTGATCCCACCTGCTTCAAGCGAGCAAGGCTCAGCGGGCGCTCTTCCGTGAATGTGTCGGGAGCCATCCCAGCCGATGGGTTGGGTACCCTTATACAATGTGTGAACGGTTCACTGCAGCAGAATACTGTAATGTAATTGAGCAGGTTGTCCTGCCTGATGTTTTGGATGGACCATTCCAGAATGAGCTGTTCTATTATCAACATGACCTTTCTCGAATTCATACTACACGTTACGTGGAAGCCTTTCTAGAGAACCTCGCCATCCGTTAACTTCCGTGGCCAGCGAAAGGAGCAGGCATAATTCCCTCGAAAATTTCAATTGGATTACCACGGTTGTCACGACTGTACTTAAATAAAAAGATCAATGACTGCCTTGGGCTGCTGTTCACGCCTAGCGGGTCAGGCATCGCGGCACTGAGCTATAGCCACAGAGCAGTGCGCGTCCATGTTAAGGCGGATTCTTGCCGAATGAGACTGTAGCATAGAGTAATATAGAAGTAAAGAGCGGACACTCCCGTAGGCCCCAGCGGCCGACTTTTGTGCACAGCGCACCTAGCGGACCCGGGGAAACGCACTGGCCTCAGAGATGATAGGCGACAACAGGAATCTTGGAGGCTCTACTTTCATTGCGTCTTGTGCGTTCTCCACTCTCGCGGAGGAGGCGGTGTCACATTGCCCAGCTGAGCAGCCGGCCACCAGCGTGACGATTACGGAGCACGCAACGATTATCCAGGTTTCGACGTGCAACGCTCGTCAAAAGCGTTTGGCTTTGATCGCTTGCCTGGACGCCGCGGCGAACACGTCACCCACAAGCCGCAAAGGCGTTATGCCACGCATCGTATGCGCTTGGCAAGCGGCAGTGAACCTACTACGTGCATTCTGTCAGGGTGACAATGAGCGCATCAGTCACTCCACAGAAGGAAGCCAAGACATGCCAAGACCATACTCTTTTTCTTTTTTTTATTTGCACGTTCAGTGCCATCTGGCGGAAACAGGGAAGCGCCGAACTCGGCCGCGAAAGGGCCCGAGTGTCCGCTCTTTACTTTTATGTTACTCTATGACTGTACCAGTTACTACTGCGCAGTATTTTTTTTTCGAGCAACCCTTCTTTATGATAAGTTCAAATTCTGTGTCATCTTGCGCTTTCGTTTGAATTCTGCTTCATATCTTTCTTAGGACAATAAATTTGATATGGACTGGAAGAGATTCACGCTTCAGTTCTCTTCTGCACGCAATCATCCTTGCGGCATGAAATCGTGCCGCATTTTACTTGCTGGGCCGAGTGCCAGTCATGCCTGGCACAAGGAAAACACACGCGGTGCGATAGTGCCAGCCGGAACAAGATTCTAGCGTTACGGCGGCGCCGACTGAAAACGGCGATTCGCCTAGCGACAGCCAAGGCATATCGCAGTTGGATACGGATCCTCGTACTGAAGGGCCGGCGCTTAGTTGCGCTGATTGTGTGGAAGGCCACGCTTCCCGCTGTTCGCGTTTTCTTTTCATCGCGATAGTACGTGAGCGGAGTCAAGGGCTCTGTTATACTCCGACGTAACTCGCGCACGCACGCACGCACGCGCGCGCGACACTGCCACGTCACGTTGGCCAAAGCGAGACCGTCTATTACAGTGCTCTAGAATATGCCCAATATACTATAGCACTGTACCTCTATACTCCGACACCGCTTAACCACCGACGTGTTCGGTGGCTTCGGCGCGCTCTGACGGTGCTGGCGTCGGAATGCAACATGTGCCGTTTCCAAGGCAGATATGCCATGGTAGCGAAAGCTCCATAGACGCCAATTGGTCAAAAAGTGGCTGCTCATGGGCATCCCAGCGCCCCTGGATTTTGGGGGGCAACTACGTATGACGAATGACGTCACGAATGACGTCACGGATACGTATGCTTTTCGCGCGAATTATAAATCAGTCTTTTTGTAGAATCCGCATTTTCGAGACCGCGTCCCTTGGAGGTTGTTGCCTTTCAACGCACGCCAACCTTTGCCAGTCAAATGTGCTCGAGTTCCTGCTAGTCATATCCTTATTTGTGAGCAATTGGAAACCCAATAAAAGTTTCTGTCAAAGAAGGCAGCGTAGAAAGGCAGCAACCGTTCCAGACAAAGGCTAGGCATGCATGATTCGCAGCGCAAATACTGGTGCAAGTGCCCGTACATGTCATTGGTCTCTGAGTATAGCCAGGTATGATCCCCAAAACACTGGCCCATGTGCACAGTCCCGAACAGAGTGTACGGCAAGTATCGTTCTCATATTGATGGTTTATACATCAACCAAACAAATACAGTGATAAAGCACACCAACAAAAACGCATGTCACAGGCAGCACTGTTTAAGTTTGGTAATCATGTCAGTGGTAATAGTGCACACAGGAAAAAGCCCTAAGGTGCTACAAATGTTGCCAGTTCGAAGACTTAAATGTACAAAAAACATGCTATGACAACTTCGATGGAGGTAAAAATGGCATCAAATAGGCGCATCAAGATACACATGGGGCATAGAGCACTAACACTACTCTTCACATTTCATTTCTTCAACTGAAAGATTATATCAGCAATGGCTACACCTGCATGACAATATTAAAACCAAGTTTTAGCATCAACAAACCTGCTCAACACTAGAGCCCTACACCATACATAGGGCCTGCGCACAACCCAGAGACCTGCTTCTTGTCGCTAACCGGAGTAATTGGAAGCAATTCTAATCAAACTAAAAGATACATGAAGTGCACTTTACAATGAAGTGCAAGGACATTCAATACAGCCAGTCTAGTCCTTCATCGAGTAGGCACAACATTGTGACGCAGCCATCTTGGCCGCAAATACGCTGACGGTTCGTAGCGCTTGGAACAAACCCTCAGGTCTCGCAGCTGCCACTGCGTGTTTTCCAGGCTGAGGTTGCGGCAGAACTGCATCCGCGTTCTGCACCTGGTCATAATGCAGCGTGCATGTTATACAACTGCACCCAAATGAATATCATATACTCCAAGCGTCAATGCGCCATGATTCGTTTCACCTAAATGCATCTGTAATAGGGGCGTGCTATCTCTCTACTGTGGCACCTCCCCTGCATGCACACCTCCCCTGCATGCACCCTGTGCGGCGACCCTCACGCCACACTCTCCCACATCCTTTTCGGCTGCCCTGCTGATCCTCCCCCGCAGGGACAGCCCGCGTTATCAAGTTGGGAGGACTGGGAGGTCGTGCTCTCGTCTCCGGACCCGCCATCGCAGCTTGCTGCGGTGCTTCGGGGTGCCGACGTCATGAACAAACACCACATGAACGTTCCGACGTAGAGTGGGACCGTGCGGTGGTCCAGGGACCCAAGGGGGGTCTAAACACACTTGCCATAATAAAGTTTTTCTCTCTCTCTCACCTAAATGCAGTACATTATATATTAACTATGGCAGAAATGCTCGCGTCAAGCATCAGCGCCTCAGAGTGCGGTTACGCTCGCCTGATACCACGCAGCTAGCTGCTTTTATGCTCAAAGAGTGCCGGCGGCGAAGCAGCGAAATGAGTTTAAAACTACATTGACGGTCATGTACATGTAGAAAGGCAATAACTACTGCTGAACGAATTCATTTAAGGCACCGTCAAGGCGGCGCACATGCACGTGGTTGAGTTTCGATACTTTAGGTTTCGAGGGGATCCTCAAACTGGCTTCACGGTTTTGGGAAACCCATTAATGTCATGCTAAGAGCTGTTAGGCAGCACATTTGGTTTTAAATAGGCCCTGCGGTCACCAGAAGGCACGTGGTTGCTTCTGAAACCTCGGTATCAAGTTTACGTTTGTGACAGTCGGCTGCACAAAACTAACTATGAATAAAACAAATGGTGGGCCTTTTCGCACACCTTAGGACGGCAAGTGCGTGCCCTGCGATTTACTTAAATATCCCCGATAACATGAAGCCAAGTACGCATGAAACGGTTACAACTACGAAACAGACGCCAAAAGTCCGACAGAAGCACATCTAGAGCAGACGACAATGACAAGAGCTCACCTCTGAAAGTGCAGCCAGGTACAGTGGGAAGCGGTGTAGTAAGACACCGACGGTACAGTCCACGCTGTCGCAGTGTGCCACAGAGCAAAATTCTCCACATGCTGAGAGCACATCTTGAAATGAAGAGCTAGAGGCTTCAAACCAACACTGCGCGGGCGTGACACAACGACGCGAAAAGGTTTCGCACTAGCCGTATACCGAAGGAAACGACAGAACCAATAAAACCGCTGCAGCGGTGCGGCGGGGTGCAAATCTGACCAGTGACGTAGCCAAATCTTTGTTCGGGGGGTGGCTCATGTTGCAGCGTGACTTCCTCATAGAATTTGTAGAGGGATCAAACGTAAGAACAATAACTCCATTGCCATTAAAATGCCATTGTGTATCAGTTAAAGCTACTAACGGTCAAGGCAAGTGAACTATTTATTTTTTTTAATAAAAGAATATTCGTACTTCTTAAAAATCGTGGCAGACATAACTGATACCAAGGCTTCCATTTTTTGCGTATTTAATAAGTAAAGAAAACATCACACGAAGTCTAGAACTATATCAGTCCGAAACCATCAAAGCAGTCCATGCCGCTGATATGAAAAACTTAAAGGCCATGAAATTAGCAAGTAGAAAACAAATATTTTAATGTATCTTTGTCGTTCAAGAACCTTTACATTTTTGTACATATGCAACGGCCAGCAAAAAATCACAACGACGCAGTCCTTCGTTCCAGTGTACTGCTCAGCGGCAGCTGTCACCGGTCATGTATTGCAAGTAATTGCACCAAAATTTTAGAGGCAACAGCGAGCACATGTATAAATGAGTCCTGCAAAATATGCATTAGAAGTGCGAAGATAAAATAGGGTATTAGAAATGCAAAGATACAATTTGATAAAGAATTTAAAAGTGTCAGTGGAAACAATGTCACTGTATGTATACACAAAACCTTACAACAAGATATTGAAATACACGTATGTCTCCATTAAATCTACGTATCTAAGCGAAAGTCACTCTATATAATGCGTCAAACAAGGCAAATAAACATCTTGCACAATTACAGATAGTAAAATTTGCACACGGAAAGACAGGCGATCCATGCAAGAGCAAAACTATGAGAGCAGAAGCCGCGATATGTACTTGGGATATGCTGCGGTCGCGACAGCACCATATGGTTAGGATAATAGAGGAATAAACAATACAGAAATAAATACGAAAGTATGTAATTTATAACTACCTGCCCGACGACAATTATTCTGCACCCGTAATTACAGAAGGGTATTCTTTTCGTTCAAAGAAAAAGTAAAAGCAGTTAGCCAAAAAGAAGGAGAAGGAGAAACGAAAGCCACGAATGATGCCACAAGTTGAAATAACCAGTATCCGAGACTGTATGTTGGAAAACTCCGTGTGGACAGGGCTTTCAATAAGCAAGGTCAATCAAGAGACGGTTTTAGATGTCCTCAAAATTTTCGTATTCGCATGGAAATTTTAATCATGATGCTAATTGATACTTGCGTTACGTAACTCCAGGTGCATGGGCACCTGTAGAATGTAGAATGTAGAATGTAGAATGACTTCGGGCGCCGGTGGTTGGTGTGGTCAGCGGTGCGTGACAGTTCGAGAAAATTTCAGGTGGGGGCTGATAAGTCCGCCCCCGCCCCCCCTCTCCCTCCCCCTCGCTACGGCTTTAAATCTGACCTGACGGTGATAGAGAAGCGACGAGCAAGGACGACAAAAACTTCTCAAAGGGGCCATTTTGAGACCGGCGAGCTGAATTTACACGCTTTCCCAGACGCGCCGTTGCAGAGCGCCGGCGATAAGGAATCGCTTCGTAAGCTCCGCTACTGGCCGTGTACCGAAACAATGCCTACAAAAGTCGCGCTGCAAATGCACCGCACACTCATAAACAGGCAGCGCAAAAAGAGCGTTGCAAAAAATTCCAAAATTCGGCGTAATATTTTGCTAAAATAATTTACCTATTTAATGAGGTGTGGCATTCAAATATTTAATTTTTCGGTTGTTGTATGGCATTTTATATGCACTTATGTATTTCTTTACATGAGTGTTTTGCTCTCAAAGAGGCTGTGCTGCAGTCGCGCTAAACTGTGTTTGGGCCCAGCCTTCGCCACCATTCTACATCCGACTTGCCTATTCTGCGCCGGGCGCGTCGAAGCCGCGAACCCAGAATGCACCGCGCGCGTTGGCTGCGGAGCGCGTAGCCGCTACTCGGAGGCAGCAGGCCGGTCGAATGGATTTCTGCGCATGCGCGCCGCTTGTCGCTCAGCGCTGTATCGCGTCAACGCGGAAGGAGCATATGGGGGCGAATTTCAGCCGGGCGCAGCGTCGCCAACGTGACGTGTCCGACAACCGCCGCGCTTGCGCGCGTCGAGAACGTCGGAGTACGTGTGTGCGCTCGAAACCGCAAAGCCCTCCGAGAGCGTGTGGGTGTCTGGTATCAGCGGTGCTATGTTATCAGCCTTCTCGGCTTCCTGCGTATGCCCGAAGGGAAAAAGAGCTGTTACATAGCCGAATGCAACCACCAGTGACATCTTGGGTATCAAATGCACGGGGAGCGTTTGTTAAGTAAGTCCAACGATAAGAAGAAGGACCAAGAGTGTCACTTGGCAAGTGCATTTTTATACTGTTGTTGAATATATCAACACAGGGCAACGGCTCTTGCTGGCGTCTGCAGCTCATGTCTCCCTACGCTGCCTATATAAATCAAGTCACTACGTGCGTTACATCGCGTCCTGAACTGGTGACAGACGTGAGCCCTGCAAGCCTGCCGCTGAGCGCGTAGACTAACTGAAAAACCGAGTCCCGACGTTCTGGTTGAAGGGTGAGTCCAGATTTTTAATTCATAATTCGGTGCTCTTGCGGTCCGGACATTGGTGTCCATCAGAGGCAATATCTGTGCAGTTACAAAGTGATATTTTTTTTTCATCGTAAACTTTGAAGCAATTCGGTATGACATATTTTGCGGGATAGGTGTAACTGCGAGTAGAGGAGAGCTAAGTAGCTCATCACATTTTCTGTAGAGTTCGTCTTCATTTAATGAGGACCAGCGGTTCGAAGCAACGTGCTCGCGAGGCATTCCTGAGAAGTATAAGGTCACAGTTGCCGAACCACCAATGCGGCTGAACGCGAGATGGTGGTAATGGTGATGAATTTTTAATCCATAAGGGCATCTGTGGGCAAAGAGCGCCATGGCACAAGGTGTTTTCGACTAATCAAGTTGGGGCTAAAGACCCATTTTCCAAGCATTTCACTTCAGAGGAGCGACCTCCAGATCAAGGGAAAGCTTGTACTCATTGTATCACCAGTGGGCACCCTGAGGCACTGGAGATCGAACCCCGCACCTCCGGCATGCGCGGAGGATGATGAACCACTTCGCCACCGCTGCGGCTGAACGGGAGAGTTTGTGTTAAAGTACTAATGATATGGTATTTATTGAGCTCAGAGAGAGAGAAAAAGACTTTAATGGATAAAGGAGAGGTCTGGCTTTAAAGATTAGAAAAAGCGCACCAGGAATCGTTATTCCATAACTCGTCACCGCGGTGCAAAGCATTTTAAGCTAGCTTCAATAACACCGAATATATCTGGATCAAAAATGATGTTTTCACACTCCTTCCTCACCACATACATATCGACGCGCCAGAAAAAAAATATACATATAAAACACGTCGCTCCTGTAGCCTGCCGCGCCCCGTCTAGCCCCCTCGAGCGTAAGTCGCTTCGGTGCCCTTAATGAGAAGTTTCACACAGATTCCCCAATAATGTCATCCAGGTGGGCTGGGTTTAGAGCACGCTATGAGGTTTTGCTCAAATCGATTGCGTGCTACATCGAGCGACAGGTTTTGTTTTTTTAATTAGGGTCATCGCAGCGATTTTAAACTTGACTCGAATGCTCACAAAAGTCACCTCTACGATAGTCCTTCAGTGCATGAAATGACTATGCATTTACTGATCTGTTGCGCTAGAATATGGCCAGCAAAATCATTTCAGTGTCCATTTATTGAGAAAGGCTGAACTACACAACAGCAAATAGGTGTAGATTGTGTGGAAACTAAAAAAAAAGATATCAGGTGCCTTTAAGCGTCCTTACCTGCGGAAATGCGAAAGCCATGCGTAGTCCGCTATCTTAGACTTATACAAACTTTATTATATCAGATAATCAGGACCGCGGCCTCGCCATCCCGTCCTTGTCAGACGGCTGAGATCCCCTGGGACCGGGCGGCTTCGAAGGCATATCTGATGGTCTCTTTTTGTTCTTGGAGGTCCTGGCTGTGTAGCAAAACCTCCCATGACTCCTTGCAATTCACTAAAGGTGTGGATTGGGCGCATGCCCACATCATATGGGCTAAGGTGGCTCGTTCTCCACAGGCCCTACATTTCCCGTCATTGAAGCCGGGCATGAACCTACTCAGCGTGGCTGGATTCGGAAAAGTGCCCACCTGCAACTGCCGCCATGCTACTTCCTCCTTCTTGCTCAGCTTCTTGTGCGGTGCGGAGTATTCTCTTCGACTAATACCCCTGTCACACGGGCACTGTAAAGGTACTTTCAACTAAAGCTCCATTACTCCAAGGGAGAACGCGCGCTGCCACACGGACGCGCCTAAGGACACCTAGTTCAAAGGAACTTCGAATCAAGGCAGCTCGAGTTTGTCCTTTGAGGCTGCAAGGGAGTACTCTCTCTCCCAGTAAGTTAGCAGCAAAAATAAATGGGGATAAGAAACGATCGATGCTCTTTTCTTAAATTTGCTTCGTAAAATTATTGATGTTTTAAAATATAAGGTTATTTGTTTTGTGGCGGTTTCACCGTGCCATACTCTCGTCCCGGATTTACAAGCGCCACGGTAACTACGACGCCATGTCGGCCATGTTTGTTGTTTTCAGCAAGTACGGACAGTGGCGGACAGCAGATAGTGCCACATCTGCGGTGCCGTTGCTAGACACCCTGCCGTTGGCACTAGACTCACTGGATGCCGCTAGTCGCCAACACTACCCGCTCTCCGAGACTGCACTGCTTTTTTTTTCTGTGTGTACAGCTTCGTGCTTTTTTTTATTTTTGACAAAATGAGTGGCAGTGAATCCGCGGTGGACCCTACTGCAAAACCGCCAAAACCGCGGACCACGTGGAGTGAAAGAGAGACTTGGGCCCTCATCTCGCTATGGGAAG
The DNA here is from genome assembly GCF_055824585.1 of Amblyomma mixtum. NCBI lineage: Eukaryota > Metazoa > Arthropoda > Arachnida > Ixodida > Ixodidae > Amblyomma > Amblyomma mixtum. Next base: position 236,681,831 of record NC_143013.1, read on the forward strand.
AAAATTTAGATAGCCTCAGGGCCGAGAAACAAAACGCAAAGGTGTACGAGGCCATCGCTCAAGGCCTTGCTCGAAGCGGGATTTTTAAATCCCGCAAACAGGTGCAGTCGAAGATTGATAACCTCACTCAAGCCTACAGGTAAGGCATTTGCTGGTCTTAAATGAAGTGTTCTGAGCTGATTGCTAATGCTTTTATAGGAATCGGTGCGCAGAAGCTGCACGGTTTCGTGAAAGTTTGCGGAGTGAGGATTGAGCCGCGTATTGTAGTCGCCGAGAAGGCGGGATGAAAGCTTTCACTGGCTGCTGTATCACAATCAGTTAAAAACGAATGTGTAGCTGCATTGAATGTCCCGACCCTCTACTTGTGAGCTATATTACGCGGCGCCCCCGAGATGCACTTTTCACAGTAGATAATTTCATCTTTCTGTATGCAGCTTGCTCTTGCTACTCATCATTTCCTGCTCATTCTGACACTTGCGTGCGAATAACAAATGAGTGAAACTGTTTCAGGAACTGCTCCAAACAACGGACGACGGGCTCAGCGCCGGTTCCGTGGATGTACTTCACGGAAATCCACAGGTTTCTGGGCAGCCTGCCAGCCAATGATCATTCACTGGTCGAAGAGAGCGTGACAGTGGAACAGGTAGGCAGCAATTTTCTTCGGCACGGCATTAATGCTTGCTGTTAATCACGCGAGTGAACCAAAGTGCAGTGCATGCCGCTGCACTCCCTTTTACGCCAAACATTGTGCACATTATGACTCAGTTGTATAGAAATGAAACCATATATTTATAAGCACAGTGGTCTTCCATGGTCTCCTACATGCATATTGACTCATGCAATCAGTGCTTTCTCTAAAATGAAATTCTTCCTTCATTCAATTCATGTGAATGTGAACTTGTTCACTGCTGGAAATGTTATTTTATTGTTGTACCAAATCAAAAGCTGTTTGCATGGTATGGTACAGCGCCATCATTTTCTGTTCACATGAATTTCAGTGCAACTGCTGAGAAGCACGAAATTTTTTTAAGAAGTCTGCACAACAAGAGTTAAGTCGAGAATGTTTTGCTGCTTTCATTGCCACCAGTACATGGAATATGATAAGCGCATGTAAATTCTCTTGGCCACAGGAAGGCGCCTGTCCTGTGGTATCTTCTGTGTTTTGTTTGTTCGCGCCCACAAATTCCATCATAAATTCTCTTGCATTTGTTTTCTTTAGCTCATCGCCAGCATGGAAGGTGGCGCAAGTCCACCAAGGAGCACAGCTGGGGATCTGGACGTACCCAGTTCATCACAGAATGCCTTGTGCACAGCTGTGTGCGAGGATGAAGAGCAAGGAAATGAAAATGAAGAGCCAGGCAACATCCAGAGGCGGCGCTCGCGCAAAAGGAAGGCTGAGAGCTCGAGCTTCCAGCAGCAGCTGCTTGAAGAGCAACGCCAGCTTCGCATCGCACTGGCAGCTGCCTCAGAGAAGGAAGCGCAATTAATGGAACGCCACGTCAATGCTCAAGAAAAGCTTGTTGATTTGATGGGGAAATTTTTTAATAAAACTTAAAAGGAGTAGGTAAGTCGAAAACCAGCGGAAAGGACGCGCTCACAAGGAGGAGAAGTATACAGGACAACGCTGGAAACACAACTGAAAATTCTTTACTTGCTGTATCGCCAACATCACAACAGGGCGCACATGCACGAGAGCAACCACAAACGATAACAGGACAACAAAAACAAAATTGATTAAGCGACCGAAGATTGCATGTGGCAACCTATGTCCCATTCATGAAACTGTACTCTTTTGCCGTGAATCTAACGGAGCTGTCACTGATGCATTCAGTTCCTAACTGCTTGATTTTGAAGGCTTCCAAGATTTCTCGTTAGAAACGCAGATAGACGAGAAATCTTGGAAGCCTTCAAAATCAAGCAGTTAGGAACTGAATGCATCAGTGACAGCTCTGTTAGGTTCACGGCAAAAGAGTACACTTTCATGAAAGGGACATAGGTTGCCACATGCAATCTTCGGTCGCTTAATCAACTTTGCTTTTGTTGTCCTGTTATCATTTGTGGTTGCTCTTGTGCGCCCTGTTCTGATGTTGGCGATACACCAAGTAAATTATTTGCAGTTGTGTTTCCAGCGTTGTCATGTGTACTTCTCCTGCTTCTGAATGCGTCCTTTCCACTGGTTTTCGACTTACCATGCACCAACTGGCCGAACAAGCTTCGCTTCTTCAATATTCAAAGGAGTGAAGACACAAGACCTTTGCTGGCGTGTTTTGTTCTTTTTAAATAATGCGCTAAATATTACATTGATCACACAAGTTAAAAAGTCCCCTGTACGGCTGCGCCAGTTGAAATCCTCTCTTAAGATCTCGTAGAAGGGAACTGCTGTTGAAGATGATAATTGTAGGATGGTTGACGTCTTGCAGATTCGTATTGCTCAATCACATTGCAAGAGGACACTTCTGGAGAGGTTAACTTTCTATAACAATTAAAAGCACAAAGGAAGATACAAGCAAGTAGAAAACATATTGTTACGGGGAAATACTATATACATTTATTTACAAGCCGAATGTGGATAGTTCCTAGCAGGGAGCACCAACGCGAACAAAAAACACCATCAACCTCTTCTTCTTCGTTCGTCCCTTTCGTGCAGGAGTTCACTTCGTCGTAACATGACCCCCGGAAGCACAAGCGCTGTCCCGGCGCTAGGCCGATGATAGAGGAGCTGCGTGGTAGGGCTTGAGGCGCGTAACGTGAACAATATCGGTGGGTGCTCTACATGATGAGGATGCAGGTGTATGAGGAGCAACTTCATACGTGACGTCAATGACCTGATGCACAACACGATAAGGACCATAGTAGGGAGACAAAAGTTTCTCAGAAAGACCGACGCGGCGGGAAGGGGACACAGAAGAACGAGCGACCCCGGTTCGTATGTGACATGGCGATGGTGATTATCATACAGAGACTTTTGTGCTTGCTGGGACGCTTGTAGCCGAGTACGGGTGATTTGGCGAGCGTCTGCAGCTTGAGCAATGGCGTCACGGGCATAGGCGGTGACTGGACGGTCAGCAGATGGGACGAGTGTATCCAAAGGCAGGACGGCGTGTCTCCCTTATAAGAGATAGAAAGGAGAGTAGCCAGTTGTGTCATGCCGTGAGGTGTTGTAAGCGAACGTGACGTAGGGCAAGGCGAGATCCCAGTCTTTGTGGTCGGGGGAGACGTACATAGACAACATGTCTGTCAATGTTCGGTTCAAACGCTCGGTTAGCCCGTTGGTCTGCGGGTGGTATGCTGTGGCAATCTTATGCTTGGTGGAACATGAACGCAGGATGTCGTCAACAACTCTGGACAGGAAATAGCGTCCGCGGTCTGTGAGTAGCTGACGAGGGGCACCATGTTGCAGAATGAGATTGTGCAAAAGAAAATCTGCCACATCGGTCGCGCAGATCGTAGGCAATGCATGGGTGATCGCATACCGAGTGGCATAGTCTGTGGCTACTGCAACCCACCTATTTCCGGATGCCGAGGTCGGGAATGGTCCAAGGAGGTCGAGCCCTACACGGTGGAACGGTTCCACAGGCACGTCTATAGGATGCAGAAGACCAGGAGGTGGTGACGTAATGCCGCACTGTACGGTATAATCCAGGCCAAAAGAAACGGCGCCGTATCCGGTCGTAAGTTCGTGCCACACCAAGGTGGCCAGCGGCAGGCAGGTCATGGAGTTCTGCAATTATAGAAAACCGCAGCTGCTGGGGAATGACTAGAAGGAGGGAGGGCAAGTTAGGACGGAAGTTGCGGCGATAGAGGATGTCATTTTCGGTAACGAAGAGCTGCAGGGACCGCTTCGAGCTTCCAGAGCTGAGGCCCTCGATGATGGTTTGCAAATAAGGGTCTTTGCGCTGCTCCTCGGCGATGTTGTGTAGATCAGAAATGCCAAACAGGGAAGGGATATCATCAGTGTCACTGAGAGCAGGTGGCTCGACAGGGTACCGAGACAGGCAATCAGCGTCTTGATGGAGACGCCCAGACTTGTACACGACAGTGTACGAATACTCCTGACGGCATAGCACCCAGCGGCCAAGACGCCCAGAAGGGTCTTTCCGCGAGGACAGCCAGCATAGGGCGTGGTGGTCCGTGATAACAGAAAAGGCACGCCCGAACAAGTATGGCCGGAATTTAGCAACAGCCCAAACCAGGGCGAGGCACTCACGTTCGGTAATGGAGTAATTTCGCTCGGCAGGTGACAGCAGGCGGCTAGCATACGCAACCACGCGGTATGGGCCCCGGGAGCGTTGAGCCAGCACGGGTCTGATCCCGTAGCCACAGGCGTCCGTGCGGAGTCCAGTAGGGGCCGCGGGATCAAAATGTGCTAAAATTGGGGATGATGTCAGCAGGCGGACAAGCGTGGAAAACGCATGCTGTTGATCAGTGCCCCAAGTAAAGTCTGTCGGTCTTCAGGAGGTCAGTGAGGGGACGAGCGATACGAGCAAAATCCTGAATAAAACGGCGAAAGTAGGAACACAGCCCAAGAAAACTGCGTACGTCTTTCTGGGAATGTAGACGAGGGAAGTGTTGCACCGCTGCAATTTTAGCTGGATCAGGACGTACACCGGAGGCGTCGACGAGATGTAAAAGAATGGTGAGTTGCCGGTGGCCGAAGTGGCATTTGGACGAGTTGAGCTGTAGCCCAGCCGTACGAAAGACAGTCAGGATACTCCTGAGACGGGCAAGGTGCGAGGCAAATGTGGGCGAGAAGACAACAACATCGTCAAGGTAGCACATACACGTAATCCATTTAAATCCGCAAAGTAGTGAGTCCATCAACCGTTCAAAAGTAGCTGGTGCATTACAAAGTCCGAACGGCATGACTTTGAACTGGTATAAACCGTCAGGTATGACAAAAGCTGTTTTTTCGCGGTCCTGCTCGTCAACGGTGATTTGCCAATAACCGGAACGAAGATCAATGGAAGAAAAGTATTGAGATCCGTGGAGGCAGTCGAGAGCGTCATCGATCCTAGGGAGTGGGTACACGTCTCTTCTTGTGATGCGGTTCAGGTGGCGATAGTCGACGCAGAAATGCCAACTACCGTCTTTCTTTTTAACAAGGACGACCGGAGAGGCCCAAGGACTGGACGACGGTTCGATGATGTCCTTAGGGAGCATCTTTTCGACTTCCTGTTGTATCACTTGGCGTTCGGAACTGGACACCCTATAAGGCCGGCGGTGCAGAGGAGCGGCATCACCGGTGTTGATACGATGCTTCAAAATAGTCGTACGAGCCAAAGGGCGGTCATTGAAATCAAGTATGTCCTGAAAAGATGCCAGAAGATGGCTAAGCGCCTCTGCTTGGTCGGAAGAGAGATCGGAAGCGATCATAATGGCAAAGTGGTCAGGTCTCGAAAGAGCTGTGACATGATTGGCCGGAGAGGACGATACACAGTTTGTGATTGCGGAGATCACGTAGTCGTCGGTGGGGGACACCGTGGCGAGGCACATGCCTTGAGGAAGCATCTGGACGTGCGTACTGAAGTTGAGAACAGGTAGACATGCGCTGTTTGCCGAGACTGTGACAACTGTATGGGCAAGGGCAACATTCTTTGTGACGGGCAAATCAAGGACAGGAGTGATGATATACTGGCCGTTAGGAAGAGGTGGAACAGATTTAAACAATTGTAGGGGTGCGTTTATTAGGCGTCCTCAAGAGACCGAACCGCCGTGCAGGATCTGGCAGCGTAGACGGGCGTAGCCAGCACCAAGAGAGCGGGGCAACTTCGTCGTCGTCAGGCGCAGCGCAGTGTCGGCGCATGGCGGTAGCGGAACCTGTCACAGTTGGCACACTACACAATACGTAAGTAGCGGCTTCAGGTGGCAAGCGGATGAACTAGGCAGTACAGAGACGGTGCACAACTGGGGCAGGTGGTTCTGAGAGGAACGGTAGGTCCAACTCAACAACACTTGTAGCACAGTCTATAAGGGCTGCGTGCTCACCAAGGAAATCAAGGCAGAGTATGATGTCATGAGGGCACTGATTCAGAACGGTAAAGAGCACGGTGGTTCGTCGGTCAGAAATCGTCACACGAGCAGCACACAAGCCGAGGACTGGGGACGTTGTGCCATCGGCAACTCGAACAGCAGCTGTAGGAGCAAGCGTCAGTACTTTGCGAAGGCGGCGTCGTAGGTCGGAACTCATCACAGAAATGTGGGCGCCCGTGTCAACCAGAGCAGAGACGGCAACGCCATCGATTTGTATGGTCAGTAAATTGCGCGGGGCACGAAGAACTAAGCGAGGATTTTGGGCCCGGGTCGTCACTGCAGCATCACCTCTAGACGCTGCAGAAACTAGTTTTCCGCCTGTGATCGTCCATAGGGGCCCGGAGAGGAAGCGCGTGGTCGTTGCGGCGAACGGGACTGGCGGCGTTGTGGGGATGGTGAGCGGCTGAAGCGGGGCGGCGAGACGTCGGTGGTGGGGCTTGATGGGACCAAGGGTCGCGAGGAAGAGCTTGAGTCTGCAGCGTCGGGGCGATAAGGTGGGGTCGAGTAACGGGTCCGCTGGGAGGAATACCATCGACTACGGCAATGACGGGCGATGTGGCCGACACGGGAACAGGTGAAACAGATGGGCCTGTCGTCAGGCGTACGCCACTCGGAGGGGTTGCGCGGTCGAGGAGCGGTGTAAACGGGTCGGACAGGGTAGAGAGGAGGGACTTCGAGTACATGGGAGGGTTGAAGAGCGGCGACAGAGTTTAAACCTAAGTTAGCAATTTCCTGGCGCACGACGGCTTGAATAAGTGGAAGGTGCAGGGGCTGGTTGGCTACGGATGTTGGTAAAGGAGCCGGAGCAATGGCTTCAAGCTCACGGCGCACAATACGGGTCACGGTCTCAGGCGAGGTCAGCTGGTTACGAGAACAAAGATCTTGGCAGGACGAAGACGCAGCCGTGTTGGGCAGGCGTGCGATATGCTGACTGATCCGTCGGCTTTTGGCGTCCTCGAAGCGGCGGCATTCTTTTATGATGCCTGCAATCTTGTCACAGTTTTTGTAAACGAGCAGATTGAAGGCGTCGTCTGCGATGCCCTTGAGCACATGTCCAACTTTGTCAGCCTCACTCATCTCTGTATCTACCGTATAGCACAGAGCCAACACATCCTGAATATAGGAGACGTAGGACTCCGTGGATGACTGGGCGCGGCTTGCGAGATCTCTTTTTTGCGGCAAGCTGCCGGCCGAGCGGTTTGTCGAAAAGGTCGATAAGTTTCTGTTTACAGTCATCCCAACTGGTCAATGTCTCTTCGTTGGTATCGTACCACTTGAGCGCCGTGCCCTTAAGGTAAAAAACGACGTTCGCAAGCATGAAAGTTTGGTCCCACCGGTTGTTAGCGCTGCACCGTTCATACTTGCGAAGCCAAGTCTCGACGTCAGCGTCGTCGTCCCCAGAGAAGGGTCCAGGATCACGAGGGTGTGTGAGGACGACGGAGGACACCAATGCTGCCGAATCTGGAGGAGTTGTTTCCGTCATTGTCGGCCGTGGAAGGTAGGTCGGGGGTGGAAGTTTGACGTCTCCTGTAATCCCCCGCCATTCGGCGCCCCCTTCATCCGCTGGGTTGACTGACCCTTTCTGTGCGGTTGTGCGGAGGGCCCAAGAAAAAGGACGTAATAGGCATTCCATAGGCATTCCAATAACGCGACCGGATGCGGCAAACAAAATACAGCACCACGAACTTCACTACACAGTAGTGTACTGTGCGATGTCAGTGCACGTTAAAGAACCCCAGGTGGTCGAAATTTCCGGAGCCCTCCACTACAGCGTCCCTCATAGCCTCAGTCGCTTTGGGACGTTAAACCCCATAAACCAAACCAAACCAGTGACAAATATATCTACTGTTGTTCAAAATGCCGATAGTATTCAACAAGTGCTTCTCTAACATCTGCACCATTTGCAGTCACGACATCAGAGGAATGTGCAGGCTGTACATGCGCAGTTTCATCAATTTCTACTTCCCGCAACCACTGTTGTGCCACAAAGTCATTAAAATGCTCACAAATATTGTGGAGCACACAACATGCCCTCATTATCCTTGGCACATTCTTGATGTTAGCATCCATTCTTTTAGAAAGGAGCCTGAATCTTGCTTTCAGCCTCCAAAATGCGTTTTCCACAATTCTTCTAGACTTGGACAGGTGGTAGTTGTAGCTTCTGTGCCCATCGCAGGTATCAAGGCTTCTGAAAGGCTTCATCAAGTTCTGTGTCAGAGGAAATGCCTGATCGTACAGAGTCAAAGGTGGCACGATGACTCCGTTTATGGTGGCAGTTGGCGCAGTGAATATGGGTGACCCAACAATCGTGGCCAACGTCGAGGTTTGGTGCACATATGAGTCGTGACACCGCCCCGGCGATCCAGCGTTCACGAACCGGAAACTGTACTTGTGATCCACAAGGGCCAGTAGAATGATACTGTACCTGCAAAGCAGAATATTTTATTAACATACAGAAAACTGCAATCAGAAAGGTCATCAAATATGTGCTATCATGAGAACATCAATGGAGGAGGAATATGTTTAAAAGAAGTAACCAGGATGCGCGCATGGGGTGCTTTAAATTGCTTCCTAATGTCACAAGATGCATCCATACCTTTGTTTCATGCTTCCACATCAGCAGTTCATATGTTTGTTCTATGCTATCCAAAGCATTAAAATAATTACCGCCACACATACACTTACTCCTCCCATTCACAACTGCTATATGTTTTCGAAATGAAAAGCACAATATGCAACTATGAAAAAATGGACATCTCTCATTCACAACTGTTATGAGTTTTTTTTTTGCAGGTGGCAATGAGCACAGTATGTGAAAAATAAAAACGTGGCATCTCCAATGTATGACTCCTAAGTTTACTTTTGCTGGTGGCAAGCAGCACAGTACACGAACTATGAAAACATAGTGGACGACTCCTGCATGGCCCTTTCAATATTGTCGGAACTCGTTGACTACTTACCATCCCTTGTAGTTGTAATTGTCACTGGCATGCTCCTTCGGTGGCGACACAGGAATATGACAACCATCCAACGCTCCAACGGCTTGCGGGAACCCACACACAGCTTCAAACTCCCTTATGTGAGCAGGCATGTCAGCCGCAGTGGGTATTTTCACCCACTCATCTTCTAGCGTAGCCACGACAGTCTCGCAAAATTCCCTGTACACTTCGTTCACTGTTGAACGTCCAATGCCGAAGACGTCAGCGACGGCTCTGTCCTCTGCGCACGAGCAGAGCTTGTACAAGGCGACTGCGACGCGTTTTTCTACGGGGATGGGCTCGCGCATGTTCGTAACTTGTCGCTCCATTGCTGGCCGGCAAACGTCGACAAGATACCGAAAGCTGGTCTCCGACACGCGAAAAGACTGCCGGAAGTGCCGGCTACCTAAACCTGGCAGCGTGTCTTCGAACCAGCGCTCGTTACGTGGGTATGCCCAGACCTGTCGCCACACTGTGCGCCGGGACGAGGCCAGTGCTATAAGCAAAGCGTTGTTCGCCAAGAGACGCCGTCTTATTGCGCGCACCCTTCGCCTTGCTAGCGCAAGGTCTGCGGTCGATGACGAAACCGCAGTCATTGCAAGAGCGATTTCAAACTTCCTCTCGACGTCGCGTGGGTCGTCACTCATCTTGACGGAGATCGCTGAACGCAAGGCACAGAGAAAAACGTGAACAGAATCGCAATGATCGCAAGGCCAAAGAAAACAGAGGAAAAGAAGCAAAGGGAAGAGCCGAAGAACCAAGCCGAGCCAGTTGAGCTCAGTGTGGCCAGCGCTGTGATGTTATGCTCTGTGCTTGGCAGGTAATGTCATTATTGCAGTTGAAATTGCGTTGATTCAGCATAATCATGACATAAAACAAGTTTTTTTTATGATAATATGTTACACTGTTGTATTTTCATGTGCACTGAAGTCTGCAATTTTAATCCAGTTTTTCACCGATGAGGGCGCTAAAATCGTTTTCCAAAGGTCGTTCCGCGACCGTGTAGCACGGGCGAACTCCCTTGAAGTAATGCTCCTTTGGTAGCGTAATGGAGCTTTAGTTCAAAGTACCTTTACAGTGCCCGTGTGACAGGGGTATAAGAATGTAGAACTGTGTGATATCACGGAAAGAGTGTAACCGCTCGTTTTTTGAAATGTGTCCATCCTTGGACGGAGTCGCTGAGATCGGCCGGAAGGTCAGTCCTCGGGCGAGCTCGTGGGCTCCCTCATTGCCTTGAAGGGTTTGGTGCGCAGGCGTCCAAAGCAAGATGGTTTGACTCTCAATTTTTTCGTTCGACAGTATGCGTGCTGCCGCTGCTGATATTCTGCCTAAATCAAAATTGCGTATCGCTTCCTTAGAGTCGCTGATGACCACCTTATTGTCTTTTTGTGTGAGCGCGAGTGCGATGGCCGCCTCTTCTGCCGTAGTGACCGTAGCTCTTCTGATTGTGCAGCTGCTTACTAACCGGGCGCCTTCCTTTGCGACCACTGCTACCTTCGCTGTTCGTCCGTGGTACTCTGCCGCATCAGTATGCACAACGTCCTGGCGCCCTGTATATTTGCGATGCAACATTTCTGCCCTGTCTTTCCTGCGTGCCTCATGAAAATCGGAATGCATGTTCCGTGGCATAGGGGGGATTATTATTTTCTGCCTCACTTCAGCAGGAATTCCCACCTCAAGTTCTTTTGTCTGCGTGGGAGAATATCCCAGCTGCCTTAGGATATGCCTACCCGTGTTCATGGTCATTAATCGATTAAACTGCGCAGAAAGCGCAGCTTCTATAAGCTCGTTTATGGTGTTTGATACTCCTAAGGCCTGAAGTTTTTTTGTCCGAGCCCACTGCTGAAGTCCCAGAGCTATCTTGACACTTTTTCTTATGAGTAACTCTAAGCCCTTACGGTCGGAGACGGTGAGTTTTTGATACGGCACAGCAAACACAATCCTGCATATTACAAAGGCTTGTAGTAACCTAAGCAGATTTGCCTCCTTTACGCCTGCCTGCTTGTTGGCAACTGGTCGATTGAGCCCACTGGTGTGCTGCGCGCTACGTTGGATTCTTTCCAATGCTTGGGAGTTACATCTTGTGGACTGCACGTATAGCCCCAGCATGCGCCGGCATACCATGCTGAATACGCCACTTCTCGTTAAAGTCCCTCAATAATTTTAAAGTAAGGAAACGCTTTTATCTAGCCGCCGACGCCAGCGATTGGACGATCGACGGCATGTGACCTTGCTCCGCCCCTCGGCGCCATGAAAGCTCCTGCGCGCGCGTTCGCCTGCTCTGCTGTGCACGTCGCTGCGGTAGTTTTGTTCCGCAGGGGCCGAAATGCCTTGTTGCTGTGCGTTTGGGTGCCGAAATTCCTCGGAAGATGGCAAGAAGTTATTTTGCATTCCGCGTGGCAAAGAGAATTTAACCATAAGATAAGTGTGGCTGCACAGAATTGGACGGAAAGACTTTGAACCGTCGGCGTATACAGCATATACATATATACAGCAAAGCATATACAGCAAGCCGCGCGATGATTCAAGGCTACGTGGGGACGTTAAACGGTTCACGAGAACAGTCAACGGCGTTAACACACGCGCTGACAAAAAGCCACAACAAAGATATCTACAACGCTCAATGTTGGTGATCCGCGAGATCAGATCACTCTTGAAGCACGAACATGATCGAGGAGCTTCGAATACGCGATCCATACCACCGCTTTAGAATGTCGAGACAGTTGCACTGACTCGTAGCACTGAACCACAAGCACACGACACTCGTCGAGTAATCGTTACACGACAGACATACAGCGGCAAGAAGACGGCGCAAACGTTTCCGCACACAGGACGATTACTTTCCGTACGGGTCGCAGGTTTCAGCCGCGTTATGTCGTAGCTTTTAGATCCGAGCGACCGTCAGGCTTTTTTTTTTACTCGCATTCTTGCAACAAGGTAACCGGTATATGTATACCGCAGACTTACAAGTAAAAGAAACCACAGGGCAAACAGAACTGTCAGCACGCGATCACCAAGGCATGCGCGGATAGACACGAAACGCCATGCGAAACGCGCCGCGCGTTGTCTTCGGCTCCGACTTCGTGTCGTCTATCGTCGAATGCATCGACTACTTTAAAAGACACTGCCAGGTTAACACCTCATTCTTATTTTTGATTATATACTGCTAATTTATGTTTAAAAACTAATTTAACACGAGAACAAATCAACGAGATGCAAACATGCGGAATCCTGGCGACCAAGCACTCATTGTGCTCTCTTGAGTGAATTTTTTTCAGCGCTCATTTAAAAGAAGAGGACTGGTTTTGGCAGTTCGGGCTCTTCTTTCATTTTTTTACCACAGTCAGGCACCGGTAGTTTTATTTCCTCGCATGTGCAGTTATGTTTTCACTTCATGAATGCCGCGGTAGCCGCAGTAGAAACATGGCCGTCGTCTACTACCCAGGATCCTTCTAGGTGGCGCGCGCGTCAGATGTCCGTACCTAAATATTATAGAGGGACCTTAGTTCTCGTTAGGGTGCCTCGATGCCAGCGCCGCCGTTCAGGGTGGAGACAACATTGCGGGCGCCGCCATATTGAATCACACGGGATCACAGGGGCACGTCAAGCCAAAATTTCTGGCTTTTTTCCCTCGGCCCTCACCATGTGTACATGGGAAATAAATTGAAATTGAAATAGTGCTCAGTGGTAAGGCGCTCGTCTACCGAGCCGGAGTACCCGGTTTCGAACCCGACCGCGGCGGCCGCGTTTCGATGGAGGCGAAACGCAAGAGGCGCCCGTGTGCTGTGCGATGTCAGTGCACGTTAAAGATCCCCAGGTAGTCGAAATTATTCCGGAGACCTCCACTACGGCACCTCTTTCTCTCTTTCTTCTTTCACTCCTACCTTCCTCCCTTCCCTTACGGCGCGGTTCAGGTGTCCGCCGATATATGTAAGACAGATACTGCGCCATTTCCTTTCCTCAAAAAACCAATTTACCAATTTACCAATGTGTGTAACGACGCCACTCTTACTCTCGGCGGACGTGAGAGTGCTTTTGACTAGAACAGTCTTTTTCATCAACATCGCACTGCGTATCTTTTCACTCATAATAGCCATTTTAACATCCGAGGGTCGAAGACGTAATTGCATTACTTAATTTTACAGCCCCACGTGGTCGAGGTTGAACATTTACTGTTCCGTCTGTTGGTGTGAAAAGCGCGCTAAAAATTCAGGGGGCACTTTGACTGTCCAAAGTGCGCAGAGGCGAAAGCATCTTACGCACCACTTTCACTGCTTCTGTGGCACTGGTGGCGTCACATGTAATTGAGTACAAATTACTAAGTGATGACAAATCACTAATTAATGGTTAATTACTGATTAATGCCTGAATATTAATTAACTGCTAATTAATGACGCTTAAGCTTCGCCTTTAGGAGTGGAACGCGACAGCGTGTTGTAGCGCTGCCAGGGAGTCCACGGAACGCCACCACCCGTTCGGCGCGATGCCTTGCCGTTTGAACGCAATGGTTTTTGAGGAAAGGAAATGGCGCAGTAATTCTCTGTCATCTCGGTGGACACCTGAACCGCACCGTAGAGGAAAGGAGGAAATGGGAGTGAAAGAAGAAAGACAAAGATTGCCCGTAATGAAGAAAATGAAAATTGTATTTGAGGAAAGAAAATTATGCAGCAACTGTCTCGCATATCTCGGTGGACACCCGTCAAAATTCAGGGGGTGGGGGGTACACTTTTTTGAACTAAAGTGCGGTCACTGATGTGTGGCTAAGATGTTAAGCTTCACCTCTAAGAGTGCAACGCGAAGCGTCTTGCAACGCTGCCAGGGAGTCCATAGAACGCCATCGCCCATTCGGTTCTACGCCTCGCTCGTCGGTAAATTGGTTTTTGAGGAAAGGAAATATATTTCTCTCTCATATCTCGGTGGACAGCTAAACCTCGCCGGAAGGGAAGGGAGGAGGATGGCAGTGAGCGAAGACACCGTATTCACTAGATGCGCCTTTGTTCATTCCAAACCATCGAGCTGGCATGGCGGAGTGGATAGCATGCTCGTCTCGCACTCCGAAGACCGGGGTTCGATTCTCGAGCTCGACCAATTTCTTACTCGGTTTTATTTATTTATATGCCCTGACTAGAAAAGTTATTTAGGCTAATTGGGTAATTAAGCAATTAACTAAGCTCAGTCCCACTTACTTGGAGCATCACTATATGATCCCTTCAATTGGTTGCATGGTTACTAGCCAAACTACAATTGGCCCCGTTTGAAATTCGCGCACTTTAACGTCACGACCGTTTCGACCAATTGAAAAGCGTGACATTTATGTCGACAACTGCTGCTTACAACGATGAGACATTAAAGGCTTTCGCCTTAATATTTAAGATCTGTTGCCGGGCAGGTGCTGCTGCTCCATGCGGATAGAAGAAATTGCTGCCTCTTTTTTTTCCACGATATTTTGGATTTTAATTCCCGCGTTCTGTTAACGCCCGCGTGTCGTCAGCCGCCCGAGCGCTGCGGCTGGTTTCGCTATCGTCGCGCGGGCTGTTTCCGTTTCTTCTGCTCGCAAACACTGGTGTCTGTCTGCTTTCTAATCTTTCAAAGGGTAACTACGAGTTGCTCGCCCGTTTATTGCTCACAAGGGCGCAATAACATCTGCTTATGGGGCGGGCGCTGGTATTACAAATGATGCCGCCGTATACCGACGTTGCCACTGCTCCTGCGTTTTCTTTCTCGAGGCCAAAGAAAACGAATCACCCCTCGTTGGCGATAGCATAAAGGATTAGTGGAAGTTTCTCACTCGTTTCATTTTTATGACGGGCGCGCACAACCACCGAATGTTCTTACGTGCGCTCGCATGCACACTTCGCTTGCGCCATGGACATACGCACCGGTTGCTTTCCTGCGATTCTTTAGTTTGTGAAACACAATTATGCACATTTCTTTTTCATATTTATTTTATTCAAGCCAATCGGTATTTATTAATAAACCATGCATGTTAACCTGCTAAAAAAGGGTGGATTTTGTCATTAAAAAACTGCAGTAATACTGAAAATTTTAAATTCGAAATCGAATTAATCGACATTGAAAAGTCACGCTTCCGACCACAGAGGGTTTTGTTTAAAAAAACACGCGTTTTAACGTTGGCTATCCGTGTATTTCCTATTATGTCTACAAAATTGTATGCTGATGGGTTAGGGTGTTCGAAAAATAACTCCTACCTAAAAGTTGATCTTTATTACTGATGAAGACCAATATGTAACATAGCTTTCCAGCCTACCCTCTTGCAGAGGGCACAGAGAACAAAGCAAAAGAAAATGCAAATTATTCATTTAACGCCAACTGTAATTGCAGGTCATTAAAAGGCACGAACTACAATAAAAGTAAGCAAGACATTGGGACAGAAAAGTGGGGTATGTATCGTGGTGTGTAACCTTAAAGGAAAACATAAAAGAAAGGCATGAAGAAAGGTTCAAGTCACGAAATAAGTCAACAAGACTTAGGGGGAAAATGTTGTGCACAGTGTGGTGTAACCTTCGCCGCAAACATGAAAACAAAGTATGAAAAAAAGAGATGCAAACCACGAAATAGCAGAACAAGACCGAGCGGTAAAAAAAGCACAGTGGGGTGTAACACTTAAAGCAATGTACTCTAGCACTGATCCCGCTTTCCATGAGCTTCACATTTTTTCCTTCGCTCGGAGTCTCGGGGGAAGCGAAAACAGCGTATTCCTTTACGCGTTGGCACACAACAACCCGTCATGCTGCCTCGGTGGACTTGACAAGCTCCTCAGTCATGCGGCAGAGCACTGTCAAACAAATAAAGCCACCAGCGATCGTCCGCAGCCACTGTGCCTCGAAAAACGGGAGCTCAGCTGCTTGCACCAAGCACTGAAAACAGCCGACCGACCGCTGGGATTCAAAATGGCGCCGCAGAGAGAGAGAGGCGGCTTTGGAGCGGTCAAAGGATGGCACCACCCTGAACGGCGGGGCTGGCATCGAGGCACCCTATTTCTCGTTAGAGTCACTGGAAAAAATTTCAGAGTACTGCAAAGGTCGGAATTCGACTGGCAACACTGAGCGGCCACTGCCATTTACCTTCCAAGCCGGCTGCGTCGCAGGAAGGTAGCCGTGTTGGAAGAGCTTGATATTCGGTGACATATCGGGTTGAGTGTTCACTGAAGCGCAAATACTTCGTGCTCGGAGACAATGCTTACTCAGAAGAGAAAAAAATATTGTTATTTTGTGCGAAGTAATGCAGCCGGCGGTTGTTTTACTCCGCGGTTGCGTTTACTGCAGGACCTGTGCTATGATTGTGAGCAGCATCTTAGAGCTGCTATCGGGAGCTTGTGCACGCCTTTTTCCCCTTTCCGCGGAGCAAGCTACGAAGGAAACATTCCGCCACTCCGAGCAGCAAAGAGACAATCTCGTGCTTTTCCGCAGTCGGCATCGTGGACCGCCATGGGACTGCCGTCTCGTTCAAGCAGGACGAAACTACTTGACATTAGCTTCTTCTTCCCATCCACGCTAGGCTTCTCGAAGTCTTCAGCACAAAAGTGGTCCTGCAAATGTTTGTTGTACAGTTAGAAGAGTGATGCTGTCACCCGGATGATGGGCTGCCCAAGGATGCTCCCAGGGCTTTTTCGAGTGAAGCCCTGTTTCAAATATGTGGAACAAGAAAAACATGGAATATAGCTGTAATAATAAGCTGAAACACCCAAATAAAGAGGCGAAGAAAAATAATACGTTATAAAGGTTTCTAAGTTTACGCAGCGACACTTAAATTAACTCATTTGGGATGTGAACACGCATGTCGCCGCAAACACGCAGCTTCAAGGATTGCTAACATTTGACCCATTTCTATTTTTCTACCAGTCCCAACACAACTGAACAGAAAGCGGTCGTTATGTGAACGTAAGACATGCTCGACCATGCTTTTATTGACTGCGATCGTCACGGTCCGCGAAAAACAAGTGCCACGGGTCGAATGACTCGAGGCGCGGAACGATCGTGCGAGTGCTTGGTGCACGTTAGGACGCGGAATTCTCGCGCGACAAATGTGCCTTCGCGTGCCACAAGCACGGAATAGTCGGAAGAGCCGCGTGTGTTGAGTAACAAGCGCGTACACGTGTACCCGTGTCAAGCGGGCAAGCCGCGAACGATCCCTGCGCGACATGCGCGACGGTCTTGCTGTGAACTCCTATTTTCTTAGCATCCTATCGCTAACACCGCGTTCACTGCGCTTACTTACCTTCTAAAACAGCACCAAAAAGCACAAGCAAGGTTCAGTTAGATCGCACAAGCGTGTTTTTTGAAGGCTTGAAGTTCTCCCGGCCGATTCTGTGCAACCACGCATAACGACGCTCTCGGTCATTTTTCCCGGTCGGAATCGAGAAAGAAGTCTTTCCGGACTCGGTTTGTTTGCTGCATCCGAAGGCGCAGCAGCCAGGCATGATTTCTTCAGTATCAAACACGAGAGCGACAATTGCAACACGAGAAACGTCGGGAACCTGCGCTCTTCTCAGCCGGCCCGACCGGCCCTTGGAAGGTATAAGGCAACCCAAGATCACGTGGTACGGTTGGGTCAATGACCGCGTCGGCGGCGCGGGAAGGAAGGAAGGGAAAACTTTATTTACACTAATGGTTTTTCCTGCGCTTTGGGGGCTTCTTCAGAGACGTCTTGGTTCTACCCCCAGGAGCCTTCTCTGTCGAAGTCGTCCGCCTCTAATCAGTGGTCGGTTGCCCTCAGTCCAGGGCTCCGCTGGCCACTGCCGTCCGTTGAGCTCGCTGTACTAGACCTTGTTGGTCTTCGCAGCGGTCGCTGGACAGCAGAGTCTCCCACTGCTCCGCACTCGGGTTTTGTATTTTGCGGCGCGGGGAAAAGAAATGCGGTACTCTGAAATTTTTTCCAGTGACTCTAGTTCTCGTTAGGGTGCCTCGATGCCAGCGCCGCCGTTCAGGGTGGTGCCATCCTTTGACCGCTCCAACGCCGCCTCTCTCTCCCTGCGGCGCCATTTTGAATCACAGCGGTCGGTCGGGCTGGTCTCAGTTGCTTGGTGGAAGCAGCTGGGCTTCCGTTTTTCGAGGCCCAGTGGCTGCGGACGATCGGTGGTTGCTTTATTTGTTTGACAGTGCTCTACCGCATGACTGAAGAGCTTGTCAAGTCCAACGAGGCAGCATGACGGGTTGTTGTGTGCGAGTGTGCGCAGGATCAACGCGTAAAGGCCTACGCTGTTTTCGCTTCCCCCGAGACTCCGAGCGAAGGAAAAAATGGGAAGCTAAAGTAAAGCGGGATTAGCTCTAGAGTACATTGCTTTAAATGTTACACCTCACTGTGCTTTTTTTCCACTCTTTCTCATTCTGCTATTTCGTGGTTTGCACCTTTTTTTTCATACTTTGTTTTCATGTTTGCGGCGAAGGTTGCACCACACTGTGCGCAACAACATTTTTCCCCTAAATCTTGTTGACTTATTTCGTGGTTTGAACCTTTTTTCATGCTTTGCTTTTATGTTTTCCTTTAAGGTTACACCCCACGGTACATGCCTCACTTTTCTGTCCCAATGTCTTGCTTGCTTATATTATAGTTCGTGTTTTTTCATGACCTGCAATTACAGTTGGCATTAAATGATTAATTTGCATTATCTTTTGTTTTGTTCTCTGTACACTCTGTAAGAGGGTAGGCTGAAAGGATATGTTACATATTTGTCTTCCTCAGTAATAAAAATCAACTTTTAGGTAGGAGTTATTTTTCGAACAGCCTAACCCATCAGCACATAATTTTGTAGACAGAATAGGAAATACACGGATAGCCAGCGTTAAAAACCGCGTTGTTTTTTTTTAACAAAACCCTCTATGGTCGATTGTTTTCGAAAAGCCTGACTTTTCAATGTCGATTAATTCGATTTCGAATTTAAAATTTTCAGAATTACTGCAGTTTTTTAATGCCTAAAATCCAATCTTTTTTGAGCAGGTTTACATGCATGGTTTATTAATGAATACCGATTGGCTTGAATAAAATAAATATAAAAAATATATGTACAATTGTGTTTAACAAACTGAGGAATCGCAGGAGAGCAACCGATGCGTATGTCCAGGGCGCAAGCGAAGTGTGCATGCGTGCGCACGCAAGAACATTCGGTGGTCGTGGCCCCTCATAAAAATGAAACGAGTGAGAAACTTCCAATAATCCTTTATGTTATTGCCAACGAGGGGCGATTCGTTTTCTTTGGCCTCGAGAAAGAAAACGCAGGAGCAGTGGCAACGTCGGTGTACGGCGATATCATTTGTATATACCAGCGCCCGCCCCATAAGCAGATGTAATTGCGCCCTTGTGAGGAATAAACGGCGAGAAACTCGCAGTTACCCTTAGAAAGATTAGAAAGCAAACTGACACCAGTTTTTGCGAGCAGAAGAAGCGGAAACAGCCCGCGCGACGATAGCGAAACCACCCGCAGCGCTCGAGCGGCTGACGACACGCGGGCGTTAACAGAACATGGAAATTAAAATCCAAAATATCGTGAAAAAAAAGAGGCAGCAATTTCTTCTATCCGCATGGAGCAGCAGCACCTGCCCGGCAACAGATCTTTAAAATGTTAGCGCGTTTTTCAAACCAACAGACGGAACAGTAAATGTTCAACCTCGACCACCTGGGGCTGTAAAATTAAGTCATGCAATTACGTCTTCGACCCTCGGATGTTAAAATGGCTATTATGAGTGAAAAGATACGCAGTGCGATGTTGATGAAAAAGACAATTCCAGTCAAAAGCACTCTCACGCCCGCCGAAAGTAAGAGTGGCGCCGTTACACACGCTAGCGCAGCTGATCCCGTGTGATTCAATATGGCGGCGCCCGCGATGTTGTCTCCACCCTGTACGGCGGCGCTGGCATCGAGGCACCCTAGTTCTCGTCAGCTATCTGCGCCATCTACGGGGCCAGCGCAGTACATTGCGATGGCGTTTGCTGTGGGTGCCGCAGGATGACGCTACGCCTGCACTGCAAACACAAATAAGCCCAAATAGGAATATAAATGGCTAGTGTCCGCTTTTAAACTCCTTATTGAAAATTGCGCAATCGACTTTAAGTAGTAAAAAAGAGGAAATCCTCCTTTTTTACTGCCGTCGCGAAATCGAGGAGTAAAATAAAGCATTTACATGATTTTACTACTTTTCCAAGAAGGAGTATGTCGGCTTCAATACTCCTTCAGGCCCTTTATGCACTCCTTAGTGTCTGCCCGCCGCCTAGTGGCAGCTGCCGGTTCGCTGCACTTGCAGGTGACGACGCCGGCTCTGTCGTCGCTGCCTGC
Organism: Amblyomma mixtum; assembly: GCF_055824585.1. Taxonomy (NCBI): domain Eukaryota; kingdom Metazoa; phylum Arthropoda; class Arachnida; order Ixodida; family Ixodidae; genus Amblyomma; species Amblyomma mixtum. Next base: position 236,702,128 of record NC_143013.1, read on the forward strand.
TCGCCTGTGCTTTTGCTGCTTCACGCACGTTTGTCATGTTACAAGACACCGGATCGCCGCAACCTCGCGCACCAAGGTGCGCCACAGACAGTGCCTGTGAAGCCCCCAGTGTATTCGGAGAACGCTTGGTGTTGCATCGCCTGCGACGGCAGTCTGCGAGAGGCTTAGCCAGCCGAGCTCAGCCGAGCCAACATGGCGGTGTGTGACGCGTCGACCTCCCCGAAGCCGCCAGTTTGCCACCCGCTCCTTTGCGCGCTCTTGTCGTGACGTAAGACTGGACATCATCGACCTTAGCAGCAACGTGCTGCAATGAACGTCTCACTCAAGCCAGCAATATGTGCAGAAGCAGCGGCTAGTCATTCATTGTCTACGCATCATACAAGTGTTGGCTGCTGCCGTTTCGCCGCGCCGACATGGCGATGTGTGTGTGACGCACCAGTTTTCTCGACATCGTCGGCCCCTCGTTCTTTCGCTGTATTGCAAGAATACTAAAGACCGGATTATCATCGTCGTGTGTTCTGGTAAGCAGTATTAAACTCTCCTTTGATGCCATAGACGCGCATGCACTTAACGCCGCTCCCTTTTCAGTGTGCGTAGACTTGCTGTGAACCACGGGTGAGCCGAGATGAAAGGCTTAACGAGAACAGCAAAACAGCAAAGGCTTCATTGTGGTCCGGTGGAGCCAACTCACACAGCAGGCATGAAGTAAGTATCTGAGAAATTTGTTGTTGCATGCGGCTGAAAAAAAGAGTGTGGCACTGCAGTCGTGGCTGTTACGCTAACATGTACAGCTGGAAGTACGGTCAGTTCTTCTAGGGACCAAATTTTCTTCATGCGTTCACGCCCCATGAATGTGGAAAAGCTGTACAGGCAATGACAGGTGAAAATGCACAGCCTTGGGGTCTGTGAATTTTTGTCACGTTATTACGAACAGTGCTGAGAACCGTGCCCTAATCGGTTGCTTCCTTTCCTGTGTTTTAAGAGGGCCTTGTTATGCAAACAATGCAAGCGATTTTATTCTTTTCAGTCATAGCACAGGACATGGCGAAGCCTTAGCGCTCGCGGAGATTAGCTAAACTGTTACATTTTCCGAGTTGGTGGCATCTTAACGTTGCAGCGATTTTCGGCAGCGGACATGAGGTTTCAACCATACTGAACGCTGCCTTTTCTGGATGGTTAGGCGTCTAGTTCCAAAATGTGGTATCTTGTAAGCTCTTCGCATTTGAAAAATGTGAAAAGAAGTTTCCACTTCGCGTGCAGTTTCCGAACACATTCCATTATGTGAAACTCGTGGAGGCAAGCGTTCCGGTTCAGACTGCTGATCCCAGGAAGGCAGCGAAAGAAAAAGAATAAAGCTTACGCCAGTGTACGAGATCCCCTGCTCGTGCTGGACGTAGTACATTGGCGAAAGCAAGCATTTCCCAGAAAAACTGAAGCAGCACAAAGCGGATGCCAAACAAATGAACAAGGAAGGAAGCGCGGGTTGACAAGACTGACTTCGAGGGAACTATCCTTGCATCAACTGTCTACGACCAGTGACCCGGCGGATGACTAACCGAAGGCTTAAAAAAGGCAAGCTGTGACTCACTCGCAGTCACACCTGCTGAAAGAACCAAGAAAATTCCCAAACATGTTTTTTTTTTCTGGTTGGCGTTCTTTCCCGAAAGTATATTCCTTACCCAGCCAGATAGACCTGTCTAAAATGTTTTCTTTTGAACCCTGGCCACGAATGTGAGGGCAAAGCTTAACAGAAGACAGGTGGCGGCGGGAGGGTGGGTCTGGTGGTAGCTTTCTATTCCTAACAATGCCTGCTATGTCAGTCACCCTTGCCCTGCCTTTGGCCTATACACAGAATGAGGACGTCCTGAAAATGCGTAGCTGCGGGCTCTCCCATCAAGGAAATTCCATGTAAGCTTCCGCTGCGTGTATGCAAAGCGCTGTCTTTTGTTTGCATGTTTTGATTTCAGTAATTGGTTCTGATATGGTGCCTGAAAAGCATGAGGAACCTCTGACAAGTAAAAAAAAATTATATCTCGAGGCCTCTTTCGGTGCAGCAACGCAGCCAAAGGCAGCGCGAATGCGCAAGTGCCTCAGTAAGACCATTTTATTTTTTTTCAGTTTTATGCTTTGCGGAAAAAGTGTTCCCTATCGATGCTGCTTCCCATTCGCCGTATTGCCTTAACGTTTACGAAAGCGGCTCTCTGGAATTAGTGATTCCCTGAAAACCGCGTTTAGCCGCTGTCATCCGACAGGGTACAGGTATGTATTAGCTAGTTGATTACCTACTATGTTCTGCTAGCTAATCTTTTGTCATGAAAAACGTTTAAACTTCAATAATACCTACTTTATTGAAAAGTGCACTCTGAACGGTTGACTTCTACACTTGAAGCACGTCATACTTCAAGCTTAGAGGTGCAATTCCACTGATGCATTTGTTTTTCTAATCTTTCTTTCAGAAGGAGCCTGTATGTTGACAGCGAAGCATTTCAAGGTTCCCTCCTTGCTTTCAAGTGTGGCATCTCTATTTTCATTTCTTTGGGTATTTAAATTATGTACCCAAAGACAGCGTGGGTTAAGGCACTCTTCTTTTCTACAGGGGCCAAGACGTTGGTTCTCTGTAACCGTCGAAAGCAAGCTGCCGAAAACATGTCTCAAATGTTTTGTACCCAATAAAATATTGTTTGAAATAAATCACTGTAAGTTCATCGACGCATTTATCCTGGAATATCAAGCTCTAAAATGAGCCTTCCATACGAATACTTTATTTCAAATCGGCTTCCGCATCAAGTGAAGTAATATACTCATCTGGGAATCATAAATGTAACCCTATAGTAAGAAAAATTTCTCCAAAAATTTCCTGTCAAAACTACTTAAAAGGAACAGGCACGTACTCCTGAAATGTACTATAAAAGTAGCTGCAAAGGAGTATATAATACTTCTATTAATTGCCATGCTAACTCCTTTGTGATCACAACTTTACTCCTAAATAAACTCCCGTCTGCAGAGCGGTAACACTTTACTCCTTCTAGCACTCCGAAAGTATCCCTTCAAGCAGAGGAGTAGACGATATACTCCTATTCTGAGGAGTATAAAAACCCCTTTTCGGGAGTGCGCTACGCGATGAGTCATTTACTCCTATCCGGGTGTTTTTCGGTTTGCAGTGTGCACGCCAAGGACAGAGGAAATTTACGGAGACGGAGGAAACTTGGTGCTCGCCTGATTGAGACATTTGTAATTAACATGCTCATAATTACTTCTATAGGCCTCAGTACATATCTCGAAGATACGATTCTAAGAACTTTGGAGTCTGCAGACGCTCCTTTATTCAACTTCGAACGTCGAACTGACTTCGCCCTTTTCTGTTCAGGTAAAAATAGTGTGCTTGAAGCTTTGCATTTAGCAGCGCAGTTCTTGAATTAGAGAAAGAACTAGCGCCAAACCATGCACATCACAAGAAAAAAACGAGGATGAGACACACGCTCTAATTTCTCTAATTCAAGTATGCACCAACTAGCCCAAAAGGAGGTGTTAAAGCTCAGTTCTGTGACGTCTCGGGAGCGGCTCTAAATTTGGAAAAAATTGAAGGAATCTGATTAGATTAATTGGGTATGAAACCTAAACGTTTTTGTAGATTTAGCTGGGACAGGGGTTCTGTGCAGCATCTTGACGTGCCCCTTCTTCAGATCGGTAATAATGAATCTAACTGAGAGTCACAAATTCTGTTTGCGAGGCGCCAAACGCAGTCGTGGATGGTACTGGAGCTCTTAATTTTTGCTTGGGTACAAGTCTTCAACATCTCGGTGCAAAGCTCGTCTATGCATTGCAAGTGATGCGCTGTGCGTGGAAGAGGGTACAAGCGCTCACAGACTATTCGCGACCTTTGTTTAGTGTTCTCAATTGGAGCCTATGCTTTGAGACAATGTTTATTTTTTTTCTCTCGAGTCTGGAGGAGCTGGCCTTTTTCACTTCTTTGTTCGCCATCTTGTTGCACGGTTTTCTTCTGCAAGCCACCCATTTCTGCTAGCGGTGCGTGTTACAATATGCGCCACGAGATGGCGACACCATTCCCGCCAGTGCAAGCTCTTGAAGCACTCTCTCCCCGGCTCTCGGCTCGTCAAGCATAGCGCCCGTGCGGGTGGCACGGCAGTCGATTAATTCCGTTCAATAAACAAGTTATTTGTTCTTGCAAGACTGTCTTTTGAAACATGGTGTCAGAAGTCGATGCCAACGTGTACTTCAACTAGAAGGCGACCAACGCAGCAGACATGGAAAGGATAACGCCGCCACCAAGATTTGAAAACGACAGCAATGCTGCCGAACTATGGCGTACCTTCAAACAAGCCTTCAGCCTCTACATGACTGCCACGGACGTTGCTGGCGCGTCATCGGAAAGGCAAGTTGCGTTACTTCTCACGGTCGGAGGACTAAGCCTTCTCGACATCTATAACACGTTTAATTTTGGGGAGCCAACGCCAGCAAACCCTCATCCGGAATCTGACTACAACCACGTGTTGGCGCTGTTCGACGCACATTTTCTGCTGAAGCAAAACGAGGTCTACTCCCGCTACATCTTTCGCACTCGAATGCAACTCCCAGACGAAAGGTTCGATGCATTCTTGACCGACCTCGAACTGAAGACTCGAGACTGCAACTTCGGTGCCGAAAAGGAAAAGATGATCCGAGACCAGATCGTGTGCGGAATGAACGACGGACGAGCGCGTGCAGATATTTTGAAGCTCGAAGAACCGACGCTCGAAAAGGTCGTGCGGGTATGTCTGGCGCAATCTACAAAGCTGCAGATGAAAGCGTTCAAAGAGGTCTCAAGAGTGTCTGAAGATGTTCACGCGTTGAGAGGCAACCGCAGCCGTCACGCATTCAATGACGCGGCAAAGGCAAAGCACAAAACCTCGAAGGAAACAGTACAGAGCTGCAAGTACTGAGGAGGCAATCATGATCGTGCAAGAAACGCCTGTACAGCATGGAATCAAATATGCAACAAGTGCAAGAAGCGAAACCATTTTGCTGCAGTGTGTAAAAGCAGCAAGACTGTCGCTTGCATCGAGCGTGAGGACAGCATTGACGAAGTACTCATGGTGCGAGACGGCAAGACAGATTCACTATTCACAGCCCTGCATGTCAACGGAAGAAGGGTGAAATTCCAAGTTGACAGCGGTGCTGCCGTGAACGTGATCCCAAAGAAGTTTGTGACGACAGAACAGGTTGAGCCGACGACCACAACCCTGCGTATGTGTAATGGTTCCACAGTTGTCCCATTTGGCAAGGCTAGAGTGAATGCAACAACAGCCGATGGACACAAGCACACCGTTGACTTCATTGTAACCCGTGATGATCTCACACCGCTCATAGGGCGCTGTACAGCTGAACTGATGGCACTCATTACGGTGGTCCACAACCTTGTTGCCAACGTCAGGGAGTCAAGTGCCGAAGGCTTGATGGGCCACATTTTGAAGAAGTACAAAGATGTGCTTGGCCCAACCTTGGGCTGCCTACCCGGACGTGTTCACCTTGTGACTAAACCTGCCTCGAACCCAAAAACAGAAACGAATTGCCGTGTGCCTGTCAGCATGAAGCCACAGCTTGTAGCAACAATAAGAAGCCTGGAACAGCGAGGTGTGGTGAAGGGTGTCACAGAGCCAACGCCGTGGGTCAGCCGCATGGTTGTCGCTACGAAGAAGAATGGGGAAATGAGAATCTGCGTGGACCCGCAAGCACTCAACGAGGCATTGGAGCGTGAGAGACACCCCCTGCCAATTCTCGATGACATCCTACCGGAAGTCGCAAAGGCAAAGATCTTCTCAAAGCTAGACCTGCGTGATGGCTAGAGGCAGTGCATTCTTGACGAAGAGTCCAGTCTCCTTACCACGTTTCAGGCACCAATGGGACGTTACCGCTGGCTCCGCCTTCCTTTTGGAATTGCTGTCAGCCGGGAAATTTTCGAAGGAAAATTACAGTCACCACTTGACGGGCTAGACGGTGTACTGTGCGTTGCAGATGACATTTTGGTGTTTGGAGTAGGAGGGATTGACCAGGTAGCTCGCCGTTACCATGACAAGAAACTTGAGAACCTGCTACGGAGATGTCAGCAGATGGGCGTGCGCCTCTACGAAGAGAAGACTGAACTTCATTGCTCAAGCATGACGTTTCTGGGTCAGGTTTTGACAAGAGAAGGGCTACGCGTTGACCCTGAAAAGGTCAAAGCCATTCAAGAGATGCCACCACCGACTGACGTTCATGGTGCCCAACGCTCCTGTGGAATGGTCAACTACTTGGCACGTTTTCTCCCAAAGATCTCCCATGTCACACAACAACTCAGAAAGTTGGTGGTCAAGGAAGCTCCGTGGACATGGACGAGTAGAGAGGCCAAAGCGTTTCAACAGACAAAAGACTTGGTATTGAAGGCACCAGTACTGGCCTACTATGACTCACAAAAACGGTTAGTCTTGCAGTGCGATGCCAGTGAACATGGACTTGGAGCTGCACTTCTTCAAGACGGTAAGCCGATATCATTTGCAAGCAGAGCTCTCACACCCACTGGAGTGCGGTATGCGCAAACAGAGAATGAAATGCTTGCCATAGTCTTTGCACTCAACAAGTTTCACCAATACATATTTGGCAGACTGACTACTGTTGTCACAGATCACAAGCCACTGCCAGCAATCCTCAAGAAGCGATTAGACCATGTGCTAAGAAGGCTTCAAGGAATGATTCTGCGTACTCAACGATACAACATTGACATACAGTATCGCCCTGGGAAGGAGCTTCTTCTGGCTGACACGATGTCGCGTGAATTTCTCCCATATGACAGCCGTAGTGAACAACAGCTCGAAGACATCAACGTGATCAACCACCTTCCTGTCAGGAAAGAGACCGCAGAGAAGATACGACAAGCCACCATAGAAGATGACAACCTCCAGAAGCTAAAGACGTTGATCCTGTCTGGATGGCCACAAGAGAAACACAGTGTGCCAGCAGAAATCCGAATGTACTTTCAGTTCCGAGAAGAGCTCGTTGTGGAAGACGGCATAATATTCAAGGGACAAAGACTGGTCATTCCAAGAACACTACGTCGTGAGATGAAATATAAGCTGCATGCTTCACACATGGGCATCGAGAGCACTCTGCGGCGTGCACGTGGCAGCATCTTTTGGCCAGGCATGAACGCTGAGATCAGGGACCACATTTCAGCATGCGATGTGTGCCAGAAGTATGCACCAGCGCAACAGAGAGAGACACTGAAGCCCCACCCAGAGCCAAGTTTTCCTTGGGAGCGTGTTGGATGTGACATTTTGGAGTACAGAGGAAAACACTTGGTGCTACAAGCGGACTATTACAGTAACTTCTGGGAAGTCGACCAACTCGACTCCCTAACTTCTGCTGATGTCGTCAGGAAACTGAGAGCCCATTTTGCAAGACATGGCTTCCCAAGAGTCCTGGTCTTAGATAATGGCCCACTGTTCTCCAGCGAAGCATTCTGCAGGTTTGCAGCGGAATGGAATTTAGAGCACGTCACATCAAGCCCAGGGTATCCAAGATCAAATGGCATGGCAGAGTCAGCAGTTAAGACTGTGAAGATGCTTCTAAAGAAAGCACACGAAAGCAATAGTGATCCACAGATGGCATTTCTCGACTATAGGAACACGCCACTACAGCACTTGAAAGCGTGTCCTGTCCTGCGTTTAATGGGCAGGCGCACGCGAACCACAGTCCCAATGACAACAAAGCTATTGCAGCCGAAATCAATCATCGTCGATAAACGGCGGAAAGAGAAAAGACGGAGAATGGTGTTCTACCACGACAGACAAGCAAAGGATCTGCCACCTTTAACAGAAGGACAACATGTCACAGTTCGGCCAAGCCCACAGGCAACTTGGGAAATGGGTATAGTGACCGAGCAGTGCGGCGACAGGTCCTACAAGGTACAGACAGGTGACAGCGTTCTGCGCCGAAACAGAACACACATAAGGGGCACAGCAGGCCACATGGAAGCACGGTCTGACGTTCATGACGGTTCACAGACAACCTGCGACCAACCCGGGTCATCTCGAACTGAAGATTTCCAGTCACGGGTGGCCACCCTGTCGTCCTCTTCACCTGAGCCAGTCAACTGGCCCTCACAAGCCTCAACTCCTGCCCGGCCCAAGAGGTGTACTGCAATACCAAGGAGGCTCCACGACTACGTTGTAGGGTAGTCGACTCACAAAAGGGAGGATGTTACAATATGCGCCACGAGATGGCGACACCGTACCGTGGCGGCATCGTTCTCTATACGTTTCCCGCCAGTGCAAGCTCTTGAAGCATTCTCTCCCCGGCTCTCGGCTCGTCAAGCATGGCGCTCGTGCGGTTGGCACGGCAGTCGATTACATCCGTTCAATAAACAAGTTATTTGTTCTTGCAAGACTGTCTTTTGAAACAGTGTGTAGAAGGCGACCGAGTTGTACGCTGCCTTATCTGTTTGCTTCGACTGGTCATGGATGAAGGGGGCTTTGTAGGGTTTCCTGATGCAGCTTGCTGATACCTTTCATTTCCTGGCCGTTTGCTTCTCGGTGCAGTATTTATTTTACCTGTCAAGGAGGCAGATGACAAAAGTACCTAAAATTCAGGATGCTCTTTGTTGACCTAATGTGCGGTGAGGCGAAAGCTTTAAGCGTGGTGTTGCTGCTTGTGTCACTGATGTGTGGTTAAGATGTTAAGCTTCGCCTCTAAGAGGGGGTTGCAGCCTTCGGGCTACGGCCGCTTATCTGTTTTTTAAGCCAGCGTCCGCTTCGGCGAACGCGGTGGTTGCGACGCGCGTCTTTACTCTCTCTATTTTTCTCTTTCTTGCTGCTTACAACTGCTGCTTACAACGATGAGGCATTAAAGGCTTCCGCCTTAATAGAATCTCTATTCCCTCTGCCCATGTATCGGCAGCCTTACCTTGGTCTCATGAATCCGAGTTTGTTGAAACGAGTTCATCGGATATGTATTCAGCCTGCTGCTAAATCCTACTTTTTTTTTTAATTCCCCAATTCGACTCTCCACGTCAAGGCCTGGCTTCGCGCCAAGGGAACTTTTGCGCTTTGGTCGGCTAACTGTCACCTGTGCGGCCAATCAGAGACGATCGATCATTGCTTTGTGTAGTTCCATGATGCAGCGTTTTTCTGGCACATACTACAGCGGACTATCACAATGGACATTGAGGTCTCGCCTTGGAGTATACGGTTCTTGCCTGTCTTAAAGACTCCGTTATTCCGTGCGATCTGTTAATGCTGATTTGAATTTCTAGCCTGTGGAAGACCTGCATGATGGATCGCCACGCAGAACCACCTAGTTCATCTAAGTCTCTGTTTAGTGAACAGTGCGCCTTGGAGCGGGGCGGCAGGTTATGCTGCGCAGAAACGGCCACCTGAAAGGTTGGCGATTCTTGACGCATGCGTATGTCTCCCGCAATTCTGATGTACTCGTGTAGTGCACTGTACGAAGACATTAGAATGTCTCTGCATCGCGGAATAGTATGCGTATACGTAAAACATATGGTAGCTTAGCGGGTCTGATTTCTATTCAATGAAGATATAAAATTTGGCGTAGCGGAGTGGAAGCGTCCCCGTCTGTCACGCGGTCAGCCCGCGTTCTAGTCACACCTAGACCCCAATTTTCTTTTCGTATTATTTTAATTAACACACAGCTTATGATTGAGAGTTCATGCGTCCACTTTTGTGGACAGCCTCTATCTACAACTTCCTTCTGCGCCACTCATGAGCCCAGAAACGCTTTCACCGTAATATTGAAGGCTGCAGACGGGTAAAAGAACAGCTAGTCTGGTGCGAGGTGGGTTTACGAAACATTCAAGTTATCTTTCGGGCAGCGGCTTTCATGTAAAATAACAACGTTTATATAGCGGTACTCTTACCCTTCTTACGGCTGGTCAACTAGGGCGAAATTGTCAAGTGTTGGGTAGGCTAGAGTTTTATGATCCATAAATGCTTTAAGACATCATGCTCCAAACGCAGTAAGCAAAAATTTGTTTGTATTGCTGAAGAAGCTAAACGATCAGAAAGGAATTATTGTTTCTCAAAATGTTTCTTTCTTGAAAGAATCCAGGCACGTTGATCTTAAGAAAACAATGGAAAGAGATGCTAGTTATAACACAAATGATGGAAGCAAGCAGTCATCGAAATCACGTAGCATAGCTAATGTCTTTTCATATAATTTTGTAGTTTTATCAATGGGAAATAATAAACGCAGGTGTTCACTGACTGTTGGCTTCTGTCATTTCTTTCGTAACAAGCAGTTATTTTCATTACCTTGTCTTCTTAATATTTTATCGAGGGCCTCAAATATGGCAGTCTTCATGCCGTAGCTAGCTTAATAGGGTTATCGCACACTTCCACCGTCACCGTTCGACCAGGCTCGTACGGGGAACTCGCGGCTATACAGGACGTGCTACGTCCGCCGCTGTCCACGAGGGGGGCGTTGGTGAACACTCTGGAGGTTCGGTTACAGTACACATAAATACCATCGAAAGCAGAAGATTATATAGCCATCGACGTAGCTGAATTAAATAAAGAAAAAAAGTCGCCGTAGTTCAGTTGGTAGAGCACCGGACGCGAAATTCGAGGTCGTGGGTTAAGATCCCACCTGCGGCACATGGTTGTTTTTATCTTCTGCTCTTATTAATCTCCAATACAAGAAAGCTACAAAATTAAAAAAAAAACATAACCCTTATGCTCTTTGGTTACGGTGGCTCTCGGCTCCAACGCTTCACATTGTTCTTAAGCTGTGTTAGAGTGAAAGAATAGATGTTAGGACAATAACTGAGGAAAATACGTTTTTTTACTGTCAAATGTAGTAGCAGGAAAAGTAATCACTGGCTTGTTTCCTGTGCGGCTTCTTCTGCTTTATGCTATTCCGCTTGGAAAAGAAATGATGTTTTAACTCTACTTCCTCAGCTCATACAATTTGGTCAGCGCTTGTTATATGCGAGAAATATTTGTACTTATATTCAAGATAACAGTCTCCGCGATGCCTGCATGAGAGCTAGCTTGCTTTCGTACGCATTGAAATTTCAGAAATTTCCTGTATAGTCCTACTAGCCTACGTCATATGCGCCTAGACATTTTTTTTTTTGCGATTGTGCAGGCAAGCAGTCAAGCCCTCTACGCCGAGCACTGAGCTCCAGGAGAGTTAGAAAAGGCGGAGACCACTCAGTTAGGATTGTCGCCCCCCGACCAAAACAAATAATCTTGCTTCCACACTCTAGGCCCGAATCGGCCATGACCGTGTTTGCAATAATAGAGAACAAAACCCAAGCCAGGAAATCATTACAAAACAACAGAGATGCACCCATTACGTCTCTAAACTCCAGAATATTATACCAGTGCTTCAGAGTTCCAAGATATACACACACTCGTTACTTTGCTGCTGCTCTCATACGCTGAACTGCTCATTAAAGACGATTCAGCCGGCTGTTTCTATAACCAGAAAGCTTTATTTACCTGGTCGGCATCTATGTACATGTTCGTATTGCTTTTGTTTTGCTTAGGCGACGCCCATGCTATGAGTTTAAAAGAGATGCTGAAAAGTAGTTCATAGAATTTGTTTTTAGTGAAATCGATCTAGCGCCCCATTCTGGATGTGTTAAGATTGTCCGATATCAAGAGGCTTCTTTGTTGCTGACAAAATTGAACTGAAAAATTTTTCGCCACTCAATTCAAGCCTGAGTATTCTATATGAAAAAAGGTCTCCATGGTAACTGTTGGAAGTAAATGGTGCTGTAGTGTAGCCTCTCAGATGCACTCCAAAAACACCAGCGTTGGCACGCGCAGTTTACGTGCAAAGTGGGCCGGTGACGGAGGCATATGCTTTCCTTTTTGATGTCTTCTCTAGTTACTAACATAATACTTTTAGTGAAGCTGACCTGTATATCGTTGGGGTATGGTATCCTTGTGATAAAGGCCTGCTTTGATTTCACCTAAGTGTCTTTTAAAGACGCTGTTTCTAAATCGGCACTCTAACTCTCTAACTCAGCTGGTCAACGGATCTGATAACAGCAATATGACAAGTGTAACTGTACAGCCAATCCTTCTCATCACGAAACATAGCTTTCAGCCATTTGGTAAGCATCGGAATTATGTTGTCCTGAAGCTCGAATGCTGGACATATTCTGGGCATTTCAAGTGGCTTGCCTTTCTCTAAATTTGCATTGGGAGCTGGAATTCACTGAAAAATTATACAGTAGCCTTTGATGCTGATCAATAATGTTGATATCAGTTTGAATGGAAACAGGTCAGATCATTTTTAAGAATAGTCTTAATAGGTTTTGTAATGCTGCTTAGAGTGTACGAATATCGCATAGTTCATGTCTTCGGAAAGACATGTTCACACTATTCATTCTTTTTCTACATTCCATCTCTTTACCAGGAACCGCCACATTATATTCAACATGTTTTCCAACATCATGCTCCCAGTTACCTTTGCCTACGCAATAGCGCTTGGGCAACTACCATCTGGTGTCATCATGGGACGTTTCGAAAGAGGTAAGTGTTTCAATTTGTGAACTCGCCGCAGATTAGCGACGCAGAAATATTAATTTTATCGCGTTCGTAAAGTTAATACAAAATAATAATCTTAATAATATATAATAACTGCCGTCTAGTATTGAGAACATTACACTGAAGACGCCACGGCAATGCTAATAGATGAGCTCATGCCCTAACCAGCAAAACGTTTTCTTCTTGGCATTCTCCTCACGGCTTTGATCTTTCTAAAGCCTGCATTCTGTGTAAAATGTCTTAGTATGCCGGTGCTTAGTGTGCTGTGTGCCGGTGCTTTGTTTCACTTCTTTATAACATTCATGTAAAAGTGGAATATTGCAGTATTTAAAATAAAATTCACGATATAGGTATTATATTTTACAGTTGTAAAACCAAGCATTCCACGGCATATCATAACAATTGTGCCAACAATATGTCATAACACTGGCGTCCCCTCCAAACTTGCCCGGTAGATCAGCTTAAGCTGTCCGCTTGCTCCAGTGTCCAAAAGGTAATGGTTTGTCTGACAGGAGGAGTGGGTTGGGGAGTGAAAGGGTGCAGCGTATATTGGATGTGGGCATTCTTAGATCATGTGGGACGAACGGTTGAGATTCTACAATATTTTGCTTGGAATTATGAGAGTGATGTGATTTTCCCCCCAATCTTCTAGATGATACGCATATAGTGGCCATTTTTCACCACTTATACGGCCCTTTTTTGGTGCCAAATTAAGAAACGAATTTAAAGCAAGAAAGCGAGAAGTCCGAATAGACACCGACATCAATCACAGATAGCGGGCCAAGTGCGCTTCAACTGTTTTCTTACCGCGCCCACGAAGCGTCACCGGTGACCCATAGATTTAGCGCACATTCTTTCAAAACTGCCAATGCATAGCATACACTAATAGGGTAACTTTTGATGCAATTCGCAACCTCCCAATAAAGCGGTAACTTTCTTAACTAGCGTGCGATATTGTCTGATAGCCACACCCTGTTGCAAACGGTCTCAGGGTACTGACGAAATGTAAACGCCCAGAACACGGGGACAAGCAAGAGAGAGACAGGACAAAGCGGCAATGTCTATCTCTTTAGGCCTGTGGGTAATTTACTTCACTGCTAGTAGTGCAGTCAGCTTTAGGTTTATTTGATATAGTGGTTGTTGCACATGGGACGATGAGAACCTCGAGCACCAGCCGCAAATATTAACGCTACCCTCCGAGGAGCACTGTTTTCTGCTTGTTTCTGGTTGACTGATTTTTTTGTGCTACCTAAGATATAATAGCAATGTCCGCAGTACAATAGTTGCTGTTTGCCAAGTGTACAATTTTGCGGACAAGATTTGGCCCCGCCTTCTCTATAGACACAGCCGTTTTGCTTGATGTTACTGCTTGATTAAAGAGCATAACAATATGCAACCTTCATAGTGGCTCTGCATAAGCAGTAAAAACTGAGTAAATGCGCTGAAGTCTTGCGACGAGGTTTCATTGCATAGGCAGCGAACAGCCTGTTACAAGCGCGCAGTTTCTCAGTTCTGGAAGAACCAAGACGTAATCGACGGGAACACGTCTCCGCCGCTGCCGGCCAGTCGGCGGTCGACAGCTACGCGCAGCTGGGCTCTGATAGCTAGCGAATGCGCGCTAGATAGCCGCGGACTGACTGCGAAGCTTAGAAACCGGAACTACTCGGCAAGGCAGCTTAGTGGCCGGGGACCACGTGTTCTATACTTGCCGTTATGCCCGTGTCAGAAGCACGCCGCATGCGGTGCACCATGAAATAGGAGGACTTTTTGCAGGAAGGTTTTCCCAGCTGCTGACAGCCCCACTCGGCCTCGTTTTAGGGAGCAATAAGTGATAGATAGATGGATGCAAAAACTTTATTTCGTCCAAAGCGACCAGGGCGGCCCATTCAACGGCAGGGACATAGACGGCCGGATCTTAGGTGGGAAGCAGGGCATCCACGGCGCTAGAGAAAGATATTGCAGTAGATCCGCCGGGGGTGGCCCTTCTTTTCTCTCGCACAAGATTTGATCACATATCGCCGGGTCGCAATGCCACCTACACTCCGGCTTCACCTTTTGTCGATATGTTTTGCTTAATATCTACGGACTATGGGAAACTCGTATGGAGCCTTCTCCAAACGGATTCCTCGCTTTGACCGATATATTATCATGCGGTGGAAAAATCATTCGGCTGAACTTGTACTTATTTGTAATGGGAGAGAGAGCATCACTTTAATGAAAAAAAAACTCAGCCGGAGCTTAAAAATCGCTGGCATGCTGCTGTGCGTGAATAAGAGAATATGGAAGTTAAAGAGTGACAGTGAGTGGTGCGGTAAAAGTAAAATAATAAAGTAAGAAGTGGACAAGATAAAAAGCGGTCATAAAATTCGTACCACGATGCGTCTGCGAGTAATGATGTAATATATTAAATGAAGGGCATTGCCTGTCAAGTGGGCTAAAAAAGTTCACTGCATGAAAAATGCATTAGGGTAATATGCAAGGTGAAATTAAAGCTTGACGAAATCTCTAATGTCTTTTAAACATGCAAAAAAGGTTCTTTGCTCGCCTCTGTTGCCTAAGGCAGGCTAAACGACCTAATACGCTGATATTTGTTAGATACACTGGGGACAGCTTCTCCATGTAATGTTGATAGAACGCACGCTCCTCAGCATAGGCAGGGCACTCAAGCAGGACATGTTCCGCAGTTTCCATCGAGCAGCGGTTGTCACAAGGCCGACTGTTCCTTTGACCGAAAGGGCATTGCAGCCCGTTTATAAATGCAATTTTCAGGTGCAGTTGGTCATAAGGTTTTTCCAGGTGGCGAAGAATTCTGAGTGAGAGTCCTGATCTGAGATGTTGGTTGACTAAGTGAAGAAGTTGATAGTGATGTGCCGGCAAGCTCCAGAGCCGATAAGTTTCTTGGAAAGGAAATATTTCAATCATTTGGGCCGCATAAAATTTCCTGAAGAAAGTGGGAAGTATCTCCGATGTTGGTGACCTTTTTGGGCAGCTTCATCTACTTTCTTTATTTTCCGGAATGACACAGTGTGCTCGTATCCAATGAAATTGTATGCAGTGGCCTGCGGCAATCGCCAAAGATGCAGATACCACATCTCAGGGTAAACGGGCTGAACACAATTCTTCAGCATTTTTGAGAAGATCTATAGAGATGCTTTGGAGTAGATAAGGATAACCGATCGGTCTGGGATCGGTTCAGGATATATTAAACAGCTTCTTTAATGCCGTGAAGCTCAGCTGTCGTAGAGGATGTCTGCCGCTGCAGCCGCTAAGGAAGGACATGACTTGTTGAGGCAAAGCGAACCCACAGGAAGAAGTTTCTTGAGTAGTTGTACCGTTGGTGAAGACGTGGGTATGCTGAGTATATTCCTTGGTTAAGTAGGGGAGAGTAGGTTGCAGAAGCGCTCCCTGTAGCACGCGATTCATTGCATTCACAGGCTGGAAGAAACTTTTTCACATTTAGAGGCGAAAGTGTACAGGGGTAAAAGGTCAGAGGCATTAGTTTCTGTGGATGTTTAATAGTAGGGAAGAGCAGGATATGCACAGCTTGGCCAAATCCAGAGTTGGAGTGGGTTAGTGGACGCGGTGTAGTAAGTGCTTTTTCCCTTAGAGGACAGGGTGGAGACGGGTACGCCGTTTCCTTGGCGGCAGTCGCATCTAACGGTAGACAGGCTGCTTCCGCTACTGTTCCCGATGGAGAGGAACCCTTTTGGAGGCGAAAGCATATCCGGAGGAAGTTTTTCCGCGCGGCCTCTAGAATCTTCTTGCTTGTTAGAGATAATCTGCGGAGAACCGGTAAACAGTAGTCCACGGTTCCTTCAACAAGGGCTTTTTTAAGTAAAACTGTCTGCCTACAGTTGTCTCCCCATCGTTTTCCCGCCATGGACATGAAAACATGCGGTGCTGCAGTGATCCTCTCCCGGATTTTATTGATCTGAGGTGACTGTGAGAGATTTCTGTCTATAGTAAGGCTTAGGAATCTCTAAGCTACTACATAAGGTAGCGACCGTTCACCTAATTGAAGTAGATATTGGGTTATTGTTTTTCTTGTGAAAGCCATGACAACACTGTTTTCTGGCGGGAGACAAAGACCTCAAGGATCCAGGTACATCGTAATGTGCCGTAAAACTCTCTGAAGACGTTGGTGGGCAATACAGCGCGAACAATACGCGTGCCTGATGCATATATTGTAAGCATAAATCTTTGCGCGTACTGCTTCGGAAAGCCTCTTCTTACGTTCATAAAGGCAATATTGCGCAGCAGAGGGCTTACCACCGCTTCCTTTCCTTGCAACTCGCCTGCGAAAAGCACACAGACTGAAATGCCTGCAAAGTTGAAGGTTGGCCATCATTTTTAGCTGTAATTCGTGTACCTTCTTTCAAGGAATGAGCCTCAATCGATACCAATTCCTAATTCGGGGTTTCTTTCCTTACAGCTTCCTTGTATTCATCCCAGGCCTGTAGATTTTGTAAGGAATTCCTTAGCCGCAGTCTGCGCGCGGGCAGCTGATGTGAGGTCGGGGTAATGGTGACTTCCTCGTGTTTCCAATTTGGTGAACCAGCTAAAGCTGTGTGCAAGTGAACTCATTACAGAGGTCACGTCGATGCTGATGGCAGTCGTACGGCCTCTGAGGTAGGTTATGCTGCAATCAGTGATCGCGCTCAATTGAACGGGTTGAGAAAAGTTCTGAACGCTTGGCACCTCGGTCACATGTATGTGAGCTGCCCCAAATTTCATTGTGAGGCATTGAAGTCTCTACAGAGAATAGGCGGAGAGGGCGTTCTTGCTATCTAGTTTTCAAGCTTCCAAGCGTCGAATGCCGTGCCTGGATAAACACACTCCAACCAGACTGCGCTCTTTTCTAGCAATTACTGTTACGGCGCACGTGTATTAGTTGCCACTGTTAGGCGGGACATCAACCAAGGAGGCCGGTATATCATTGCGAAAACCTATTAGTCATCATCTTACGTCATCTGTCCTTGTGAGTAGCGAAAATAGTATCCGCGCAGTCGCAAATTTTCCTCGACGCGTGATTCAGAGGTGACTATGAAAGCGAAGTGGTGCGCTGGCATGAGCTGCCGGAAATCGTACAGTTTGGAGCGTAAACCACGATCATTCTTTGAAAAATGGTTGATGTGCGAAAGATGCTGACGGTGTTCAGCTTTGGTGAAGCTGTCTTTGCGGAAACCATGATTAGTGATGTCTTGTAATACGCCAATGCGGAGCGTAGCAGGCCGACACCAACGGCTGCATTGCAGGTAGAGCTTCTACTCCTGAGAGACACCTTGTGACGAACGGTTAGCGCAGGCGAGAGGTAGATGGCTGGAAGTAGCATCGGAGTCAGTACGCATCTGATTTCTTGTTCAGTGCTTCCGTTTTGCTGCCTTTCGCTTATTGTCCTGTCGGGTTGCGGCGCCTTAGACTAAGAGCGAGAGAGGCTGTTTGTCACTCTTGTGTGGAGTGTTGCGACAGCTTTGATGGAGGAGAAGCAACGGACTTCCAGTGCCTCTTTTTGTCATCAGTGTCGTATATGTTGTCAGCTGTTTCTTCATTTCCCGTTGACTGATTTTGCGAGAAATGTGACGTATTCGTGAAAACCACGTCAGCGTTAGAGGATGGAATAGGGCGCTTGGGTGGTTTCCCTTGTGCTTGCTCTACTGTGCGAGCCAGTGGAGCAGCTTTTTTTTAGAACGCATTCCGTATGGAGCAGGGTGTGAGCCAGCGCATTTTGTGGATTTTGGCTTTGCTCTGTAGGTGCAATATTTGTGGGAATGTGGGCCAACACACACTTTGCAGCGCACGGGGCCGGTACCAATTCTGAATATTTGTGGCGATAACCCTAGCATTTGCAGCATTGTGTTGCTGCTCCGGCGTATGCAGTTGCGGGAAAATATAGCACCCATGCGTATCTCGTTTGGGCAGTGGTGCATCTTTAACGAATTCCAAAATGGCAGAGCCACAGAGCACCTTTTTGACTATTGGCACCGTCCTCAGGAGTGCAAGCAGTTATCCTCCGCGCTGAGGGAACGCCTTGGTCACGTAGATACTCCTGAACATCTTTTTCTAGTAGGTCACAAGTACGTCTTGAATTCTGCCCTAACTGGCCTTGTAAGAGTATGGGTCTCAGGGCTGTACAACTTCTCCAGCCAGCTTAGTTACTGTGAGTAGATGGTTGGCACGGAGAGTGTCGATACTGTAAACATCAAGCTGCCGTCGTTTTCAAGGCGATGGCAGAGAACTTTCTCTTGAGCCGACGCCACAACCGTCGAAGTCACGATATTAGGGTTGGATTTCTGTAGGCACTGTGCTTCGGTTGGCCTGAAGAATACACGAACGCCAGCAGCTGTTTTTCCTCTCGGACACAACCGTAAAGGATGTGTGGTCGATGTCCTCTGCATGGTAAAGGCGCGTCACTGGCTTGTTCGCCGCCCTGTTTCTTGCTCGCAGCAACGTTTTTAGATCTCTTTCAGTTCGAAAGCTGCGGTGCGCGGATTGTCGCCTTCCCGTTTCCTGCCGCGCGGTGGCGCTCGCCACGCTGTTTGCCCGACCAGCGTGGCCCTTCGCGCCTACGCCATCGTCGCCGCCGCCTGATTTGGAGCAGCCAGCAGATATCAGCATGGAATATATCAGCTCTCCTGTGCCAGTTGTTGGCAGTGACCTTATCTTACAGTATACAAAAGCTTCAAGCAAGGGTGCTTAAAGCATCCCACCAAAAAGATGCTAGAGTTTACTAACATTGTAAACTAAGCAATCTCGAATTCTTTGAAAGAAGGTCCCGTTTTTGGGGACATTTTTTGGGAGGTGCTAGACGAGCTGCAATTGCAAAACCTTGCTCGGCTTGGATGTGCAGAGCATATGGCCACTTTTACATGCCAACTGCTGCATTTTGTCATAGTGAAACGCATGCACTTCTATGCGAGAGACAACCGTCGGCTGGAGAACAGAGAAAAGGTTATTGCAAATAAAAAAGCTCGCCTTCTGTAGCCATTCCCTCCGTGCTTCCGATTTAGTGTGTCTGCATTTAATGCTTGTCTGTGTTCAATGAAATTAACATTCTAAAAATGAAAGTGCAGGACGCTGCTCCCGTCTCTGCGATCATTGCAAATAAAAAGCTCTTCTATAGTTATTCCCTCCCTGCATCCAGCTAAGTGTGTCTGCATTTTTAGTTGTGTTCACTGAAATTGGCATTCTGAAGAACGTGCAAAATGCTGCTGGTATGTGCGGTGCTTCGTTGATAATATAGCGCGGAATTTCGTGACTGATCTAGAAGTGGAACATCGCTAGTTTTAACCTTTCATTGATGTTTCGTGCATTCTACCGAAAAAATATTGATAGCTTTACTCCAACATACGCATAGCGCTAAACGTCGCGAACGCGATGCGATAAAGCGCAATGCAAACGATTGGTATTTTGCGAACTGGCATCACCCTGCGCTTTATCTCACCCTTACTAGCCAGGCGAAACATTTATTTAACCATCAGACTGAAGTTCCAACGTGACAGCTACAAAAGTGCAGCAAATTTGAGTTCGACGTGTTCGCTCCCAATGTTATCGCGGATGAGAACAGGCTGTCACAGCAACTGCCAAGCGCGAGCGCTCCTGCGGCTCCGGGCCGACAGCGACAGCAGCCCCGCGTGGTGAGTGGAAGCGGACGGGGGCCGCTTTCTCGGGCTCGGCCCGGGGGAGCTTGCAAACTGAAAGGGATCTAAAAACGTTGGCTCGCAGTGTCCTGTTATCTGACCGCCACTACAGGGGCCGCTGCACTAGCCGTTACCGCTGCTGCCATCAGTTCCGCATGGAGTTCAGCTGGCGGTGATGCTCCTAGTCGGGGTTTATATGGCGCCGAGCTAGGAGGTCTCTGGAAATGCTTTTCCCGGTGGCCTTCCCCCTCACCGGGACACCACAGTCTAGAACAAAGAGATTACAGGTGCCATGGGTATGGCCCTAAAACATGAGGAATGTTATGGAAGGATAACACAAGAAACCGCGTGCTTTCGCTTGATGATCGTTCGAAGCTTGGGATCGGCAGTCTTCTTTTCATCGAGCGCGGTTTGTGGGGAAGCTCACTTGAGGAATTCCGCACCATGTCGGGGCTGATCATCGTCGAGAAATTGACCGATCTGCGCCATTAACGACAGAGATGAAACCAAAGAGGACGATTTGTTCTTTTTTCTTGACATTTCCATACTCGCTTTTATAGTGGTCAGCTGGGTAGTGTGATTCGACACGGTCGGATAAAGTGATAATCGTCGATATTCGCTCGCGATCGTGCATTAGAGAATTTTCGATGATTAATAAATTTTAAGGCGGAAGCCTTTAATGCCTCATCGTTGTAAGCAGGAGCTGTCGACAGAAATGTCACGCTTTTCAATTGGTCGAAACGGTCGTGACGTCACAGTGCGCGAATTTCAAACGGGGCCAATTGTACTTTGGCTACTAACCATGCCACCAATTAAAGGGATCGTATAGTGATGCTCCAAGTAAGTTCGACTGAGTTTAGTTAATTGCTTACTTAACCAATTAGTCTAATTAACCTTTCTAGCCAGACCAGATAAATAAAAGCGAGTAAGAAATCGGCCGAGCTTGGGAATCGAACCCCGGTCTCCGTAGTGCGAGTCGAGCACGCTACCACTCCGCCATGCCAGCTTTTTTTTTTTCTTTATTGCCTTCAAAGGCGTGGGAATACAGTGCATTACAACATATGTGACTATTTACATGGCTATTTACATGGCTACAGCACTCCTCCCTTCCAGCGACCATTCCAACTTCTTCAGTTGGGATAGATTCTGGAAAAGGGATACAATTTCTTCGTCAAAACCTCGGTCTTTTAACACATCGAAAATTTTCAGGACACTCTCAACAAAATATTGATACACAGATGTGGCTCCAGGATCGCAATGGCGATATGCCATGGCACTACGCCACACAGCATGCAAGCCAAGTAGAAAAATGGTGTCATATGGAGCTCCATCGTCTTCGACAGGCAGAAACCTAATGCCGTGCGGAGTGAGCGGCAAATCTTTCTTTATGGTTCGCTGCAACACGTCCCAAAAGAAGATTGCATTATTACAGTCGACAAAAACATGGTCAATTGTTTCCTCCTTTCTACACAGAAGGCAATGGGCGCCCCACGGGACATACATGTCTCTTTCATGTAACCAGCTTTTAACAGGTAAGGTACCTGTGTGCAGCTGAAAGAAAGAAGAAAGTTTTTGCTGAAGGCGTTACCCCTCCGCCATGCCAGCTCGATGGTTTGGAATGAACAAAGGTGCGTCTACTGATTACGATGTCTTCGTTCACTCCCATCTTCCTCCCTTCCCGTTACGGCGAGGTTTAGGTGATGCTCCTGTCCACCGAGATATGAGAGACAGAGACATTTCCTTTCCTCAAAATCCAATTTACCGACGAGCAAGGCGTACTGGTCCGCCTTTCAGATTGGTCCAAATTGTCGTGACGTCACCGCACGCGAATTTTGACGGGTGTCCACCGAAATATGTGAGACAGTTACTGCGCAACTTCCTTTCCTCAAATACAATTTTCGACTAGTGTCTACTGAGATATGTGAGACTGTTGATGCGTAATTTCCTTTCCTCAAATACAATTTTCATTTTCTTCATTACGGCCCCTCTTTCTTCTTTCACTCGCTCTTCCTGCCTTCCTGCACCGTGCGGCTCAGGTGTCCACCGAGATGACAGAGAATTACAGCCCCATTTCCTTTCCTCAAAAAGCGTTGCGTTCAAAGTGCAACGCATCGCGCCGACCGGGTGGTGGCGTTCCTTGGACTCCGCGGCAGCGCTACAACACGCTGTCGCGTTCCACTCCTAAAGGCGAAGCTTAAGCGTCATTAAGTGGCAGTTAATTAATGCACCAACAAAATGTGCAGTGAACAATCGCGTAGCAGAATGCAGCACTCAGGCTTTCGCCTTTCACCACTTTAGCCGCTAAAGTTCCTCGTAATTTTTTAATACAAATTTCTTGAATTTAAAATTTACAAATAAGAAACGTAGTGGCTTTGTAATATCTTTCATCATATTCAAACGCCTTTTGAGCATTCACTCTCATGGTCAATAAGTTTCTTCATTTTCAAATTATTGTTAGGTATTACATTTCCACGTTCGCCGTTTATTGTACATATCATTAAGTGGGACGTTTGTTTTATTTAGTAATGCTTCTACATTCATGCACGTCTCTCAAAAAATATTTAGAGAACAATCCTGAATCTGCAAAGCAGAAAGAAATAGCTTCTTTCTCTAAGGCATTAATGATTTCCTCTTCACTCACACTGTGGGTAACGACGTACATTGAATGTGTCGCGCTTTATGCAATGAAGCAAGGAATATTTTCGTGCCTTTCAGAATTTTTAATACATGTTCTCTTTCGTTTGATCATGACAGTTTTTTTTTGCAATATCTTCTTTAATTTTGTGTCAGACAATTAAAATTTGGCATCACTGCCTAATGTTGTGGCTTAAGGATTGCGCTCTAATGTAGAATATTCATTTAGTATCAGTCCCCTTGTTTTATGAAATTGTAATTAACATACTGTAAGGCTAATGTAATAAATGAAACAACAGAGATGCCCCGCGGTGGCTCAGTGGTTACGGCGCTCGGCTGCTGACACGAAAGACGCGGGTTCGATCCCGGTCGCGGCGGCCGAATTTCGATGAAGGAGAAATTCTAGAGGCCCGTGTACTGTGCGATGTCAGTGCACGTTAAAAAACCCCAGTTGGTCGAAATTTCCGGAGCCCTTCACTACGGCGTCTCTCATAGCCTGGGTCGCTTTGGGACGTTAAACCCCAATAAACCAAACCAAACCGAAACAACAGAGACGGCGACTTTTCCTTTGCAACGAAGTAGTTGGGCGCTATGGAAGAAGGAAAAAACACTGTGTTGTTCGTTTTCCAGTTGAGTATAAGCCTCGACACTGCGGTGACATTCTTCTAGCCGGCCACTACACAAGTGGAGTGTACACCGTGTTCCATAATGCAGCCGGTTCATGGGGACAGAGAGTATACTGTGACATGGACACCGACGGTGGAGGCTGGACGGTGAGTGTAACCCTCGAGTGACACTTCTTCGAAAGAGTGAGTTCAAAAGCCCATTGCTTTACATTGACTCGAGAGCCCTTTGCATCTCTAGACGTTTGCATCTCTAGACGTTAAGAAAAAGTGGAGTGAAAGGCGTGCATGGGGCACCTTTATATCTTACGTTTCATGCTCGCTATAATACTTTTGCCAGGACTGACCTTTTCGATGAGTTAGATTGTGGCTTTTGTATTCGCCCATGGGCGTGCAGAGTTATTTAAGTAATCTTGCGCGAACTATGTACGTAAATGCCGTGATGTGAAGTTACTATATGGAGTGAGCACACGCATGAGCTCTCAGATGATGTACAGCAGGCTGGTACTGTTCGAAGAAATCCCATACACGCGCTTTGCAACTGACAGAGGTGGCAGTAAAACCGTGGGCGCCACCTCTTCATAGCCGTGAAAGATGAGGAATGCAAGCACGTCACTCTCTAAACTGCGCTGCATTGATGAGTGTGAAAAACCCCCACGTTCCTACTAGTGCGTTAATTTAATCCTATATTTGGGTGGCCGACACTTATGAAGGCAGGCATCGTCCTCATTACTCATAACGGTCCCCGCCACAAACAACTGAGCGAGATGTGATGCAGTGTAGAAGAGGAGGACAAAGTCTTCAGCAATGCTACTCGGAAGAATGTTTTATGTGTTATTTGTTGCACAGCTTTAAAACTGTTGCACGCCCATGCAGTTGGCATCACAAACACATACACAAAAAATGAAACATGCGTAGTGTCTTTAAGAGTAATATTTGGAGACTATCGTTTGCACTTAAGTCAACATTTTCAATATAATGAGTGTTTACGCCTCGCTTTCTTCTGAAACGTATTTTACTGCTTTCACAAGGTACATGTCGCACCATCGCATCACCCTGCAACCTAATGTTTGAGTTCACGAGAGCCTGGTGAGGCAGGCATCGGTGGTAATGGACATTGCAATGCGTTGGCAAGACTCTTCAGCGAGGGTCACCGCGAATCCGCTGCCGAACGATTTTCGACAATTTCATCCTTGGTTCTTTTTGGGCGTCATCTCTGAGCTAACTTCCTTACGACTTAACCAAAACGATGCGCGTATCTTTTCAAAGTTTCACTCTGGCTGTTTACTCACTTCACCTTCTTCTTGCCCATTTCAAGACCACTTCCGGCTAGTCCGTACACACTGACTAGGAATGCGCAAAAATGATGCTCAGATAGGCGTAAAATCCCGTCTCATCTAGCGCACTCTCCAATGAGAATTGTGTTTGCTGTGTGAAAATGGTATGAATAATTGATTTTCCCTCACGGGGGATATTCCGGGCTCAAAGGACATGTTCCAATTCGTTTAAGGAATTGGCGCGGTGTGCTTGTGGAATGTGTTCCATGCCTGCAGGTAGCCTATTAAGGTAGTGTTTTGGAAATAATTTTACGACCATGTAGGATGTAATTAGTAAAATGCAGGAGTTTTGTTAACGCTACAGCGTTAAGGAGCTCGTGTCGCAGAAAAGCCGGCGTCGGCGTTATTGACCACGAGAGAACAATCCTCAGCGAAGCAACCTACCTTGACATGTGGGAGTTAAATGAATTACTGACCGAAAGTGGTTGCTCGTGAAGAGCAACCTTTGTGCCATAACACCCACGAGCGGCAGCGCCTGCCATCGAAGGGCAGAGGCGTACCGCTCAGCCGTTGCACCCCAGCGCCAGTAGCGGTTTGCGGACTTGCAGGGATCTATGAAAGTAAAGTCGAGAGTGACCATTTCCGCATATATGAGCATTTGGCCATTAACTCTGTCGAGTCGTACTCTGTAGGCGGAATTTAATGTTCCCTCAATTTTTTTACTTATTAAGGACGATATATATTTCGGTCCTGTGCTCTCGCCGAGCATTTTCTTGAGCCTGCTGCATGATGAAAGCTTTTGATGAAGCGACGAAGAGGCGAAGTGATCTCATGCAGAAATTTTATGATACGGTCATACGGAGCAAGACGCAGCGGCGGCGGAGTGCTCCGCACGGCACGCGATTTTGGCTAAGCTGTGGTCGTTATTCTGAAAATTGGCCTCCATAGAATATTTCAGGTTTGTATATAGTCTACTATTTTGTTGTGAAAAGCAGGATTTATATTAAAAGGATCGTCTAATTGTTTCTGAGCTTAGCCGTTCAATTCAGGTCGATACCAGACTATCCTGAAACCGTAACTATAGTAGGATACAACTTAAAAAAAAAACAGCAGTTGCTAACACTGGGCCGCGGTCCGCGGCGTCTTGTATTACTCCGCTGCCCAATCGCAACAGTAAGCGAAATCAGCTTTTCAATGTTTGGCTATATGAAACAATCCGCGTATCCAAATTCTAGAGCTCATAATTTTTTTTCTTGTGATAAGCTTCTTGTTTATGTAACAAGAAACGTTTAAGCAGCAGCTGACTACTTTTTCGTCGAGGAGGAATTCTGTGCGCGGAGGCTGAATGTGGGCGGAGCTTCACTGCAGACTTAAGTTGTATCCGACTATAGAGAAATGCAAGCAAATTATATCCCATGTTTGACGAACCACGATGACGCTGTGACAAAACCAAGTTGGGGTTTGCGCACAGAACATGACGCGGCTTGCTTCATAGGTGCGGCGGTCTTTCAAGCGTGTTCAGAGATGAACAAGGGCAACAGTTAACTCCGAGCAGCATAAGACCAATTGATTTTTGCGGAGGTGTTATGAGATTGAGGTTAACATTTTCTGTTTTATTGAGGGGTTAGTAGGTTGCTAATGAAACTAGAAAAAAAAGCGTTTCCTTCAGTTGTCTGCATACTGTTATCGCAGAGGAAGCACACAAATCAAATTTAAGTTTGAATTAGGCATAAATCGAGGCGGACCATAACATCCAAACAGGAAATTTTTACCATCATGACGGAAGAAGTACCGTTATAGAATGGGAAATAAATCTAGTGTTTATATGCAGATGACACTCAATTGACGATGGGTATTAAACCAGACGATTAAGTGGTTTTTCTTCCTAATGAAGGAATAAATCTCTACAGCACGAGATTTGAAACAGTATCTGTCTCAGTGAACCACCAATTCGATAGATTTGTTCTTTGTGTGCATGTGTCCACCGCTGGGCGCAAATCCTATTCAGATATGCGATGCGGCAATGCCACGTCAATCTCCAACTAACTTCACTGCCTCCGAGAAACGACTGGCGGGGATGGGCGCCGGCGGTTCTCGATATATACGAAGCCGGGAACAAAGTCCGAGGTTTCGTTCGTCATTTTACATAAAAAAGACTCTTCGTGTGTTATACCCCGTGGCTCGCGATGGCATTGCAGTGTTATTTCTCAACCTGGAAGTGAGAGTGCGTGTATAGTTTCAGAAAGTTGTCCCGGCGCTAAACAGTTTTTATTTTTGCTGAGAAACGGCACTTATAATTAAGTTTGCAAGTAGTCGCTTCTGGGTCGCTTCTGGATTCTTGAAAACTTGGATGCAGATGAAAAAATAATTGCATCAGTTAACAAATGTAGTATATTTGTAAAGGCCTTCTTTTGAATAAATGTATTTTCTCCGCAAATATAATCCTGCCAGTGGAAGCAAGAGCCTTAGTGTGCGCATTTTTAGTAAATAATTGTTCAGGAACCGCACCTAGACGAAAAATGTGTTTCCGTGTGTGGTCAGGTATTTAGATGCCTTGTCCTGTCAGAAAAAATAAACTGTCGATAACGACATTTTGTTGAAAAATAGAAGCCCCTAAGAGCACAAAAATGTCAAGATTATCTCGCTTTTTAAAACAAATTTGGAGTCTGAATTTCGAGACAGAACTTGTTCGCAATGTTGTCGTAAGGCTTGTTTCAGCCCTGTTAGTCCTATAGTGGAAAACTGCCCTTGCGCTCTTTTTAATTAAGTCAAACATTATATTTTTGAAGAAACGGCCACATTAAGGTCCAGGAATGGGTATGTGGGCAACAGCGCTAGACAAAAAGAAAATAGCCAAATGGTCAGATCATTGAGTTGGCTGTCCATTCAACGACCCTGCCGCAATCACTAACGCCAACACAGAACGTTCTTTTAAGTGCTTTATCTGCATAGTGAAGGCCTAATTGCCATTGAGTAAATATTCTGCCTGCTTGTGATTGTACCTATACGATGGTGATGGCAAAGGGTTACATCTAACGTGCCTAATGTGGTATTCCCGGAAACACTTCGGCGAAGTAACCATTGTATAAAACATAGTGAAGGCTTTCATGCAGCACAGCTGTGACTTATTTTGCTTCCGAGCATCGGTGAATAAGCTTAATGGCACCCCGCGTGAAGCATGCGAAATAGTCGTCAATTTTTGAGGCGCCAGAAAGGCTGAGTAGTATGACACCTTAAGATGCAACCTACATTACAAGGTGCCAGAACTAGTAACCAGGATGCTGTGCATAAGTTTACGCCGTCGACGGGGTACGAGAGAAAAAATCGTTTGCCGATATTTTGGCATTACTATTCAGTGAGAGGGCCACCAGAAAGAGAGCCTTTCTTGCAGGAGTAGTGGCAAGCTTCGAAAATTTGAGTGCCGTATATATTGGAGCCGTGCATGTTCGAGAAAGATCCATGGGATGCGCCTTTTTTATTAATGGGGTGAGGAGGATAGCAGAAACCACGGTAAATTGGTGCAATATGTATTTCCGATACTGAGAAGGCATTTGCATTGTTCTCCCAGTTGACACGTCCCTTCGGAGGCTTTTTAAAGAATACTGACATCGTTCAAAGACGAGCCTTTCTAGCTCTCGGTTCCTCTGTTCTCTTAAAATGGCGTCCACACATGAGAATGAATTCTTCAGAGCAGCATGAGGCCCATTACATGTCAAGGTTTTTACAATGAAAGCCTGCCACATAGCTGCTCCCTTCCTTGAATCAGGGACCAAATCTTTACCAATCAACGAGAATTTCACTAGGGCCGCAAGCATGCAGTGACAATGAGGGACTAAAGTCTGCTCTGTAGACCTGTATGTTTCGCTTCGGGTATATCTATACCATGCTTCTAAGTCGATTCATCAAGCCTTGTAAGAAGTAGGTGGTGACGCAAGGGCTCTCAGTGCGTAGAGGACGGGTACTTAAATATTTAACTAGCTTGGTCAAATGTTTAGGGGAATCCCCAAAGTGGAGTAGATTTGTGATAAGGGAGTATACTCACTGACATCCACCCGAGCGCAGCCATACGGCTACAAAGGAAAGCTATACTCAGCTATACTAGCTTACCCTGGAAAGCTATACCCTGGAATAAAATACCCTGGAAAGCTATACCCTGGAAAGATATACCCTGGAATAAAATACCCTGGAAAGCTATATCCTGGAAAGCTATATTTGCTTGTGCGGACCGTGACTGTTCTGCGAGCCGGTACCATGTGACGGAAGCAAGTTGGCAAAAGGGTGAGGCTAAGCGCATATCCAAAATTCGCGTACAACTGGACCCTAGCTTGTTCCTTTTAAGGTCGTCGCCCCATATTAGCGCTCTTCAGAAGAACTGGCTGCGAGAGTAGGCGAGTGGTTTTGCTAGTATTTTATGTTCCACAGATCAACGTTGTAGCAACCAACCGAGAGATTAAAATTTATAGATAGGTCCTACTCCAGTAATCTTGAGAAGACGTAAAAAGCATTGATCGTTAATAAATACTTCCAGACGTAGACAATTTTTAGCATCCCTAAAAGGGCAGTTATCAACACTCGTCACCATCACCATGAACACTATTAGCGCACTATGGAAGCATAACCTCTTAAGGTATACAAGGAGGCATTTTTGATAGCTGTTCCAAATTATGCATTTCCATACTTGCTACCGCAATGGCATGTGAAGAAATGACATATATTAAGGTCCTGGCCTAATTAATATTACGAACGATGTGCACAACTGGACTTCATTTTTAACGGAGAAACACATGAAAGGAAGGAACGAACTAGACAGCAAAGAGCGCTAACTAACAACTAGGTTTTTATTGACAGATTACTTGCTTTTAAACAGTCCTCAGAATCGATTTCGGCAACTTTCGAGAAATGCGAAAAAATCTCGTTGCAGACAGTTAAGACACAAGAAAAGAAAGTTATTGAGCAGTTAAAATTGGATGGTCTACTTCACTGTGTTTGCAAAGGTGAAAAGTTATGCATGGAAATATTTTTTTTTAGCTCGAAGGCGTACAAGTACGCCTGTTATTTCAGAGTAATTGTTTCAGAACGGGATTCCTGGCAGCATACTCTATCTAGATCATTTCAGCAAATGTCTGGGGTGTTGCAGATTGACGATACTTTTAGGGTGAAAAAATTCTGATGCAATAACTGGATTTCCGAAATGCAATGTGTACAACACGCGTAGCACTTACCACTGACTTGTAGTTGGCATCTGAAGAAATTACGGACGACAAATTTCAAAATACTGCTTATAAACTGCTCATAAGAGGGAGTGTACTTCCTTATTGTCAAAGCAGATTGTATAAGTAATCAATTTTCATCCATTTTTGCCGACATTGCTCAATGTTTTTTGTTCTTTCCTGATAATGGGATGATCATTACTGTCTCTTTCAAGCGTTTCTCAGTTGAGTGTAGGTGTCGACAAGCCTCCAGAAGAATTTTTGCCTGCACCCGCAGCATTGCAAATATACCATGCAATGTTGAAATATATTTCTCATTCAGATTCCATGAGCACCGCCTGCAGAGTAGCTTAACAAATTCGAGCTAAAATAGCGAGAATTGTGCCTAGTAAGTTGTTCATGGTGGCTCAACACGCTTAACCTTTAAAAGAACGAGATGAAGACACAACACAGAGGGCAAACTTACAACTGGTGCCGGCCGTGGTGGCTCAGTGCTTACGGTGCTCGGATGCTGACCCGAAAAACGCAGGTTCAATCCCGGCCGCGGCGGTGGAATTTCGTTGGAGGCGAAATTCTAAGGGTCCGTGTACTTTTCCATGTCAGTCCCGGTTAAAGAACCCCAGGTGGTCCAAAATTTCCGGAGCCCTTCACTGCGGCGTCCCTCATACCCTGAGTCGCTTTGGTGCGTTAAACCCCCAAAAACCTAAACCTGAAATTTACAACAGATTTTAAAAGAGGAATCGGTTATTCTTTCATACAAAAGACATGAGCGTCATCAGTAGCACTCAAAGAAACGAGTGAACATATTGATACCAGAAATAGTAAGCAGATCCACACTACAAACACAGTCATCCCGATGGCCGAAGCAGGCCAACTTTTCTCGTACAACAACGACACATTGCTGATACAGCTTTCGGAACCGGTGGATTTCATTTCAAAAACTTCTGCAATCTCTCTTTCTGTTTCGTTATTGGAAGATGAAATGTTTGTGGTTCTTTCGAACATAGGCTTGCATTTTTTGCAGCGATGACTGCGTCGCCAGCTTTCCTGAATGCGTGATGGCGTTACAGTTGTTACCGTGCTCACCTAGCCTTTTATGTATAAAAGAATAACCGTTTCCTCCATTAAAACCTGTGGTAAGCTCGCCCTCTGAGCTGTTATCTCTCGTTCTGCGAAAAGTTAGGTGTGTTGAACCGCCATAATTGACCTGACACGAAGCCCATGGAATTTCGGGCCAGGCTACCTACAAAATAAGTTCAGAATTTGAGACCACGGACAGTGCTCATTGCTGCACTTTCAGAGATGAAAAGCGTTTACATTAGGAAGTATGAAATTAAGCCCCCAAGCTCCTTGGCTTATCTCTGGATTGGACGTGTTTTGTCTATCATTAAATTTCATTTCCTTTGCTGGTTGGTAGAACTTACATTATCGGAACTTAATTACGAGCACATCCATATGCCGCTTCACGCTGCCAGTTCGTCTGAATTGCTCTAATATGGAGTTACGTCCTTAAGCATCAGTGGTCTAGCGGAGTATGTGTCAGCAGTGCGGGATGTTGGAGCATGCTGTAAGCCTCAGTTTATTTGCAAACCGGCTCCATGATACGAAGCTGAAGCGCAGAAAAGTCGCTGCTTGCGCAATATAGTTGCAGATTTGGGAATCTGTACGTTCATGTTGTAGATATGTTAGTCGCGCTAGACGAAGCTGGATTGAATGTATCATGAAATGCCCATGGTCTCGGCCGAAGGAAATGCGTCTCAGACAATGTCACGCGGTTAGTGACGTCCTCCTAACATCGAAAAACTCTAGGGATTTATGCGTGCATGCCCATCACGGCACAAGCTCTGAACGCGAGACCATACCAATCCTACGCAGAAGTGATCCTTGGTTCACCATATGTATTTCAAGATAGGGTGTAGTTTCGGCGACACGCTGACGAGGAATGAGTGTATTCTTACTTTTCGGGGGTGCGCGTACTTTGTTGTGAGCCTGATTATCGTCACACAGAGGAGATAAGTCGTTGGAAACTGCTACCACTAAGGAGGCGACTTCTGTGTCAGAAGTGGGTCAAATCAGGATACCAGCACTTCCCTCATGGTCTGCACCCAAAACACAGAGCGCTACGAGGTTCGGGCAGATTCATCCGGAGCGACTGCACATTGCGGTGAACCTGTGGTGTACACCTCATAATGCGCGCGCCGCAGTAATAAAAGATAACTTTGCGACTAAGAAAAAGCTACAAAGCGGGCACGAACTTGTTGTGGCTAGCATAAGGTACACTGGGGTTAAGTTCCACCGCACTGTGTCGTTTAGAGGTGAACTGACACGCTGCTATGCATGACATCCCAGAATATAATAGGGAGGAGGGGTGCAACATTTGTTTGTACCCAGGTAGTAAAGTCCGTTCTCTGAACTTTCAGGTCATCCAGAAGAGAGGACAGTACGGTAACAACGTGTACTACTTCTACAGGAACTGGGCCGAGTACGCGACAGGTTTTGGCGATCCGGCCAAAGAATACTGGATTGGTAAGTAGCGAAGAAATAACTAATTTTTGAGGTATATAATGGTGTGTGTGTCGCTTGACGAGAGTAAAGAGATTACTGGTAAATGCAATTTTCTTTCATCCAATATTATTCACAAATTTTTACTTCTGGTCATGGTAAGCATAGAATTGGGGTATTTTGTGAGCTGGGACTGTAGCTGTATAAACCAAGATTTCTCACTTTAAAAAATCCGTTGATCTGCAAGGGGTGCTAACAGACAGCGAATTACACCTCCAGAAGCGTTTGCTTTACAACAGGGGCTTAGGTCAGTGCTTAGGCGGCGGTGAAAACACGGCGGCGCAACAGAATTCCTTGTCTGTCGGAGTCAGCAGGCTCTTGATGTGAGCGATGGCAGTGCAGCTGGGCTAGCGCCCTTCTTCACCTTCGAAATGACCCCGAAGAGTAAAGGAGACATCCTGGCGACTCATGGTTGCTACAACTCAACAGTGTCGTAATACGACTTGAGGCGTTGGACACGTACAGGCACGGACTGAAGTAAACGGAGCACCCAACTGTCTTCGAATATTTTTCACGCGTCACCTAATTGAAATTTCCAGCAGTGGTACGCGCATGCTGGTAGCCGAGGTTGGTGGGCTTTCTTGTAGACAGACAACGCTTCTTCATTTCCCATGGAGAAAGCGTGATTGCACTTCGAACGCAATAGCGTGCTCCGTTTACTTATGGCCGCGCCTGTACAGTCTCGCGGCCACGCCGGCGAAGATCGGCAGACAGTGTGAGAGGCCATGGCGGTAGTGGCCATGGTATATACAAAGAATATTTCTGGAGAGACCAGGAGCACTGGAGGGCATCCACAGCCAGACGACAGAAC
This sequence comes from Amblyomma mixtum, assembly GCF_055824585.1. Lineage (NCBI taxonomy): Eukaryota > Metazoa > Arthropoda > Arachnida > Ixodida > Ixodidae > Amblyomma > Amblyomma mixtum. The sequence goes on from NC_143013.1 coordinate 236,735,430, forward strand.
AGGGTGGGGAAGCCGTGTCAAGTTACCATCGTCATTGAAAATGACGATGGCAAGCTTGAAAATGACGATGGTACCATTGCTGGAAAAATTGACGCCAACACGGTCGAAAGGGTGAGGTGGACAATGGAGTGGCTGCAACCTGGTAGCAGCGTGATGAGGCACTTGCTAATGGCCTTGGCAGACCGGCCAGAAACGGGCGTACTTCAGGAATAAGTTATACAAGCTGCGCTAGTAGCAAAGGAGACGGATACGAGCCCACGTCTCTAATACTCCGGCGTGCAACATTGCGGGTTAAAATCTGAACAGGTGTAGATATGGGACCGTATATGTTGGGGAATGACGAGGAGCCATTTCCGTCCTACAGAAATATAGTTACGCCGATAAAGCGGACTATAACGAATTGCACTATGTGAAGCTTGGTGACGAAGGGCGCGGGACGCTGGAACCATCGATGAGTCGGAGAGGAAGGGGAAGAGGGAGACAATACATTCATCTTTACTCTGCTGGGATAGCATGTCGCAGGCGGTGAGCAAAGGTCTGCGGATTTCCGGGTGGAAAGGCTGGCGATCTCTGCCTTTAGCGTAGAGCGGGATAATGCATCAGCATCCTTATGTTTGCGGCCCGACCGGTAGACGACGCGTATGTTATAATCTTGTAGGAGAGCCCATCGAGCCTGGCGGCCGAACGGATCTTCTAACGAAGGAACCAACAGAGGGCAAGGTGGTCCCCCTTACGAAAATGGCAGATATGGGCCAGATATATTTTATATATGGCTGTATATACTCATATATGGGATCATATACAGTTAAATAGGTCCATATATGGTCGTATATACGGCCAGATATGACCATGGGGAACCTGATATGCCGCAATATACGGCTATATATGGGTGTATAAGACCACAAATACGGGCAGATACGGCCATAAGGTACCTTATATAGTGCCATATACTGCTATATATAGTCGTATTTGCGTCCTTATATAGATGCTCTTTCTCTATATGGGGACCTTCAAATCCTTATATGGAAACAATCTCGCATATATGGAACATATCCGACCTCATATATGGGATTCTTGTGCCATATACTTCCGAACTTAAATAATTAACTTTATGTCAAACATGATATTATTGGTTAATTAAGATGGTGAAACACACTGCACAACAAGATACTAAGCTTTTTATGATTGCGGCTTGAATCAAATTAGACTGCTATTACGTAGCGGTGTTTAATTAATGTGAATTAAAGTACAGTGCTATAAATCACATTAAACTTTGCTATGATTTAAATGCACTAATACATGCATATATGCGCTTTCTATCTTCGGTGGACTTCGAACCTTCCTGACGAACTGAACCTTCCTGACTGGGTCTAAATAAGTGGATTACAAGTCCAGCGAGTTGGTTGCGATCGAAATCATAGTTTCTAGGAACATTGATAGATTATAGAGTCCCGAACGTACAACAAGCGCTTGGGGATCGAACTCGGCCCCTTCGCAAACGTGATGAATACTCAAACCATCAAGCCGGTGGTACGGTGTACGTTCCTTCTTTGGGCGCTGTTCCCCAAATCTATGTCGTTCTTAAGGAAGGGGAAACCTGCATTGTTTGCGGTAATGCCAGACAATAAACGTTTGCAAAACCGCTGCAGCATACAGGCATTTCTTGTCCAGGAGCCTAAATAACACATCGCTGCTTGCGGCACAGGGATGAAGATTAAAACGCTCTAGTATAATTGTCAGAGAAAAAATACAAAATGTTTGGAAATTCATCTATCTAGAGTTGCCAGCAAAACGTTTACAATGCAGACGAGAAAAACTCCACAGCTGCACGCAAATCTTTTACCCATCACCTGTTCCGCGTCGCCGAGTCTCCGTGGTGTACTGACCAAGTTCGCCATTTTACTCCGACTGTTGTGCCACAGCTGAACAGTTTGTAAAAAATCTTCTGCAAATAGTTTTTGATACTATGCGCGTTGGTCTGTTTCTTTTCACTTCAACTTTTTCTTCCCTTCATAATACACCCTCCCCTGCCGGCCGATATTCAGATGCCAGTTCTGAGACCGGCAGTCACGGGGAAGCAAGACATACTTTATTTGCGTAATAAATGAGTCGCCGCTGTGTCCACGGTCAGCCACCATTCACGGCAAAATGTTCCTTACCCTACTGAGCGAGAGATGGCGCTGCTGAGGCGGTGAAAAAGCGGACCCTCGAGAAACCCCCCCCCCCCCCCCTCAGAACAGCAGAAAAGCGACACATTGCCGCCTTCGGCAGTGCTCAGTTAGAAGATAGCTGGCGGGTGGCTAGTCCAGCTCCGTGTCACTTTCTCTCTTTCTTTCGCTCCGGAAGGCACGCCGAGGGAACCAGAGCTTGGCAGAGGGGCGCTACAAGCGCGAGTGAAAAGCAGCGTCTCCCGCGACTCCCCACAATTGACCGGGCAGACCTGTCACCCCTCCCATTGAGCCCTTTCTCTTCAAAAAAGACCAGTTCCGCACATGCTTTACACGTGTTGGACTGCCTGGAAATCTGTTTGCGCTGACGCTTGCTTTTTCCTTCGTGCTCGAACGCTGACGAAATTAAGAGGACTAGGAAAATGTACAAGGGCGATAGAAAATAATGTGAACAGCATGTTGCCTACGCACTGCGAAACTGGAATTCATGTCTGTAGCGTACTTATGTTCGAATTAGGCGGCGCGCTGTTCGCATTTCCTTCTATCGCGACAGTACCCTCTCAGGTGTAGGTTTCAAGAAAGAGTGGTCAGCGATTTTTTTTTCTGCGCCGACTTGAAAAAAAAAAGAGAACTGACAGTGCATCAGGTCCACTTCGTGGAGCAGATTGTTGACGAAACCGTCGTTACCGTTGCGGCGAAATGTGTGTCGCAAGTAAATGGCAAGTTTATTTAAGACGCGGAATTCGAGCTTAATACCTTTTTTTTTATGGCAGGGAAATTTTCGCAAAATACTTAATTTTGTTGGGTAGCTGAGCAATTCGATGTACGCAACTTTCTTTGCCAAATAGTTGGAATTTCATTACGTTTTTCGCTGAATAATAACGAGTATGTGTTTATTTGGACGTCAAATAAAGATAGGCGAGGCTGAAAACAAAAACAAAACACGCGCGAAATGCGTTTACCAGATGCTGGCTTACGACTAGCAGAAAAAATGCTCTAGTTTGGTCAATCACTACGCAGTGGTTGGTACATTTAATGTAATGCCGATTGCAGCGCACGTGCATTCCCAAAACAATTTATTTGCAGAGCCATCTCTCATATTCAAACGCTCGCTCATGTGCAAGCTAATATCTTTACTACTTTTACTTTGAGACATTTTTTACATCTAGCAAAATAACTTCGGAAATTGAGCCGGGCGTCACACAAAGGAACAATGAGGCGATCACTGACATTGCCTCACACGCGTCTGCCTAACGCAGCTGTTGATGTCAGCCTCCAAAATATTTGTTTGAGTTACCTGACCGGCGGAGGTCTTTACTGGAAAAAAAAAAATTGTTTCCTTAGCGCGAGCTGTGCGACTAAACACTGCATGCTTAGTGAATTACAATGAAAATTCGCCACAAATAATACACACGCGCAACATACCAAACCAATTTAGCAAGAGAAAACCGCCTACTTCAGCTTGCGCACAGAAGTTATCCAGGCTTGCCGTCTCTCGTTCTCAATCATTTCACAGACAACAATTCCGAGGAAAACCATTTTTGAATGGGAAAAAGTGTATGAACGCATTTTTTTTTATACACTGGAAGATTTCACTATACCAACCTCCCGTCGACATGCTTGCATTGTTTTTGTTTTTTTCTGTCTTGCTATTAATGTTTTTGTTATCGCTCGATGCGAGCGATGGAAAAGTTCTGCAAGATTTTGCTACACATCGAAAAGATTCACCATTACCTCCAAAATTTCCTCGGCAGTAGATTACAAATTTCGAGTATTGAATTTTTTTTTCAGGAATGTGGGACATATGTCCAGGAAATCTATAGAGTTACACTGGCTGCTCTTGGCCGTTGATGTTGTGAGAAATATTGTGGCAGCAAACGACTCAACAATACGTTTCTCCACTCTCTCAACGTCGCGGCATTCCAGTCATGACTCACAACCCTCACAACGAGTGGCAACCCCTCTTTTGTGCACCCACGAGCCAGACGGCACGTGCTCACAATGAAAGAAAGAGTGTCAGCAGCGCGAGCAGCACGGGTACCAGTCGAGGCGTTGCTGGCTACATGCGCTTTGCCGGCGACGTGCCCGCACAGAATTTCGGAAATGACCAGCAGGCATGAAAAAAGTGCAATATAATCGCTGTTTTACATTCGTTACAAATCCGGATAGTGAAGCTGGCTGACTGGCTCCAGCATTGTAGTGAATTAAAACGAGGACGCAGCTATTATATCGCAGTTTTTCATGCCTCACTCATTGACGTCCCACTCATAGTGAAGTTATTGAAGTTTAAACAGCAAGTCAAAAATCGATAAGAAATTATTTAGCAGTTCTAGGAACACCACGTGGTACTCCATGTATAATAATGCCTCACGCATCATTACAAAGCAGAAAACACGCACCCAAAACTTACGTGTCCATACTCCTTTAAGAGCCCTTACAGTTTGAAGAACAGGTGTCTAACTGACTCACATAATGAAATCAGCCGCATACCTAACATCCGCATACATAACATGGTCGGCTGGAATTGCGAAAAACGCATCGTTACTACACAAAGAGAATGGTAGTGCTATATACTGCATGTCTCAGGATGAACACTAGTTTGCTTTATGTACATGTATTCCGCTCAGAGAAGCATAGGTGTAAGTAAACAAAAAGACTAAGCATTTCTTGCTGAGTATGTTACAGGACTTTTGTGTTAGGTATTTCCTCAGGGCATTCATTTAATTAGGGACAGCAAAGGAATTTTGACGTGATGTATAGCATTGTGATGATAAACTTCAGGAAGGGTTTAGCGATGTGAAATGCAATAAATTACTTCACAAAATGTAATGCCCTTTCTAGTTTTCTTTCTATTGATCAAAAAAAGGGTTTTAGATGGCGGGAATTCACCAATATCAATATAAAAATTTTAAACCGCTCTATGCAACGTGATACAAATCCATACAGAAAAACTTGTAAGCGAAACATCGTGAAAACCTACATAAGCACGCTCAGAAAAACGACATCGTACCCACAACGCGCACGCATGCACGTAAAAAAAACCGCCCTAACCCGCTGAACCACACAGATGTATAAAAAACCGTAGTCTGAAACTACAGATGCGCGCTGCAAGAACGCCCCCCAAAACCACTGCCTATTACTCAGCGCATTACTTCTCTTTACACAAAGAAACAAAGCAACTCCTAGGACTCCTACCAGTGATGGCACATTGAAAACACCCTAGACTATGTAAATCCGCTCCCAGTTTGCACTCATGAATTTCGTTCCAAAATACACTCTGTTCCAGTGGACCCTCATGTGCATGCGCAAGCATGCATGATCTCCATGGAAAGAGATGTAATTTTATCTTCGATATATAAACACAGCAGTAGGTCGAGCCACCCATAATTAGCGAAGTTTGTTTTCGCTTTCGGAGGGAATATCTTGGAGCTCTCCTAGCTGACTGCAAACTGAGCGAGAGAGCGACGTCCACCTCCCCGCCCTCCCCCTTCCCTGTTACCCAGATGACGTCACTCGTGCTCGCCAAACTGCAGCGCATGGAGCCTATACTTAACTTGGACACCACAGCCATCGTTCGGCTATTAAAACCCCATTCGAAACACCATATGAGAAAAAAAATGCTATGTAAATTATTTACTGGTCAGATGTTAACAGCCCATTTTGTTCCGTCTACAGCAAGGCAAGCGAACAGCCCATGTGAACAAAACAAAATATTTTGACTGTATACTTTCAGCTGTTGTGCAGAACTAGGCTGATTCCTGTGTCTGGGTGAAGGATCTACCTAAGTACATATTTATTAACTGGCTCCAAGTGAATACTTCTCTGCAATGAAGTAAAAGAAGGCGATATGCGTGTTCGCGTTTCATTCCGGCTGGATTGTATAGTCGATCCTAGTTATAATGAACCTGACGCTCCCGCTCATTCTGTTTGCTTCTTAGTATGATGACTCCCCATATTTCCGCAAAAAAATACTAAATCATAGAAAGATAGCTTTTGTCTCTTGAATAGAAGTCCATTGTGCACGCAACCAGACCATATCACGGCGCTTTCCGAGCTCTCCAGCGCCGTCATGAGCTGCTTCGATGAGACCCTTGTTTTCGACGAATAAGCGCTAGTCCGCATTGTTCGCGTATGTGGTCTCGGCTTTTGTGGAGAGCTAATACACAAGTTTTGGCGAATGCAAATGATCATAAGTGAAGTTTTGGAAACTGCAACCCTTAGCGGAGGATTGCTGATATCGCAGGACAAATAGAACGAGCGGGAAGCGCCGGTGTCACCCGGCATGCCGAGCAGTGCTTTAGGGAGCTGTCAACAGTCGACCACTGGCGCCGCTCGTGGATAACAAATCAGATCATTTTCATTGATGCGATCAATCGTCGAACATGCTTCTGGATAAAGCAGTTCAGCACCGAGTATTTGTGGTATGGAAGAAAGCGGATCTACCACGACCGGGAAGCGTCAGTTCTCCGGCTATCAAGTGTTTCGTCCCAATCATCCGGTCTTCTTGCAGTGATCATGCTGTGTAAACAAGCATAGTTACAATCCGCGCATCAGAAAGAGAATATTCAACATAGCTTGCTTTTTATGCCATATACAAACGATAACAGGTATGCAGACAACGGTGGTACTGCAGTGCAGTCGACATTTGTGTATTCCCGCTGAAATTTCACGCGCACGCTGTAAATGCTGAATGACGAGTCATTAACTTGAAGCACTAAATTGCGACAACGCAAGCAGTGTGCTAAACAAAGAGGAGAAGAAACAAGTCAGCAGCAGATGTCGAAATCAAGAGGGCCGAAGCAGTTGCGGGACGCGGCTCTGAGGCAAGATAACGGCCACCGCCAAAGACAGGCGCGGTCTCTGTTCGCATTTCGTAAGCATTTGAAACCGTCGAATGTCGGCCGGACGCCGAAGAGCCTCTGAGTGCTCAACTTTCCGCTAAGATATCTTTTTCTCATTTTCCGCAAAGCTCTGTCGACTCGAGTGGCGATCGGTTCGACGGGATTTCAAGCAGCCGTGTAGCACGCATTGGGCATGGCAAGGAAAATACTAGCGATAACGTCAAGGGGAGCGATTAGAGTATTACTGAACAAACTGGTGTCATCCATATCTTAGCACTAACAAAATGCGGTAAAATGAGCTTAGGGTGGTCAAGTAACGAGCCGAACAAAGGTCGGCGTTCAGAGTGGCAGAGTGGACTCCAAGGGCAGCGAGTCACAGTCAAAGCTTATGGAATGTCTGATGAGCAGATGTGACAAAAAACATGGGTAGCCTGACCCTGCCCGACTGAATTCAACAGCAGCTAATCGGTGGTCGATGGGAGGGTTCTTTGTCTTGTAAAATTGATCACGGATGACGATGATGACGATCCCCGTCTTCAACTTTGGAGTGAAAAGCGACGCTCAGATCAGGCAATTCGGTTCTTATAGCCGTTGCAGCCTTCTGCTTCTCCTTAAAGAACTACAACATGTTGTTGTGTGCTGCAATGGAGTACAGCGCGCACAAATCCCCCCCCCCCCTCTCAAAAAAAAATTCCGACCCAATCCGTGCAATTATGCATGCAAAACAGTATATACCAGCGATCTAATTTTTCCAATGAAGTATGCTAACTGCTGTTCCCTGGTAGAAGGCATTTGTTGCTGGCTGATTTTTGTGTGTTCATGACGATGAGCCCTAGATGAAGCTGAAAAGTGTTTTGTTTCATTCTAGGCAAAAGAAATCGAAGAAACATCACGAGATGCACCTGGTCATCACACCAGGGAAAAGTTTGGCGCCCTTGGTCACTCTAGTCAGGTCGTAATCACGTCGATTTAACCGGACATTGAAGATACCTCAGAACGCCGTCGTTTTTTGAAAAATTCAGGCAAAAATAACGCCCTAACACAATGACTGCCTGTGTTTTCACAAAAACAAGCACTTAAGCCTCAACAAGTAATTAGAATTTTAAGAGGTTTGTTAGGAAATTAACGGTGATAATTCCACCACACTATACGGCCGCTTGGCCGAATAACTTGTATACAGAAACCGCTGTGGTGTACCGCTAATCATTTCTTAATATAAATTGTGAAACCGCACCTTCACTACATCATTTATGTGTGCAAAAAACTCTTGAAACCTATTTGTCCAAAACGGAAATTGCCATTTCACTAGCTACATATTTGATAGAGAAGGCGCGCCGTTACCTTTGATAACCAGCTGAAACGTTCCCGTAATCCACCCTGTCCTAAAGCAACAAACATGTAAAATGACGTGATTATGTGCCACAACGGGCAGTTAGTATAGGCATTCAAGAAGAGAAGACCGTTCACACATGGGGTGCCGAATCTGCGGAACAAGCCGATGCTAAATCTGCGAGCGAATGCAAACGTCAAGCTGCGCAACGTATCAATCTTTAGGAAAGGCGATTGGGATCTTTGTGATGTATCTGACGTGATGTATGGTCGAATTCATTGCGCAGTGTCCAGCACAAGGAGCAGAGAGCTAGCGATTTTCGAAATTCGCTTTAACAATCACTTCGAATATAACAGGCCTCAATCAAGCCTCTCTGGTTTATGTAGATAGGACGAAATATTTATTCGGTTCAGTTTACATAATACGTCCTACAGAGTGATCCGAAAACACGACGCAGCAGGGGTATCGTTAGTTATATTTATTTTGATAAAGATACACGCGATATAAAGCCCCATCTCGATGGACACTTCCAAGGCATACACGCGAAGCGCCTGCGCGCCCAGCACGCACCGCGACGGGCGTCGAAAAGTGGCATGAACGTCCATGCTCCTGGTGCTGGCTCGCTTTCCCTCGGGAGCCAACTGAAAAAAAAGTCAAGCCGTGAACAAGAGATGGTTGGGGAGCTGCAAGGATTCCAAGAAAATTTAGGGGAGGTGAGCTTCAAGCCATGAAGAAAAAGAGTCCCCGACAGCCCCCGCGGTCCTCCCATTGTTGTAAACCGGACCCCGCTTCTGACGCGCGCGTGAGCGCCCGTGCGCAGATGCGATATCTGACATGCACAGATATGCACAGATATCTGCTAAGGAAGGCATTGGTGGCGCCACCCTTGACTGTCGTCTGTTGCACAGAGCTAGAAGCCGGACCCTGCAGTGTGCTACGCACTTTCGTGCCAGGCGAGCAATTTCCGGTTATACCCGTTGTTGCAACCACTTGTTTTCCCTTTGAAATCATGGTACAGCGCCACACTTCTGCGTTTTGAGGAAGAAGACACTTTTGACGTCGTTAAAATGACCTGCGCCAAGCATGCATGGGATGATGAGCCATCGGAAGGATCCAGGGTGCAAGTGAGCGGGAAATACCAAGGTTTCTGTGAACCTGCAATCATCAATATTTCAGGTAAGCGTGAACAACCATTTACTGTTTTTCTCGTATTGCTTTGTTGGTTACCTTTGTCAGTGCTGTCGGCAGTTTTCGATGATAGGGCTATAAATTAAGATAAATGGTATCATAATGCATGATTTATTTGTATGTGCAGTCGGAGAGTAATCTCTCATTTTTCAGTAGCGAAATTTTTACCGCCACCGAGTTGCGTTCCTGCCAGCGGTAGTTCAAGTGCATGATATGAATTGTGTAACGCAAAAAACATAGACTAACCTCGCTAAGCACATTGCGGGGCTAGTTAGGGATGTATTTTCTAAGTAACGAGACGTAGACAACAACCTGTCATGGATTCTGTCATATGCACGTATCAGGAACTGAACCCTTTTCATTGTCGGAAGTAATAGTGCTAAATCTATTTTAACACGGGGTCAGCATTGCTGCGTTCTGCGTATCCAATTAGGTTACAATGGCCCCATTACATTTGCCACAAGACTTGCGCTCTACAGCTAAGCAGGAGCAGTGGAATGAAGAGCTGGTACGCGTTTTATTTCGGGTGGTTAGTGCGAACGAACGTGTTTCAGAAACAATTGGCTAAACCTGTTTCCGTTCGCGGTTGTTCCAGGAAACTTTAATGGTAAAGCCCGAAAAAAAAAGCATGAGGCTAAGCTTTTAAAGGGGCATCGCGATGATTTGCTCTGTACCAGTTAATATTATTAAATAGATTCATCATGCGTTCCAGAGACCAGAGCAAAAAGAATTATTGAAATCGGAGCATGCAAGCGAAAGTTATTCCACTCTGAAAATTCGAAATGAAAAGCTCAGACGAAAACGCATTTTACTCTCCCATTTCACTCACCCAGTACCGAGATAACCGCGCCTAGCCATTTCTAGAGGGTGTTGGCCAAGCGCCCACGCAGCGGAAGCGTGCATGCAGTTGTTGCTTTGTCGGGGCTGTAGACAGCCGCGCATTTTGACGGCGTCTTCCCCCCGTGTACGCGACGCCGTAGTAAGGGCAGGGGTGACTAACGACAAAGGAAGCTCCCCGAAGTTTCTTTATTAGTCGGACTCTAAGGCTGTCAGCGGTAGCCCCCCTCCCTTCCAAACTCGACTCCCGTCTCCTGTCCGGCCTTTCTCTTCACATTTTGGGCAAGGTGTATCGACTGGCTTTTTTTTTCGCTGCCGTCTTGGTATGGTCACGGCCGGTCTCGACGCGCGCGCTTTCTGGTCTGAGCCAACGTTTTTTGAACAGCGCTGGCCGCCATGAAGGTTTGAAGCGGAATGGAAAGTGTCGCCCCTAGCTGTATTCTTGTTAAGCCCGAGTCACACTGCGGAAACACAACAACGACATGAACCAAACACGTTCGCAAACGAGCCGTCAACAAGTCGCCCAACCAACTCGTCCCACAACTTCTTGTCACACTGCACGAACGGCAGGGAAACGAGACAGGTTTCTGGGGTGTTACCTCGGTATGACAGCTTCCGGGAACCGGAACAACAAACAAACAGCGTTCGTGGACACGGTTGGCGCTGTTCGCCGGCCGGGCGAATTTCCTGGCGACACCGCACGAACAAACCAAGCACTTTGTGGTGATTCACCGCTTTTGTGCCTTTCGTGCTTGGAAACTTCGTTTGCAAAGTGCAAAAAAGAGCGCCTCCTTTCGTGGTAATGCTGTCTGCTGCGGCACGGCGTCTTGCAGGAGGGTGCATACAGACGGGATGGCTGTCGTGGCCACCGTCCGCTGGCAGGTGCGGCCGCCGTGGAGAAGCACGTTCGATCCCCGTCGCATTCTTGTGAGCAAGCCTACATTTCTGACGAACGCGGTTCTGTAGGGAGCCAAAAGGAATGTCCTGTTCCAGGGACTGCCTCGGCTTCGAGTTCCAGAAGTTTCTTGACGGGTTTGTGCGCGAGAACCACCCGAGCAGGAGCCGGCATACGAGCGTGCCAGTTGCTCGCGTGAACATGCTGCCGTCGTACTCGTGCCGCCAGGAAAGTGACCTGATCGCGATGATTGAAGAGATGCGTTTTCCATGGGATATAACAGACCAAAATATCAATGGTGTGATCTGAAGGAATCTGAGTTTCAAGAGATCGCTAGTTGGGACTGTATTTCACAGGTGAGCGCTAGTTACCAGTTACCTGTCCTGCTATTTTTGAACTTGAGATGAAGAAGAAAGCAGTGCTGCATTTTTTTTCTTTGAGATATATCAATCAGAATAACTTTACTTGGCTCCCCTTTGATTGCAAGAATCATGCGTACAATTATATCTTTTTTTAGTACTCTCAGAGCGTGGAACAAACTCGATGAATCTGCCGAGATTGTGGCGTGATTTGTATAGTGACCGGCCGGGTTGATAATGCATTGTGGAACAGCAGCGCAAAACACAAAATGTGCAGAAGTAGACACAGGGCACGGAAAGTAGACGCATGTAGTCCGTGTTTAATTCTTTCGCATGAAGTTTTCGAAAACGCCTTTCTCAGGCGACCTTCTCAGCCAGTCGATCATCCAGCGGGGTTTCTCTGCGGTGGCGGCTGGTCGTCCGAGTCAGAATCGAGCAAGGCTGCACCTCAGCCGCCGCGCACGATCATAGTTCGTCCGATATTCTGCAAAACCGCCAGTAGCTACGACAGCGCAAGGTGTCTCCAGTTTCCGCGGTTGTGCCCACGCACGGAGGAGAGCGCGCGAGCAAAGGCAGAGAAGCACCGGGGAACGCGATTGAGGTGGTTTTTCCGGTGTGACAGAGAGTTTGTGAACAAGCGGCGCACATGTGGCCAACACAGGCTGGCGGCAGACAGCGACATGTTTACCCTCTGTTCGTGTTGACGCGGTGTGACAGGATCGCCAACCCGCCGAAAACACTGTTTTGTCGGACGGGTTGGCGGACTGTTTCGCAGTGTGACTCGGCCTTTAGTTTTCGTTCGCTTTCCCTGCTTCTTTCCAGTTTTTGTGGCATGCGAAAAAGCTTTCAGTACTCAGAGACATAATATTTTGGATCCATTTCACAAGTATGAAGGAACAATTTGCAAACTGGACGCCCAATCAATGAGAAAGGCAGCGCTCTATCTAGATGCCACCTCATTTCCGCTGCCGCAAATGGCCGCCGCGTTGCGACACCATCGGCTCGAAACAAGCATTTCTAGCGAAGATTAAAATATCAAATATTATGATTTCGGTGATCTCATTGCGCGTTCAGGACTCACAATGTCCCGTACTCTGCATACAAAGATTAAAGAACCCATGCTTTATGTACGTCGCAGGGCACCTTTAATATCCCACAATGGAATTTACGGTAAGGTGTCTCGGAGTGAGTGCATAATTCTACAACTTATGCTACTGTGGCCATGTGCACAAGTTCTGCGCAGATTTATATCATGATCGCTCTAATTATCTCCCACGCAGCCTACACAACGGCCCTGCCGACCAAGAAGGGGCGGGAGCTCTCCGGAAAGCTGCTGTTGCTGGCCGTGGGCACTAAACTCAGCGAAATAAGGAGCGAGAAAGAAAAGCATCGACGATAAGAAGCATACAGAACTATAGAACCACAAGAGCATTAAATATATCCCAATAAAATTTCCTGCGCAAATTCTGTGTGGTAATTGTGTTACTTGCGTTACCTATGCTATATGATTATCAGGAGATTTAGAGCAGCATAAAACCGAGTGGTCTTTCAATTTAAAGCAGCACTTAGAGATGTATTGGATGACATTTTTTAACGTTTACAGATTTTTATTTTACAAAGTGCGAGAGATATGTCGGTTTGGTCAGTGAAGGTGGACCGTACAGCAAGACGGGCATTATGTACGTAATAGAGCTCAATAATCTGAAAAATGATTAATTATATTTAACTAATCAGCTTTCATAATTTTGATTTTGGGGCGTAAGTCTGTATCGCGAAAATGAAGGCCGCGAGTTAAAAAAGATAACCTTAGCTTTTAAATTTTCGTGATCGTTAATGTGGTTCGAAATACTGAACATACACACTTGCAAGCTCAGTGAATTGCCTTGTCCGCTTCGGATATTCTTAAACGCGTTGCTGCGCGTCGTATTGCCGCCGAATTCAAAGAAACTTTTTCTACATCACAAAATACACAAACGGTGTCCGTGTTTGATGCATAAAAAAAGTGACCGACAGTTTTATGCATTTTCAATGCGTTAAACCAACTCAGCGAGCTTTGAAATGCCTAAAATCTGGCGCTCGATATTTCAAACCTCTATACCAATTAAAAAAAAGTTAGAAACTGGGCTCACCTTTTACGATGACGGCCTTTAATTTCGCAACATAATATTGCCCCTTAGAATCAAAATGAAATGTTCATTAGTTAATGTTAGTTAATTAATCGTCTATTAAATCAGGGTTATCGCTCACATAATGTTCACCATCCTGTATAACCCCCCTACACAGCACCAACGTATCTCTCAAAGTTTTAAAATAAAAATCTGCGTCAAAAATTTCAGCTGTATTACATATCTGAAGTAGTAGCGGTAAGGACGTACTGCACAGTCGCTTACGTCTGCATGTGGCGATAACGGCATATGTATGACAGCATTCTGCAATGGTTGTAACTAATTTCATTACATCTTTTGTTTGGCCGCCCTCCATCACTGTTTGGAGACGCCACGCCCCAGGCTCACTCTTTATTGGCTAATGTGATAGAAGGCCGCGTCGCTGTTGCAGGCAGTCACTGAGAGCGAGCAGTACAGAACTCGAATGAGAATAGTTTTACTGGCTGTGATGCTGGTGTTGTTCTAAAGTAGCAGCCTGCAACATTGGAGAAAGGGAGCCTAGGTGCTTGCAGAGATTGCAGATGAAGCGCGCCGCAAATCGTTGGATTTCTTCAATTTTTTTTGTACCGTCTCCTTCGGTAGATCTCGCCGTATGAGGGCACATATACATAGGCTGCCATTTATTATATATTTCCATATGAAAGCTTATAAGGTTTAAATAAGTGAGTAATCACTCATTTTCATTCCGCCAAGCAGTCACACGGCTACAAAGGGACCAGACACAGCTTCCACAGAAACTTTTGCTCTTTCGTAAAAATATTCGTCCTGGTCTGGGGACATGGTGTATGACTGTGCTTGGATAGATGCGAATAAGTAATTAATAGCTTAATGGAAGTCTGCTCCGCCTTAGGGGAAATTTCCCCTCAACATTTAACCACAAGTGTATAAGGTTATGTGCAGATCTGTCAGTATATGTTTGTATATAGAACTAGCTCCATATATAAGCTCCAGCCAAATATGAACATATACAGTTTTATCTATATTTGGCCATATATGGCCCACATAAGTATATTCATCCATATATGACTGTTCGCAGATATGGCTATATACGGATTTGGCCGTATCTGGGTATATAAAGACCATATATAGAAATCCCATATATGGGCTCCATCAGATATGGTCATATAAGGATAGGACATATCTGGCTATATAAGGACCATATATACATATATTTCCATATATAAGTTCAATCCATATATGAATATATAGGGAATTGGGCATATCAGGCTATATATGCCAGATATATCCATATATGAGTTCAATCATGATATGGATATACAGGGAATGGGGCATATCAGGCCATATATGCCAGATATATCCATATATGAGTTCAATCATGAAATGGATATATAGGGAATTGGGCATATCAGGCCATATATGCCAGATATATTCATATATTGTCATATATGAGTTCAGTCATGATATGGATATATAAGGAATTGGGCATATCAGGACATATACGACCATATATACATATATTTCCTTATATGAGTTCCATTAAGATAATGGTATATAGGGAATTGGGCATATCAGGCTATATACGCCCGTATATTCATATAAGACCTTATATGCCCAATTCCCTATTTGTTCATATCTGGATTTTTTCATATCAAACCAGATATGACATTTCCATACGGGCCATGACGACGTCAAAAGGACGATTATAGAGATAAGGTCAAAACTCAGCAAGTGCCCACACAATGACCAAGCACTCTTTTTCGGTCACAGAGTCGATCGATTCGGCTTTCGTGAGCGCGTGGCTGGCGTCAGCAACTACATATTCCTTGTATCCAGACTTTCGCAGGGCGAGTACTGCCCCGAGGCCAATACCACTGGCGTTCGTGTGTACCTCGCTTGGAGCTTGCATCGTCGACGTGGTGCAAAATGGGTGGTGGTGTGAGGAGACTGCGCCAGTTGTAGGCGCCGTCGCATGTCGGCGACCAACTCGAGAAATCAAGTTGCTGCCGATAAGCTGAGTTAAATGGGCAACAATAGCGCAAAAGTTGCGAATAAAACGTCGGAAATAGGAACACAGGCCTAGGAAGCTGCGCCGTTCCTTAATAGAAGAAGGTTTTGGAAACGCAGTTAGATCACGAAGTTTGCCGGTGTCGGGACGCACACCCTGCTTTGACGCACCGTGACCTGAAATTGTCAATTAACGCGTAGCAAATCGGCATTATTTTAAGGTGAGCTCAAGGCAGGCGTCTCTAAGGCAGGTTGAGACACGCTACAGCCAGGACGGATGAGTCTCAAGTCGGACGAAAGGATCACCACGCAGGCCAGAGAATAGAAGCACAACTTGCATTCAGGCTGCGCAGAATTGTAATCATCATGCGCTCGAAAGTTACCGGAGCATTAAAGAGGCCGCATGGCATGACAGTAAATTCTTATTGGCCATCAGGGGTCACAAATTATGTTTAAGGCGATCTTCGGTTGCCAGATGGGGACCTGCTAGCACCAACAGAGTAAAACGAGAGAAGAGAAGAGTTCTGCTCCTTGTAGGGCGTCCGCAGCAACATCAACACCGGGAACAGAGTGAACATCCAATCGAGTGATCTTATCCAGGCGGCGGTTGTCAGCGCCGATACGAATAAAGCCTTTTTTTTTCTTCATGGGTACCACGGGTGAGGCCCATGGACTGTGAGGCCTGAATTATGCTGCTCTGAAGCTACAGCTGACGTGCAACTTCCTCCCGCACGGTCTTTATTTAATGTGTGCCAATAGCGACGGGTGGTCGGATGAAGCCGATAGGCTGGCAAGCGGCTCAACAGGCGCGGTCTACCGGCGCGTGCAAAACCTCTGCTTGCGCAGTTCGTCGTAGCTCTGGTAGAGGCTGACAATTTCGACAACGGTGCGAAGGTGTCGCAACAGCAGCACCTGAAAGGTGTCATCCTCGATGCTTTTCAGAATATGCTTGATCTTGTCAGCCTCGGACTTCTGGGTCTTGACGCGTGAGCACAGGTTTAACACATATTCAATATAGCTTGTGAAGGTCTCACCAAGCTGCTGGACACGCTCGCGAAAGCGTGTTCGGCGCTTAGCTTGGGCACAGCAGGATGTCCGAAGTATTCAGTGAGGTTCAACTTGAAAGTGGCCCACATAGACAAGTCTGCTTCGTGATTTCGAAACCGCAAGTTGGCAACGCCGGTCAAATAAAAGATGACGTTGTTGTATGTGATGGTCCGCTCGCATTATGTGAGCTGGTCTTCAGCGTCATGACCATCAGTACCGCTGAAGACCGCGAGGACGCGCTGCAGGAGAGAGCCGGAACAGAGGACTGCTGAGCACACTTGCACGGCTCGGTGGCTGGGGTCGTCTGACATACGGTGGTCTGCAGCGCGCGGCTAGGGAGTTCCAGGGCGATGCGAGGATGAGAAACCGAACCTCCACCAAATGTAACGATGGGTTAGGTCAGTGCATAGGCGGCAGCGAAACCAGGCTGGAGAAACACAGTCCTGGGTCTGTCAGGGTCTGCAGGCTCTCGCTCTAAGATGGCAGTGTGGCTAGGCTAATGTTCATTTTCTTATCGCCCTTCTTCAGCTTATTGTTCCCATTTACTAAGTTATATGTTGCCCAATATGGCTGCCAAAATATTGTGTCATCTAAATAGTAGCTTACTGCTGGAAGAATGAAAGACTTTATTTAGTTTCAAACTACCCGTTTCCTTTACCTTTCCTAACTACAGCCTGTCTTCAGTACTCTAAATATCACCTCAATGGGAATCTGGCGACTCTTCAGTAAAAATTAGGCACCGTCACTTCGCTGCAAATACTGAATGAAAGGAAAACAGTAAAGTCAAGTATTTCCCTCTCTGCAGTGTCTATGAATAGAAACAAGCCTTGCGTTAGAAATATCTGCAATTCCTCCTCCATAGCGGTACATCAGGTGATAATAATTTTAGACAAAATTTGTGGCCCAGTTCTGTTACCTTAACAACTATAAAAAGTCTGCAAGAGTCAAACTGCTACTAGGGGGGGTGCAGAAACCTTTGACACGTCGTCATCGTTTCTGCGCTCTTTATCTTGGCACCATGCAACTGGTGTACACTGATTGAGTAAACAATTTGACACCAATAATAAATACGCAACAAGCAATTCTGAAGTGCTTTTTGTCTTCTGCTTTCGAAATATTTCATGAGAACACAGAATAAACCGACAGATGCCACGTTTACTTCCAGGGAACCACGCACTGCACACGTTGACCGATGGGGACCTGATGATGTCCCTTCGGATTGTTTTGGGAAACACATCCGACAGTGGCATCTCCGTCAACTATGAAAGCGTCCGGGTTGAGGACTCACGAAACGATTTCAAGATTCATATCGGGAAGTTCTTGGGCCCCCATGGTACGTTTTGCTTCTGGCGAATCTTTACTGGTATAACTAATATGTAGCGCGAAAACATTAAGGCCAAAATGGCCAAAAAACAATGTCAAAAATTTACGAAACCATCTCCCTACTTGCCTAAATGCCTTTAGTGTAGTGTGTTGTAGTGTGTAGTAATGCTTCGAATTTCTTGATAACACCTTTGGATCATGATCCTGAAGCTCTAAACGTGCATATGAGTCCGGTAT
This sequence comes from Amblyomma mixtum, assembly GCF_055824585.1. Taxonomy (NCBI): domain Eukaryota; kingdom Metazoa; phylum Arthropoda; class Arachnida; order Ixodida; family Ixodidae; genus Amblyomma; species Amblyomma mixtum. The sequence goes on from NC_143013.1 coordinate 236,753,785, forward strand.
TTCATGTGCTAGAGATGATGTAGCTTGCCAAATTACGGTTAAGTAGTTCAGTGCATCACGCAGCGTGCAACCATCAGTACTTAGCCCAGGGTAAGTTGCACTATTCATGTAGCAGCTCTCCTGATTTTGTCGACATAAAATAATAACGGCTTGCATATCAACGAATGTATCGACATTTGGACAAAGATAACTGTATAGTCCGGCATACAACACGTTGTTTTCCCTGTATTCGATGCTAACACAACGAAGCAAAATCAGTTACACAAGAAGCATATTGTGTACAAAAAACTGCCACAACGAAAGAATTTCTCCTAGTGATTAGACTGAGCAGATTTTTGTTTTTCTAGGTATCGCCTCTTATATTTCGATTTTAAAGCTTTCTTTGAAATTTGTGCGGAGTCCTCAGTGTGCTTGTTAATTGACCTGTACATGAGGTAGCAATATGCAGTTCTTCTTGAAATTGAAGGCTGTGTGTTCCATTTAAAAATTTATACTAGTGAGGATCAGGTCAGCATAAGTAAAAACTTTATGAAGGAAATCTCTTTATGTGACCGAACGGACATATGTATAAATTAATATAAAACAGTGCCCATGCATTCACACAGAACAGAAGCCTGTCCTTTAATTACACTGCAAACAATGTTTCTTTGTGAAGTAAATACCTAGAGTTATCGAGGGCTTCGAATCTGCCGTACCTTATCCTGGACAAACGCGTCGATGACATTGATTGGCCCTTTGTTCGAATATGCAGTGATAATCTGGAATTCCCTCCTCTACGAAGTTACAGACAGTCCAGACGAAAGTCGAACAGTTTAGTTATAACGCATATGGTGTTACATCTACCGCCCATCTCCTAAAGTAATTACTGGCTTATTGTTTCTCACAGAAACCACGATAGCCGTTTAACATTCTTTGTTTTGTCATATAATCAATGGTCAATAAAATCTGTGCATCAAACATTACAAAGTTCTGCACTGGATATAAAAAATGCCAGCGGCCCTATCTTAGGTCAACGCAAATACGCCACGTCTCGTTTTGCGTTTTGCATCCCAAAGCGACTCAGACTATGAGGGACGCCAACTGGAGGGCTCGTGATAATTTCGACCACCTGGAGTTCTTTAACCAGCACTGACATCGCACAGTACACATTCCTGTAGCATTTCGCCTCCATCGAAATGCGACTCCCGCGGCCGAGATCGAACCCGCGTCTTTCGGATCAGCAGCAGAGCACGATAGCCTCTGATCCGCCGCGGCGGCTCTAACACCGATCAGCGCACGAAATTCCCCCAGAACGATTAAAGACTGCAAAAATCTTACCAGAGATCATCATAATAATCATCATCATAAGACTGACTACACACACTTCAGGATAAAGGGTTCTCCCATATCTGTCCAATTAACCCAGTCCTGTGCTAGCTACGGCCACCTTATCCCGGCCAACTTGTTAATGTGATCCGCCCACCTAACTTTCTGCCAGCCCCTGCAACGCTTCCCTTCACTTGGAATCCAATCTGTTACCCTTAAGGACGGCCGATTACCTTGCCTTCCCATTACACGCGCATTACATATTCAATTCTATTTTTTAATAAAGCACTTTGTGGGGCTAGTTTCTGATGCATTTTCGTTTCTTGAAATTTAAACAGCGCTACATTATTAGAGGAATACATGAAAACACATGACAAGACGGGCGCTGTAGTCGTCGAAAAATGCAGCGCCTTTTAAATTTCAAGAAAAAAAATCCATTTCTTCCTCTTTATTCCGACTAGGATGTTAATAACCTGTCTTTGATCCCTGATGCACTCTGCCCTCTTCGGGTCGCTTAACGTTACTACTGTCATTTTTCTTTCCATAGCTCGCTGCGCTAGTCTTTAAATTAAGTTGAAATATTTTTTTTAACCTCCATGTTTCTGCCCCACAGGTGAGTACCGGTAAGATACAGCTGTTTTATACTTTTATTTTGAGGGATATTGGTAAACTGCCATTCATGATCTTAGAGAGCGTGCCATATGCGCTCCACTCTATTCTTATTCTTTTACTTATTTCCCTCTCATGATCCGGATCAGCAGCAACTACCTGCCATAAGCACCCGTACTCTCTTACCACTTCTAGCACCTCGTTACCTATTGTGAACTGCTGTTCCCTTGCGAGACTGTTGAACATTACTTTCGTATCCTGTATGTTTTTTTAAGACCTACCGTTCTGCTATGCCTGAATAACTCACTGACCATGCTTTGTAGCTCATCATCCGAGTGACCTAACAAGGCAATGTCATCACCGAATTGCAGATTACTTAGGTATTCTCCATTAACTCTTATCCCCAACTGTTCCCATATCAGGCCCCTGAATACCTCCTGTAAACAGGCAGTGAGTAGCGTAGGCGACATCGTGTCTACCTACCTGACACCCATTCTTACCGGAATTTTATTGCTGACTTTATCGAGGAGTATGGTAGCTGTGCAATCGTTATAAATATCTTCTAATATCACTCTTCTAAGCCCGTAGTTCTGCCACTCCAATATTTATGCATAAGGCTCTTCTACACCCTGATTCCGCAATGCCGGCATGACTGCTGAAGTGTCGACTAAATGAAATGCTTTCTCCTAATGTATAAAGGCTATATACAGGGCGTTTCAGCTAGGACTATGCACACTTTTTAAAAATAGGCTTTTCGAGTCAGAAGAGCGCTTTTTCGACTTAGAATTGTCGCTGGTATACTATCTCTGAATACAGCTGAGCTGTGCTAACTAGCAGGATGGTTAACTAATATTGAATAGATAACTTTTTAACTATTAACGTTGGACTCCTCAGTTAATGAAAGGCGTGTAGACCACTGTGTGTTGTATTCATATCAGTTTTTACAATTTTTTAAAATGCGGTTAACCTCGACGTTGCGACAAACCTAATAGTGTCTATATCGAGCCAAAATAAATGCGCTGTCGAGAAGCTTACAGGCAAAGCAACTTCTAGAGTGCATGCAAGTTGTCCAAATAGCCAAAATGTGTTTATCCACATTGCCGAGGGTAACCGCGCTTTCGGAATTCTAAAAACTGATATGCATATTGCTTACGGTGGGCTACACGCCTCGCAATAAGTAACGAGCCTAACACTAATGGGTAAAATGTTAACTATTCAATATTAATTAACGAGCCTGTTAGTTAGCATGTCTTAGCTGTATTCTATTGTACTACCGCACTAGCAATGCTATGCCGGAGAAAGCGCTCTTTTAACTCAAAACGCCTATTTATAAAAATTGTGTAAAGTCCTAGGTTAGGGGTTGGTTAAAATCGGTGGATTTCTCTATCGCCTCATTGATAGAGTGAATATGGTCCATTATCGATACCCTTCACGAATTCCGGCCTGATCAGTTTGGATAATGAAATCTGAGGTTACCCGGACACTATTAGCGATCCCCTGAGTAAATAAATTATAGCCAACGCAGAGTAAGCTGATCAGTCGGTAATTTTTCAATTCCTTGAAATCTCCTTTCTTACGGATTAAGGTGACGTTAGCGTTCTTCCGAGCTCCTGGTACACTCGAAGTCAGAAGGAATTGCGTGTATGGTGTGGCTAGTTTTTCTTACCCTATCTGTCCACCATCCTTCAACAGATAGAATTTAAATTAAGGAGCTTGCAACGCACTTTCCATTTTCTCAAAACATTGCACTGTGTAGTATCTTTGTCCTGCCTTTGTATCTGGTGTGTTTACTTCCTGTTACTTTCTTTTTTAACTTTAATTGGCTGATGTTTTTCCTAAATTTGTTTTTCGAGCATCATGGAATTGTGTTTTATTGTTTCCAATTTTTACTTGCTTTATAGCATATGCATAGCCTACTAACGTGTTGTTAAAGGATCGCAGCATCACGAAATAAATATGTATAAACGAAGTCAATGATAAAAAAGAAAAAACTAAATATACAACATGCGCTCCTAAATTGCGGCCATTGAGCAATGGTGCTGGTTTACGCATCTACATGTCCTTCATGATGACGAACTGAGGCCGTTGGCAGAAATGTTACCAGCAAAGGACGTTTTCGGTTTGCGACACTTGAAGCATGCGTTTCGCACAGATTAGGTATGAAGTAAATATATATTTTCAATATATTGCATAGCCCAGGCACCTCCAGAGACAACATGACATGGAGACTAGGATTTGGTTACGTCGATATTCGGGAGCCATATACGAAATCCACATCGCAGTAAACAATGACATTAAAACAACTAATTAAAGCTTTCATAGTGGGATCTTTTAAGTGTATAGCAACTACGAATGCCAGGAGTGAAAGCGAGAGAGATTTTGGTTATTACGGGTCAGGTGTGCCAGGTATTTCAACTGGCATGCTACTCAAGATGAGGGTGAAACAAAAGGGGGAAAAGAGGAGCAAGAAAAAGAAAAATAGAAAAATTGAAACTTTAAATCAAGCACGCGCAACAGTCAAGTACTTACACACAGAAACTTTAAAGGATGTCTTTCGAAGCGGTTCAAAGTAAGTGGAGAAAACGCGCTAGCTGGTGCTATGACTTGCATTTTGTGGCGATGCGTTTTATATGTCCCAATTACGTGGCAGTTTACATTTTTGGGAGTATAAAATCTACGATGTGTTGAAAAGTTCCTTAATCAAGGCAAACAAAGCATTGTGTAGAATGCAAACAAAATGCCGCTGGGAAATCGCACTATCATCTGAGGAAGTGAAAAAAATCACCGGACTGATGTGAACAGAAGCAACTTGCTGTTTACAGGTAGTACAAATAAAGAACATTTCGTTTTTTGTTCAGCTACGCTGCGTAGTGGCGACGTGACGCGAGCGCTAGTTAACACGGCGCATACCGCGCGCTATTAAAAATACAAAACAGAGCCACGAAGCATGAAACAAAGTTTTTATTTATTTATTTATTTATTTATTTATTTATTTATTTATGAATACTGCGATCTTGTACACAAGATCATAGCAGGTCGGAAACAATGTATTAAGATACAAAAATACAGACACATACGAACAAAACATAATTGCACATAGACATATCAGTATTGCACATAGAATTGCACATAGAAAAATCAGTAAGAAATATACCGCGGCAAGGTCATAAACAAACAATTATTTCAAATGCTCTTCAAACAAATGCAATGATCTCTGCCTGACAACGGCATCCGTAAGGTTATTACAATCAGTGATGGTCCTTGGAAAAAAAGAATATTTAAAACAATTAACTCGAGAATTTAATGGTGTTAAGGAAAGAGAATGGCGATTTCTAGTTTGGTACCCCGAGGAATGAGCAAAGATATTAAAGGTGTCAACTTTGAAATTATTATGAATTAATTGAAATAAAAATTTTTAACGAGATATGCGATTTATGTTAGGAATAGAGGGTAAGCCGCTTTTTTTGAGGAGATCACTGACTGATGCTCGCCCGTAAGTGTTCTAAAAAAACCCTACTGCTTCCTTTTGGATTCTTTCAAGTATATTGATATTTACCTTTGTGAACGGGTCCCAGATCTTCTTTTGTAGTTCGTTAGAGAGAGAAGCTCGTGCATTAGACGATATCCGGCACTGCCGGAAAGTGATCGCGGCTGCGCTGCCGGCAACAACACCCTCCGTTAGTTCAGCATAACGCAATGGCCAGAATTTTGCTCGGTGGTTCAGTTCCAGACTACGCCTACGCAGTGACTTTCAAACTGGCACTGCAAGCAAAGCCCATCCGCTCGGAGCAGGGTCATGAAAAGTACCTGGAGGAGTGTAGGTTTGTGGTAATAAACTGTAATAATAATGATAAAAACAAACTCTGTTTATTTCAAGGCAGACAATTAAGGAAGAGGTGATAGGAAGGTCATCTTATCACAGCCGATATGTGCACTGCAGCATCACTCAGCGGCCGCAAGAGGAATCTTTAATTTTTTTTTCCTCTTTCGAAGGCTACAACGCCATGAGCTCTGCGAACCTCTCTAAGTTCTCAACCTTCGACAAGGACCTGGACACGTCTGCCGCCAACTGCGCTGAGAAATTCAAAGGAGCCTGGTGGTACTGCAACTGTTACGGTGCAAACTTGAACGGCCTCAATCTTAACGGCCACCACCTATCGTTTGGCGATGGAATTGAGTGGGTTGTGCCTGGGACAATTGGCCTCGGTGCGCAATACTCCTACCCGTGGGTGCGCATGATGATCCGGCCGGCGGGTTTCGTGAAAAATCGGTCGTTCTTGCCGAAGATTGACCCTTAGTGTGCAAGGACACTACCCAGCTGGACCATGCCGTATGACGCATAGGCGCATAAAGTTAGCGGTCTGAGAAGCAGCATTTATGAAGTCGATAGCGAACTCCTGTACAGGCACATTATCATTACACATTATCCCGAGCTTCATATATGGCGTATAGCGTCATGCTATGTTTGACAAGTGTCAGCGAAGGGTAACGTTTCCAATACTGCCGAGCCGTGTCCACTCAAAGCAGACTGGAATACATTATTCAGTAAACCGTTCCGCGTGGACATATTCATCATGGCCGGCATCGAGTCTATGCCCGCCTATGACATCGATACGTTTTGCTAAATATAATATTAGGAAACAACAATCCACGCCTTTGTGAATATTGCTTTCGCATTGACACGGTATAGCGCATGAGCGGCATGCTATAAATTGTAGGCGTTTAGTGCTGCGTGTTGTGTTTTCCCCGACATCTTGACCGCTTGCTATTTGTGCAAAGTGAAGGTTTCTACATAATGTCCAGCTTGTAGTCGAAGTGAATTTGATATTCCTTATACTTTTGATGTTGCACGGCCGGACTGATTGCAACGGAGCGAGAGAGAGAGCTGTCCGCTGCATTCAGTCCGGCCGTGGATGTTGATGGTTATTGGCCAATGTTTACCGCGTTGGGTTTTTACTGTTTTTACTTATAAGTGCTCCTTTTTCAAAGAAATAAGTGCCAGCGCCAACAATTAGGTTTTCCTTGCCTGTCACGTGCTGCCATATTGGGGCTGATCTTTTTCTTTACTACATTATTCAGATAAAACCTGACAGTGCTTCCTTTTGGCCCGGCAAGAACACACAATTTTCAAGCTTGATTATGAGCGATGAGATCTAAGCAAATTTGTTTTTTGGCCTCTGAACGGTCAATTTGGCGCTATGCTGTATGTTTATAGGCCCTACAGAGTGTTTTGCAGCCGTTACTTCTGAATAAAATGATGATTAAACGACTTTGTCACTGTTTATTACGCATTATAAGCGACTGATTATCTCACATATTTATACTGCTGAGTAAGTAGAGCACGAGTGAAATTATTTCTGGCCGAAGGGGATGTGACCTTGACGTTATAACCAGACTAAGGAAGAGGCACGGTGGCTTGTTCTGGGGGACCTTTGAGGGAGAAGCGGCTACCGGAATTACTGTTATGCAAGCGTGTGCAGAGTAGTTGCTCTTAGCATCTGTATGCTTTCCAATGTTATTCCCGAGTGCCGTGCTTGGCGCTCTTCTTTTGTTAAACTCGCGGATGAGCGGACGTTTATCTTCTTGTTTGTACCACAATAAAGGCAGCGTTCTCGGTCGATGTACACTGGGTTGCTTCTCTGTTAAGCCGCGGCTCGTGAATATCGCTGAACAGAAGGCAGCGCCCTCAAAATTTCAACTTGTGATTGTAATTGTAATCAATGTTCAGGAAGTAACACAACTAGAAAAAATATTCAAGAAAACACTCGCTACTCCGGGCTGCGGCTCAGTTAAAGTATTTGACAAGATCCGTTATTCTTAACAATTCACAACTGCGAAAGTTCTCTAAGTCAGCTTAACCGCAAAGCATTTTCCACCCCAACAAGTCTTTCACAAACTCGTCTGCACTCCCGGCACTGCTCCCAAAAGCGGTTGGCACTAGTGAAGAGCCACTAGCCCCTCCACTGCATTAGTTTCCAAATAATAGATAGCTTGTTCTCCCCCTCCACCGCCCCCCCAAATTTGAGTTAGAAATGTTTCGTTATCATTTTTTTATTTTAACTTAAACATGTAATGTCTAACTATGCAATAGAGTTGACACTAAATTCAACTTGCATTCATACCTAAAATTTATTTCAGAACAAGTTTTAAATTTTTAACTGAAATTGAGATATATATTCTATTTTAAACTAAAACCTAACTTTTAAAAAATTTTTACATTTAGAAGGCATTTAGAAGCATTCCTAAAATCTCGAAATAAATATCGGCTACAATTTATTTCCCATTTTAATTTCCTACATGTTAAGTACACTTTTTAAAGAGTTAATTTGTACGCCTGGCTTAAAATTTCAATATAGAAGTGAATTTCATTTGATTTTTCGTTTAAAACTAACTTGTATACACCTCTTGGGCTCTTCCATAGCGCTGTTTATAACATTTAGTTATCACTGTGCGTGCTTGCACTGCAACGATAGAGTTCTTAATGCGCGCTGGTGCCTTACTTTTATGCATCAATGGTAACTAAATTTATGGTTTGCGGCGGTTTAAAGTACCAAAGCGATTCAGGCTATGAGGGACGCCGTAGTGAAGGGCTCCGGAAATTTTGACCACCTGGGGTTCTTTAATGCGCACTGACACCGCACAGTACATGGGGCTTTAGAATTTCGCCTCCATCGAAATTCGACCGCCGCGGCCGAAATAGAACCCGCGCATGACGGGCCAATTTCGGGCCAGCAGCCGAGCGCCATAGCTATTGAGCGACCGCGGCGGCTGATCAAAGTAAATTAATTGCCTAATACTAACATTATATGAGATAATTTTGTGGCTTTGGCTGAATACATCTGGAACATGAAAGTGGAATAGAAAATGAATACCCCTGCGTCCCCTGAATTTCTTGTGGGCCAGCACAAATATTTGTGGTGGTTTTTCCGCTTAAGAAGCTGCTAAAGAACGTGCGAAAAATAATTAGGACAACAAGAACAGTGATTTTCAAGAGAAAAGCATGTCCAGTGATAACACTGGGTATTATTTCTTGCACTTGGAATAACACATTTTTATCTGCACTGGAAGACTTCTCCCTACTTTCTTCGCTATGAAGCACACACTCTGGCCGGAAGTTTTCCGCTTTGTCGCCTGAGTATGAATTTACATCAAAGTCTGACACGCCTCCACACAAAGGTTTCTGAATTTCTTCATTAGTGACCGTCTTTTCTGCTAATAAAACGACCAAATTATGCTCAAAATAATGTTACTTGCACGACAAGTCCACTTCAGGGTGTTTCTACAACGACATTTGGAGTTGTGTAATTTTGGTGCAAAAAAATTATTCAAACTGAAACCTAACCCGCTTCCATGGGGATTTCAACAACACGCACCAATTGAACCCTAGCGACCAGTACGCTGGACATAAAACATTATCGCATCGCGAAGAACCTGCTCATAACTAGGGCAAACTTTTAACTACATTGTTTCAAATGAAGGTTAATTAACTTGCATGAATACATTTATTTATTTGAACTGCATGAAGGAAAAACGTTAAAAAAGTATTTACTTCAGCACGTTTTCGTAAAGGATACTCGACAATAGACCATATTCACGCTATCAATCAGGTGATAGAGAAATGCGTAGATTATAACCAGCCCCTATATATAGCGTTCATTGATTTCGAGAAAGCATTCGACTCAGTAGAAACCACAGCAGTCATGCAGGCATTGCGGAATCAGGGTGTAGAAGAGCGTTATGTGACAATGTTGGAAGGTATTTATAACGATTGCACAGCTACCATAGTTCTCCATAAAATAAACAATAAAATTAAAATAAGGAAAGGTGTCTGGCAGGGAGACACGATCTAGCCTATGCTATTCACTGCCTGTTTACAGGAGGTATTCCGGGGCCTGAAATGGGGACAGTTGAGGATAAGAATTAATGGTGAATACCTTACTAATCTGCGATTCGCTGATGATATTGCCTTGCTAAGTCACTCGTGATATGAATTAAAAATTAACATGCAAAAAACGAAAGTAATATTCAACAGTCTAGCAAGACAGCAACAGTTCGCAATTGGTGGCGCGGAGCTAGAAGTAGTAAGGGAATATGTCTGTTTAGGGCAGGTAGTGAGCGCTGATCCGGATCATGAGAGGGAAATAACTAGAAGAATGGGGTGGAGCGCATATTGCACGTTCTCTCAGATTATGAATGGCAGTTTACCAATATCCCTCAAAAGAAACGTATACAAAAACTGTATCTTACCGGTACTCACCTATGGGTCAGAAACGTGGAGGCTTACAAAGAGAGCTCAGTTTAAGTTAAGGACAACGCAGCGAGCTATGGAAAGAAAAATGATCGGTGTAAGGTTAAGAGATCAGAAGCGGGTGGAGTAGGTTAGAGAACCAACACGGGTTAATAACAACCTAGTTGAAATCAAGAGGAAGAATTGGGCATGGGCAGGGCATGTAATGCGATGTCAAGGTAACCACTGGTCTTAAAAGGTAACGAAGTTGATACCAAGTGTAGCAGGGGGCGGCAGAAAGTTAGGTGGGCGGATGAGATTAAGAAATTTACGGGAATACGGTGGCCGCAACTAGCGAAGCACAGGGTTATTTGCTCTGCAGTGGGCGTAGTCAGGCTGATGATGATGATGATGGTGATGATGTGCTGTCCTCCTAAGAAGATGCGGCCGAAAGTGCACCTATAATGATCGAGATATTCCTCGTCTGTTCCGGAAGCCGTAGAAAATGTTTCAGTTTTGATTTAGACTTTGTATGCTTCTTTCCCTCGCTTTTTTCCTTATGTCCAATGTACTGGTCGCTCGGTCGGAAAGGGATATTTTACATATGATTTGTTTGCCCGGTTCTACGTCCACTTTTTTCTACAAAAAAAAATGTTGACGCCCTAATGAGCTCTGGTAGGGCTCATTTCGTAGTTACCTTCGTAACAGCAGGCATGTGTTCACAAGGGACACAGGTCAGATCATTTTTTTCCGTGTGTTTCTCTTCCTACTTTTGTCCTTCTTGCACTGTAAAAATACATGAGAACCCAAATATTATTTGCTGCCGCTGCTGACATCGACAGTCTGTTTGCGGTGGCTGATTGCCACCCCGAACAAAGAGTGCGCAAGTCCGCAGTAAACAGGGAATTCTGCGATTCTCTCGTTTCACCCCTGTACAGCGACGGCACTGCTCTCAAATATTGCCAACAAACGAGCTTTGCTGCCCGTATGAACTAAGACTTGTGTGAGTTCCTCGTAATGAATGCCGGCCGGTTTATCAACCTGGGGAAACACGCCGACGAGTGTGCTATTGCAAAGTGTGGAAGCAAGAACTACTGATACCTTGTTAGACGACATAACACCAGCCTCGGATAGGCTCTCGCAATGGTCATATTTTGAACGCAAGACTTTCTGTATGCTTTTCCATTCATCCCAGGTCGTTCACTAAGTGTCAAGCACACACAGCTTTCGTATTTGAAGCAGTTTTTTTTGGCTTGCCACGGTAGAAGTCATTTGGTGAAGCAAGACATTTTGTGTTACCTTTTTTCTAACAGATTGCCTGCAAGATTAGAGTTCTCTCTAAATAGAGTTTGTTATTTTATTATACACCGTTTCTCAAGCCACTGTGCTTCGCCCGGCAGCTAAGGCCCACAATTTTTATCAACCAGTGGTCCAAGCCCATCGTCTATGCCCTGTGGTCGTGACAAGCATACTATGCTGACCGGAATTTTTCTGCGCAGGTATTTATTCACAGAAATGCATGAATATCCCCCAATAGGCCTTCGAAAATTAGGAAACCTATAAGCAACGCTGTTAGTGTACATGCAAAAGAAGCCAGTGGCTCTCTTTCTGTGCCTTTCGTCGCTGGGCAATATCCTTTGTGCACATCCTCTTCTATAGCAGCGATAAAAGTGGGGATGAAAAAGGAAAATGCACCATTCTGCAGGAAATTCTAATGGATACGTTCTTGTGATCTTTTATTCGCATGAGTGAATTTTGCGCGTTAAAGGCACTTTTTTGAGTAGCGCCGTTAAAATACTGCTCGTAATTTTTGTTTCCTGTCACTCAGGTCTACAAGACGAAAACACATTATGACCTTTGACGACTTCATTAAGAACAGATTGAGCTAGAAGATTTATTTTTAAGTTAAAGGAAAAAACTACAGTGCTGGGTATTTTTAGATTGCACTAGTCTAATTAACAGTTGCCATAGAAAAGAGCAGTTTTCTATTATTTTCTTTATACGCATAGGCCAGCAGAGGGTCCAAACCAGAGAGGCACATTTTGTACAAATAGAACTACTAAAGGAAACAAAAGAAGTCTGGAACAAATAAGATGAGGGAGAATTAGAATCACGTTCGAACTAGTCGTATGCACAAAGAACAAAAATTTACTGAAGATCGTTTTCGGAAATAATGACTGTAGGACCGCATCTGTGGTTTTTGCTTATGACAGGCCAAAAGAGATGATAAATGTATTTAACGTTCCAGCGCTAACACATGGTTAAGCTACGAGTTGAAGAAGTCAAACCGGCATCTCCTTCGTAGCACTTGAAGCGGTCCAGTAGTTTTAGACACCATTAGTTCGGTCGGAGAATCGGTCATTATTAAATTTCAGTAAATAAGCACCATAGCCTTTCATTGAATTCTTTAACCTTTTATGTTACTTTTTAAAAGATCACACAATGCGTGCGCGCACACACATGGATGCGCGCGCACATATCTTATCTGATACAATTTCCCGTAATAGACGCTAATACGTTAATACATCACCAAGGCACTTTAGCTATGTACCTCCTGTTATAATTGTCAACCAATGTTTACGCTTTAGTCAACGGCTTCTTTTTGTGTGTTGTCTGAGAACAAGCAGTTAATCGATGTTAGAAAGCATGCAAAGCTCACTGCACAACTTATGTACCGCCTTTTGAAGCAATGTACAGTGCTGTGGCTTGGCCACCTTTGACAATTAAAATCTCACTTCCTTATTTTTTGTTTTGTATCGTTTAAGGACTCCTGCCTCAACTTGTGTGTATCCTAACAACCCCAACTTATCTAACGTTGATGCGCGTGACCTACACACTGGGGCACTGGCATAACTGACGCATGAGGCAGCTGTCCTGCATGACTCGGCGCTGAAGCGGGAGGAATTATTAGAGTACTGGTGGGCAGAAAAAAAGCTCGTGGTGTATATATCTATATATCCTCAAAAGCTTCCTCGAGAACCATAGAGTTTCTTACTATTACCTAGAGGGAAAGCTGGCGGCGCTGCACTTCAGCCACCATGGACGCTCAAAGCATCATGGGGCGGTGAGCTACTTGTTGCGAGACAGTCGTAGTTTTTGGAGAGCACGGAGTGGCACTACTAAGACGTTTCATTCCGAAAACGCTGTTCGTGTGTGCGCAGACGACTTTCGCGCGAACGCAGTGTGCAAAACCCATAGTAGTGAAAACGCAACGACACACGACGCCAATAAAAGGTTTTACTTTTCCGAAATGCCATTAAGAAACCTCTTAAAGTATCTAAGCAACAACATATTTTTTGAAAACATATTTACTTTTAAAAGTGCGCCTGTTAATTACGAAATATTAGTTTTTGTAGTGTTCATTACTTGGCCAATAGGAGAGCGAGTCGTCTCTTATTTTGGGCAAACTTTGCAGTTAAATGCTTTTCTGCTTGTTTGTTGCAATCATTAGACAAGATATTGAATGTTAGGACGTTTGTAGTTATCAAACAGCTTTATTTTTCTATTATTTTTTGGCCAAAAGTTGCAGTTCCGCAACAAGTAGCTCACCGCCCCATGATGCTTTGAGCGCCCATGGTAGCTGAAATGGTCTCGAGGGGTCGCCATGCAAACTCCTATAGACGGGCTGCCAGCTTTCCCTCTAGGTAATAGTAAGAAACTCTATGTCGAAAACAATCGGCAGGAGCTGCGCCATTGATCGAGACAAATGATTATGTATCGAGAACGGCAAAAAACGTACAGAGGTAACAGGAGCTTACCGCATAATGATTCCGCCTGTGCGCTCACCGCTTGCAATGAAAATAAATGAGGCCCTTCTTCGTTTCTCCTAGGTGAATAGCAGAGTTTGGTATCAGTGTATTCATACTGTGTTACACTGAGGTCACTGTGGCTTAAATAAATCGTCCATCGAAGAAATGTACTGCTGAGTATTTCACCCTCTCATGTAATACCTCTTCAATGGGGCATTTGAGGTACAAAGAAATAAATAAATAATTAAATAAATAAATAAAACTAGGAATCTATCCTTATTACGCATTCAAACATTGTCGTGGCAGAAGCGCGCCCTTACAAAAAGTGCGCACTTTCAGCTGCAGGTCTGTGGAAAGGAGTCAGTGGAAGATCTTTTCATTGATACACAACAGAAAAAATGTAAAGATCAATAGAAGTGTTTTTAAGCTGTTAGAAAGTGTTTCCGCCCAACTTTTATGAATAGCTTTCTGAAAACTATTTGCGTACTTGATCTGTTGATTCTTAACTGAAGGCTCATAAAAAATTCATAAACATACCTTTAAATTTTAGTAAAGCTGTTAGATACAAAAAATATCAGTGGACGCAAAATACAAATTCCAGTACGCCTCCAGGTTATGGAAGTTTTAATCCAGAAGTTTCTTATAACCGCAGAGAAATCGTTTCCTAAATTACGCGAAATCAATCACGAACATTTTCGTTTGAGTGTTTCAGTAATAGCTCATTACCGGAACCAGCAGATGCAAAACACGTTTTATTAGCATTCTTGAAGAGACAGGAAATGCAGTTAGGAAGAGGACTTTTTAACAGAGCGCAAGGAAGTGATGGATGATGCACTCACCAGAATTGCATGGTCATGTTTATGCACCGTTACTAAGAGGGCATCAAGTATGTGTGCTCAGTTGTTAACAGGAACATAATTCGGAAAAAAAATGCAGAGCCATATTGGCATGTAGGTAATTTACTGTTTGAAAAAGGCTTAACGAGAGTTTGGCTTTTGAAGTGGAATTTTACAGTGCGACCAGAAAAATAAATTGGGCGGGTTTTAGCGTAGTTAAACCGAGTAGACGTGTGATAGCATGTGTTTAGCCTGGATGTTCGTGATCTTGCTTTTCTGGGTCGTTCTCAGGTCTCGGGATGATATTAGCTTTACAGTAGTATTAGTAGAGGAAGACGATGACGCGCAATGCACAGCGCGAGAATGTGTATTCGATAGTAGTGTTAGTTAGTGACGACTACGATGTGCAGTGCGCAGCGCAGTAGTGCATTGCAGTTCAAGAACAAGGCGTGATCGGCTGTGGCGATAGCATAGTGCTTTGGGGCATTGGCCAGCCTCGCTGATCCTTTCGTGCCGCCACAGGCTCGAATTAAAGTCACGACAACATTCATTTAATTTACTTATGGTTTTGTCAAGGTCACCCTTAAGGTCAAGCTTCCCACAAAGTCGGTGAGCCGGTTTGACCTCGTGAAGTAGTGCTTGCACACTAAAGAATAGTCGCATTCATTAAATTGATATTCAAGGTAAATTTTTCGTCTCTGGACCCACCCTGCACTACGGCGGCCCTCATCGGCTGTGTCGTTTTGGGACGTTAAACACCACAAACCATAAACCATCTCTGGATCCGTCGTTTTTTGCGTGGGAACATTATTTTCATTCTTGCAATCAATACTACATAACTACTGCTTAATCTGTTTATCTTCAATACTAATTATAAGCTTGTCTTAAGCGTCGCAGTAGAAAAACAATCCGTATTACAAATGTGTTTATTGATGCGCGACCGCACGCATTCGAAATGGATACACTGCCCTTTAGTACACCTGCTATGCGTTCAACATGAAGCAGTATATATTCTCTTTGTTACCTATTGAATGATTTCTACTGTGTCGATGATTCCGCTGAGTTTCAATTGATTCAGCGCAAACGCAAAATAGCTTCAATTGAAACAAAAACATTTTTTAACGATGCATTCTGTCAATCAATTTCATGTAAATTATTTTCTGCACAACCTAATCCTTAATCAATCAGTTATTTTACCTTGTCGCCATTCGCTCTCAAGTAATAATAACATCATGATCACTTTGTAGTAATTGGCTGGTCTTCATTATCAAATAGCCGCCGTGGTGGTTAAGTGGTTATGGCGCTCGGTTGCCGACCCGGAATACGTGGTTTCGATTCTGACCGCGGCGATCGAATTTTGATGGAGGTGAAATTCTACAAATCCTTGAACTGTGCGATGTCAGTACATGTTAAGGAACCCCATGGGGCCAAAATTTTCGGAGTCCTTCGCTACGGTGCCCTTCATAGCCTGAGTCACTCTGGGACGTTAAAGCACCAAAGACCATAAATCAATCACTATCCAATACGACGCTTCAAAGCCAGGTGCCTAATAAATGCACTTTGTAAACGTGGTTTTTATGCCCTAATCAGATCGGCTTCTTCAAGTGCAAGGCGTTTAGCGTAGCGTAGACTATGGTCCTATATTATATTACACAACGTATCATATTTGTATATTTTGGCACCTTTAGACCTCAGACTACTAACTACCTACCTGCCTTTAGTAGTGAGAACAAATCATATTCTTATAGCAGCACAGATGTAACAAATTTGAGACCCGCAAATGACTCCGACGGTTACGTTTCGCCGACTGTTTGCCTCCCCACTCAAAAGGCGCGCCAGTTTGAAGCAAGCAAAGCCTTATTGGACGTTCTTGTTTCTTAAGCGGGGGGCAATCATATTACTCGGAATTCCGAACAAGTACTTCTAGTAGCCTACGCTGACATCCAAGTGGCGCATGCTGAGAAGGGGAAACAAGAAATAAATTGTTTGCTGCTTACCGTCTGTTACCCTTTTTTGCAAAAAAGCTAGTGGATATTGGTTTCCACTTCCGCATTTCTTTCCTCAACAGCTGCTCTTCATAAACCACCTACATATATTTCCACACATGCTTTCCTGCTCTCGCGATCGTGAGTGATACTGGATTTGCAGTGGCAGTATTCTTGCAACCATCTATGAGATTGTCAGAAGAAGGGTGAAAGCTTTATGCCTTTGGCATCTAGTGAACAGAAATGAAATAAACCAGCATTTTAGCAAAACAAACACAAAATTGTGTTCATTGCGGTGGACACGCCATGTCGCTATTTCACTTGCGCTAAGTGGCATGCAAGTAATGTCCGTTTATGCACTCATGGTCAGAACAAAAGGCAACTTATAGTTTATGGGTAAATTCATGAGATAAGCTTAGGAAAAAAATTAATGTTTTTTGTATTCCATGTAGTCGAATTTAGTATATCAAATAAAACAAATGACTGAACCACGGGAAAAGCGACGCACTGCATTGCCAACATGTTTTAAGTGGGTGCTGGATAAGACGCTACGTTCCTGATCAAACTGACTCTATTTCCTGAGATATAAGTACGTTAGACAAGAGAAGGTTCACAGGAATCGGACTCTTCATGTCAGCCCTTTAATTTTTTAAAGTGGGCTCTGGTATGTGTGAAATCTCCGGGGATCCGGATCTGAGCGAGGTACTAAGGCTTCGGGAAAACCAATCATAACATATTTTTTAATATGAGACAATAGGATTGTCAGTAGGGCAGTGCCAAAAATCAACAGTTTACTAGAGCGCTGGTCAATTCCAAAGGGCTGTGCGCTGAGGCTTCGATGCGAAACGAAGTAGGCCTAGCGACGACCAGTGAATAGCACACTGACAGAGCGCAGTCGTAAGCCGCGCTCGCGGGCAGCACCGTTGCGGTTGTCACGTGGGATCCCGCGCTGCGAGTGTTACGAACTCGTCGCCTACTGCAACGATGCAACAGAGCATCGTTCTATGACGCATTCTACGCATTCTAGCGACATTACAGTGCAAGAATGTGTAACTGGAGCCCCTTTGGACGATGCTGTATATACTTATGCTGCGCCGCCAAAGAGTACTCAAAGGCTACACAAAAGCGCTGTCGGATGGCACTCTACACACAGTGTATTCAAATGCGTTCTTCTTGATACATAACATTATCGGAAGAATGTGCGTTCTTGACGCGGGCGAGCTGCTGCTCTTTACGCACTCCAACGCCGTCGGACACTTTCCTCCAACGTACGCCGCCATTTTCTCGGCCAACGATGCAAACCGAGGCTGCCAAGATTGATTCTGATAACCGCTGGTAGCCGCGTAGCCGCGTGTTGGTCCACAATCTGAACAGCAGCAACCACCGTTAGAGAAAACCGTGGTTACCGTAACCGTGGTTAAGCGTGTCCGTGTGACAAAGGTATTCCTTTGGATGCCTCGCCCTTTCGCGTCCACGTTCGAAACGTCATGCGTAACCATCAGTCCTCCGTCGTTCTTTGGCAGTTCAGGTCCTTCGCTGCGTGGCGTTTTGAACACATCGACGATGGCTTCGAACGTCGTGCGAAACAAAACAAGAAGAACGCTTCCGTCCTCACACCTCATGGCATCCGCCCGTTAGCTGTGCATACACGTCGATTATTGGTCAAATGTTTTTAGCGGACGCCCCCAAGGTGGATTAGATTTGTAATAAGGGATTAATTATTAATTGATATCCAGTGAAATTTAACACAAAATCCTAGCAGTTTACAACAGATAAATGTATACCTCCGTGAGCCTAGTATTATTGCCACTCGACAAGGTGCTTTTGCAACAAATGCTTTTGGAGCGGTGGAAGGGCATATCCCCCGCAACAGCAGCAACAACAAATCTCAGTCAGGGAGATGCTATTTTGGCAGTCACAATTTATGTTCAAGTCACGAATTGGTATCCTCTTGTAGAAAACCTGATCCAGTGTCGATGACATATTCAATGCCTAACTTGTTGATTTTAAGTGCTTCTTAGATTTCTCGTTCCCTATGTGTTTTTACACACGTGTTTTTACGCGATCGTTGATACCAACTATACTAAATAGGGAAAGAGTCGTATACAACTGGTTATTTACCATGTGAGCAACACGCACGATACATCAGTCTATGAGTGCGGGGCATCATAGGAATGATTATCCCCTACGGCTGAACTGTATCTACCTGCCTTCCCTCACATGGAGGTGCTAACAGTAGTCATAGGAGGCATAATCTTTACAGTGGCTTGAATGGGGACACAATTCATTCGTTTCGGACAGTGAACTAATATGGAAGGTTTTAATGCAGGAATGCCTTTGACGCGTACATTTTCATACCTCTTTTCCTCAAAACTAGTTCGTCCGGTTCTTATCGATCCGTTCATTAAGGCCCGTCTTCTAGGACCTGCATGAGTCACAAGGTGTCGCTCGGAGAAGGTTCGTTTTATTTCTTGCACTTCATCTTGCAAATGTTATCAAAATTACGCTTGAATAGCAATCAAGCCCGCTACCCAGTAATTGAATTGCTAACGAAACCTTCGTTCCGTAAGAAGCCCTTGCGGAAGCCTAACCACATTCGTGCGTCGTCATTCGCGATGTATTAAGAGTGACTAATGCGCAGCCTACTCTTCAGGGGAATGACCGAGGAAATTCTGCGCAGCCAGGCATTGTCTCTTTAACCGGGGCGAAAATAAGCGAACATCGAGACTATCATTAAGCCACGTGTGACGCAGCAAAAATACCAGACTCCTAAGCACGGTAAAAGTAGCGGTGTAATCAGTGGCTGCGCCCAGATTACCTCATTGCAGGAATGCGTGAGTGCTGATACGTGTTCCGTTGCCAGAAAAAAAGAACCGTTTTTTTAGAAAGTGTACAGGCGCCGTCAGAAGTAAATGAAATGCAATATTAACGAAAAAAATTATCATTGCCCCCCCCCCCCCCCCCCCCCCCCCCCCCCCCATTTATGCATCCTTGAATACTTATGTGCAGCCTAACTGTGATTGTGCGAATTGCACTGTGCACCAACAAGCATCGACAATTATGCTTTAGATTTAAAGAAATTAAAATTATTTTGATAAAGTCGCCTTCCATTTACATTTGACGGCGAGTGTACATTTTTTTTAATGCGTGTGTTTTTAGCTGCCGCCCAGCATGGCGAACGGCATGCGATAACTGAAGTACGACACCAAATTCATGCGGGTCTCAGGTGGTCAAAGATATGTCCGGGCGCTTCCTTAGGCGATCGCGCTGTTGGTCTCCTTCCTTAGTTAAAAGATGTCTCGTCTCACTTCCAAATACGGTCGCTTTCTCGGCGACCGACAGCGGCACCTTTGTAAGTTCTGCCGATTACGATGCCATTGTGTCAAGTCATAGATGAACAGTCAGGGAGTGAACAGTCGGTCCATGTGACTACTTTAGCTGCACTGAGCAAAAGCATCGATAAAGCATCTTCAATTGAGCCGCTCAGTCCTCTTCCACCTCTCAGTTTCGACAATAAAACAATCGTTCTTTGGAAAGGCACTAGATGGCGCCGCTAGCATTCTCTATGCCAAAGCAGCTTGTTTTCGGTAGCAAATGCAGCAGTCCAGCACACTCAATTCACAGAGGAGAGATGCCGCCTTCCCGTACACTGGAGACGCGCCCTCCACGTGCGGCCTCTCCCCACCAATATGTCCAAAGAGGATCATAATGGCAGGCGCCTGGAGCGGGCGGAAGCCATGGACCGCCATTTTCGGAGCAAACCAGGAGTCTTCTACGTGGACGCGTCCGGCCCGGACTCCAGGGGATGGTACACGGCCGCGGTCGTCCACGAGGGTAAAACAGTAGACGCCCTTACTTTCAAGGCCCAGTCAGCAATTCACGCAGAAGAGGTTGCCATCGCTTTGGCAGCCTCTGACACCTCCTCCAAATACATAATCACCGACTCACGAGGGGCTTGTCGAAACGTCACGCAAGGGTGGGTTACTCCCCTAGCTTATCGTATTTACCAAAATTGTAGCCGAGACTCGGATCCCGCGCACCGATCTATCGTTTGGGCTCCAGGTCACCAAGGCGTCCACGGAAATGAGGCAGCCGACGCCGCCGCCCGCGCGCTCTCTCTCGGGGCATTTCCCACGGGACCCGACGCCGACCAGGACTTCCATTTCAATCCGATTTACACTTTTAAGGAAATATGCGATTATTACAAATCCACGCACCAAACTCTTGCCACCCCATGCAAAGGGCTGGGGAAGGTCAGCGAGCGGGACTCCTGCGCCTGCTCACCAACACGATGTTGTGCCCGGCAATTCTAAAGCATTTCGATCCTAAATTCGACGGGCGGTGCTCCCACTGTGGGGAGGTGTCTGACACCTACCACATGGTGTGGGCCTGCCAGCAGAACCCATCCCTACCCCCTATCCCGAACCCCACCCGAGAGGACTGGGAGGCGACCCTGTCCGGTTGCTGCACCCTCGAGGCCCAAAGGGCCTTAACGCAGCGCGCCCGGGCTGCGGCAAACGCCAATGGTGTGCCTGACTAGGCATCCCACCTAGTGGTTGTAAGGGCGCGACCCTTCAGGTCACGACCCCCAACACCTCTCTCTATGATTAATAAATGTTTTTACCACCCCACCCACGCAGATTTCTAATTAATTCTGCTCAAATAGGGGAAGTAGATTATCCAAACGTCGCATTAAAAGAAAAATACTTTCGTAGCCATTCTCTGCGCCCAACCTTAGAGCGAATAAGCGAGCACTTTAGCAGCGAGACACATTTTACTCTCAGCGTTTATCGTTCCAAAGGTCAGTAGGTTGACTGGAGGAATCTGAACGGAAAGAATTTGTGGACAGTGAGAGATGTTAATGTAGCCACTATATGCATTCCTGCATTAAAAAGCAGACGGATGAAAAACCACCCAAGCAAAAGACAAAGCAGCGGCTGTGTGGCTGAGAGGCATTGCCCTCTTTTCCAACAATCGTCGGTCCTCTTGTGCAGTGGGTGCTAGATGTAGGCTTTTTATTTTGCGCGGGAAATTGGAATGTGTTTATGCGCTATCCCACTGACTCAGTACAAAGAGAAGAATGGGCAAAAAAAAAAGAAATAAAATGAAAATTTCGAAGTCCGCACTGCAAACGTTTACAATACAGACAGATTCATTTGTCCGCCTGAAAAACTGCTGTAGAGATGGAAGGTAACCTTCTTCGCGTACGTTGCCTTGAGTGCCGGCAGTGTGGCCGCCAACTGCCTGTGGACACTAACGCATAGGGCGCCTCGATGAGCTCCCGCTCTACGGAGAACGGGCGTGCATCAAGGCACCCGACTAACTGACCGACATTAGCGCCACCTGTAGGTCGATCTCACGGCCATACTTTAAAAGCTCATAGGTGCTGCTAAGTACAAGCAGTGTTTCGAGTCTCATGAGTGCGTAATTTTGTGCGTAATTCCGGAATTTTATGCTACCCAGAAGTGTGATGACATAGAACTGTAACAGTGTTCTTAATAAAAAAAAAAATGATCACGGGAACAGAAAACTGCGTGGATTCGTCGGAACTTTCAGTTGTCTTCACTTAGTTTCGGGTTACATGTCACGCGCTACCGCGACTGCGTACTGTCGACGAGGAACTGCTCAAACTGCCTCGTCAAATAAACGTGAAGGCGGAAGGTGTTCTGCACGCGATGGCACGATTGCAGCGAGCTTGCTTCGGAGTCCCGCCAACAGGCGCGCGCAAGTATATCTCTTGCTTGCGACAGCGAGCCCACGCGAGTAAGATGATCCGTGCTGCTCCTGGCTAATCGCGAACGAATGAACTCAGCCGGAGAAACTGAAGCAAACCTCTATACCCAGACGGCACAAAGCTAGTGTGCCGTCAAGGTCTGTCAAAATATGCGTCAGCGCATGGCACCTTGCGCTCAAGGCCTTGTGAGAGCAACAACATTGATACAAACGCCTTCACGCACTGCTTCAGCAGTGCGCTTAGAGATCGAGTTACTGTGGCGCGTAGGCACTTCCTCCTGCCCCTAAGGTTGCGTGCTACTTGGGCGAGCGGCTGCTTAAGCCTTAAATGGACCTCCGCGGCTCTTAGCGCTTCATGTTGTCGTAGCGACCACTCCTCGACGACATCAACCACTGAATAAGCTCCCAGATCCCTCAGGTCTGCATAGTGAGTACGGCGCTTATTAAATTATTTGTCATGAAAATATTTGCGCACATCATCTCCCTCTTTTCTTGCTGACTATTTTGTTAGTGCTTATATGTTGCAAAACAGCAGATTTCTTATGTCGGGCTAAAAGTGAAATTCCCTAGAGCAGCCTGTGATTCTTCTACACCCTTCATTTTCTTTCGCAACCCAGAACTGACAGACGTCTGAAGCAAAATGAGAAGTTGCACCATAGTTCAGGGCATCGTGCTATTCTACGTCGTCACCGCTGCGACTAGCTTTGAGCTGCCAGAAGCGGGGGAACGATCGGTGATCGACTTGGCGGAGGACGCTGCGAAGGAAGTTTCAAAGGCTCTCCATCGCATTAGGGGTGAGTCGTCTGCGTTTCTCGCTAAGTAAGCCTCGCCAGGATGCTCGGATTCAGAGAAGAATTTCAGGGTGCAGTATTGGAACCCTCATGACAAACCTGGAGTTCAAATGTAATTGAAATGTCCTTTCGCCAGCTTGCTGTGATTAGCACTGGGCATGAGTGATCGATTCTTGTTTACGATTTCTGGCGACGATGACTTTGAAATGTTTAGCAATTAGACGGGTAACATAGATCGTGCACGTCGACCACTTGCATTACACGTTGAAAACTTCAGTTGTGGAAGCCCCGTTCCCATTTACTCTACGAGCAAGTGAATAGAATCACTTTTCTGGCAGTGCAGAAAATCAGCGCTAACTGTCATGCGTTAATTATTGCGCACAGAAAGATAAGACCCTTGCTCTAATGCGCTTACGACCTTTATTGCTACCTGTACCTGATTCCAACTGTTTCCAACGTGCGCATTCACTTTGATCGCGCAGACGTTCTCCATCCTCGGCACTGCGCTGATCTGCTGGAGGCTGGCCAGAGAACAAGCGGCATATACACCGTGTTCCACAAAACGGCCGGCCCCTCTGGACAGAACGTCTACTGCGACATGGAGACAGATGGCGGGGGTTGGACGGTGAGGCACTGCTGTTTCTATAATTTTAAATATGTTTCCCATATTTCTTTCGTTTAGTTCAAAACCTTCGGACTTATAAAGATGCAAAGAACATATTTCCTCAATCCGCATATCTAGTAAGCAAGATTAGAATCGTATTGTTCGCAGGCGTTACATTTGTGCCTTTAAGATAAGCCAATACCCAGCCCTCAAGATGAACTCAAAATCGAGCGAGGGTTTCCGTCTTTGCGTTTATCAGTCGGTGTCTTCCTTTATTTTGCTTTTCAGCTGATGAATTATATAATTACAATGAACCGTCTGTGCCGACGAAATCCCCAGCGACCAGTGGGAGCGAGTATTTGTGTGGTTGGTACCGCCGATTGCTGCTCCCGGTGATGTAGGCCGTGAAGAACATCATGCTGCATTTGCGCAAATACAAGCATGGTGCATACAAGCGCCCGAGCCTATGCCGTGCCGTTCATGAGGAAACACGACGACGGGTATGGCATGCCTGAGGAGCTTCTTCAGCGTCACTTCCGCCCTGGGAAAGAATCATAGCGATGGTTTTGTGGCGAATTGGGGAAGTATGTTTCCTCTGACGCGAGCCCATGGAATGGAGAGGCGGTACAGTGGATGCAGTCCGTGAAAGCTAGTTTTTTTTTTAACTGAAGCCAAAGCTAGAGAGCCGGAAGAAGCACTCTGTTCCTACGCACAGGTATGCAGGGTGTTTCGCCTAAAAATTTACACAAGTTGAAAAATAGGCTTTTTGAAATAGAAGGGCGCCTTTGTCGGCATAGTATTGTCACGTTGTAGTGACGGCAGTCCAGCGGTCAGGAAGACACCAACCAGTCTTGGAAACGAAGCTCTTTATTTGGGCTGACTTGCGCCCACAAAAGAACTGAATCACTCGGCGGCGGCGTAAGCAACCAACGTGCTCGTCGGCCGTCGAACTACGAATGTCCGCCGCTCGCGGCATCGCTCAATTTAAAGCCGGCAAGGAAACTTCCAGATAACAGGACAAGTTCATATACAGTAATATGGAAAAACCTAGATGCAGCCTTTCTTGGCTGCGATCAATCGAGATTAGTCTGGTCGCTTCTCGCGTCACGAACAAAAGTGATAAGAACCCTGTCCTGCAGCCTTGAGCGTGAACGAACAAAGACTACAGTGATACGTGGCAGTATTGTCAGCAATATAGTGCAAAAGAATGCAGCTAAGGCGTGCTAACTACCAGGCTAGTTAACTAATATTGAAAAGTCAGCTTTTAAACCATTGCAGTTAGGCTCCTTAATTATTGTGGGGCGTGTAGCCCAACGCAATGATTATCCACATGAGTTTTTAGGATTTCGAAAGCATGGTTTCCCTCTGCGCTGTGGCCCAACAAAATTTTGGCTATTTCGACGACTTACGTGCACCGGGGAGGCTGCTTTATCTACAAGCTTCTCGAAAGGACATGTATTTTGGCGCGATGTAGCCAGATTTTGTTGCGCCGCAGCTTCGAGGGTAACCACGGATTCGAAATTCTGAAAACTTATATGGAAATCAATCACGTTTGGCTGCATGCCCCTCAGTAACTATGGAGTCTAGAAGCAATAGTTAAAAAGTTAAGAATTCAATATTAATTAAACAACTTGCTAGTTCGCTCATCTTAAATTTATTCTGATGTACTACACCTCTAACAATGCTGTTTCTAAAAATTGTGTACAATCGAAGGTGAAATACCCTATATAGCCCCCATAGAAGTTGATAGTTTTGTCTTTAAACATAGCTATTAGCGTTGTTCATTATCGAACCTGCGTTTATTTATTTTATTTATTTATTTATTTATTCAATAAACCCCTAAAGGCTCTCAATCGAGGGTATTACATAGGGGGGAGCAATGACACACAACGCAAAATAAGAATGAGCAAGTACCAAGGTGCAAAACATAAATACAAAAAGCACATGTAGAAAACAAAACAAGAAACAAACAAAACCCTGTAGTATACATTGTAATTTACACGAAAAAAGAACAGATAGCGTTTTAGAGGCAATAACAATCGCAGGAACAAAACAAAATAATAAAACAGCTCAATGCAGCAAGTGGTACAATCAATTAGTAAAGCTAAACAGACATTTGGGTTAGAAGGTCGTGAAACTTGTTAAGATCCCTTTCAGAAGCGATGTGTGATGGTAGATTATTCCAGTCGACTATAGTACGTGGTACGAAAGAGTTAGCAAAAGAACAAGTGTGGCATGATATGCGTTTAACTTTCAGCGGGTGGTCGCGACGTGGAAAAAAAGATTCAGGTGATTGAAAAAAATCGTTATGGAGCAGAACATGATGGTAAAGTTTATGGAAAAGGGTCAAGCGTGATAGTTTGCGGCGATGTGATAACGTATCAAGTTCGGCGCGAGCCTTTAGTGCGGTGACGCTAGTATGACGAGAATAATCAGAAAAGATGAATCTAACGGCACGGTTTTGCAAAGATTCCAAGTCATCTATAAGGTATGCTTGATCCGGGTCCCAGATGGCCGACGCATATTCGATTTTAGGCCGTATTAAGGTAACGTATGCTAGTTTTTTTAGGTGAAAAGGCGCTTGTTTAAGGTTACGTTTTAGAAGACCCAGAGAGCGGTTAGCAGCTGCAAGAATATGGCTAATATGGTAATTCCATGTTAAATTGGACTGAAGGTGTAGTCCCAAATACTTGTAGGAAGTAGAAAGTTCAACCGGGTTATTAAGGAGAGTGTAAGATGCCGGGATGCGGCAAGACTTGCGAGTGAAAGAGACAAGTTTAGTTTTAGAGGAATTAAGGGTCATTAACCAAGAAGAACACCAGTTACTAATGGAATCTAAATCAGCTTGCAAAAATTGGCGGTCAGAGTCGTTAGAAATGCTACCGTATATAACACAGTCATCAGCGAATAATCTGATTTTGGATGATACGCAGGCGGATAAGTCATTTATGAAGATTAGAAAAAGTAAAGGTCCCAAAACGCTTCCCTGGGGAACACCGGACGAAACGGGTGAGGAGGACGAAAGATGATTATTGACAGAAATGAACTGAGATCGACATGCAAGAAGCATAACTTTGATTACGAAAATTGTTTAGGCATGTCCGGTTGCAAGCAGCACCCATAGATGGCGGCACCAGCTACGCCAGCAACCGAAGGAACATAAGTAGTGCAGCGCGATTGAAGGTGCCGGAAAGCGTAACCTTTCCTCTCCCTTCTTTATTTCACCTTCGGGTACCTACACTCGCGCTGCTTTACTTATGTCAAAATTGACCAACTAGTCCGGCAAAAACTTTTGTTTCACACTCGAGCTAAGCAACCAACCAACGAGCAGCGACTATAAAACATAAAAAAAGCCGCCGGCTCGGAAGAATGATATAAGAGAGTTCTTAGCAGGCTTTCGCACCCCCCCGCCCCCCGTTTTCAAAAAAAGAAACTAGTAGAAACATTTCTTTCACATGCTTTTGGGCTAATTGTGTGTTCTTTGCTAACACAGTCAGGTAGGCGTTACCACCGTTACTGGCTTGATTGGATGGGCAATGAACCCGGGCAGTGAGCACTAATTTCTTGCTAAATAAATATTGTAATCTCAGCTTACAATACAATGACGCCTAATCAAGGATCCGAAACCTTTCAGTAGGAAACACTGGTCTAGAGGTCACCCATAAATGTGTGTATACAGCATATCTGTAAAGGACAATTTTCGTACAAGTGGTTGAGGATGCGGTGCACCTTGAAGTGATCGTTTCTTAAACAGCAAAGCGATGTTATAGTTGTGATCATTATAAACATGCAAAAAGTCAACAAAGACGATCAATCGAAGGTTACAAGTCTCATGGAAGAGTTCATTTTATATGCCTACACAGGTAATCCAGAAGAGAGGCCAATACGGTAACAACGCTTTCTACTTTTACCGGAATTGGACCGAATATGCCAATGGGTTCGGCGATCCTGCCAAAGAATACTGGATTGGTGAGCACTCTTGGAAAATAGCCTATGACAATTTCTATCTTAGAAGAAAGGTTCACAGCGCTGCCCTGCGGTACGGAACTGCGACATGGCGACGCAGAGGCGGAGTACGAGCAGCATTGCTGACTTTATGCAGCTGTTACCAGTGAGCGAGACAACAACAAATACTCAGCGACTTTAGCTTGGCATGGAACAAATTTCTGTCGCATTAAACAGCTAGTTCATTGCTGCTAGACGATGAATGGGCTTAATCTCTACGTAACCACCTACCAAGCTATGTCTGGAGACCATATTCAGTGTTATTCTATGTTGGTTGTTTTGACCTGAAGTTTATATTTCGACGTGTATTTTGAGCGAGTGCTCCAGATATTGTTCCCTCGTCATGGACGCTTAGTTACGGTGCGCGGGTTGGTTCAGATAAATTCGGTTAAATCAGGCTATATTCGGTGAAACGTTCGGTTAAATTCGTAGACAGTAGCCAATTAAGCAAAGTAAGTAGCGTCAGTCGCAGCTCAAGATTTATAGTCTTGCGAATATGAAATCATTCCAATAAAAGTAAAAATGTTTTGTATGCTTACAATATTGAAGTGAATGTCATGGAATGATGCCCAACACACATAAGAGAGCAGAGTTTTCCCTTCCAGTGTTGGAGCCTTTCACCTTGCTGAGTGTTTGGATTTTTGTGCAGTGACGTCCATTCCAATATTCGGAACGCATGAGAGGGGAAAGTTTGGAATCGAGTAATAGAAATCAGAGGATAGTAGAAGATTAGTGCTTCAAATATTTCGAGCTTTCGGAGATATCTGGAAGTCATTCATTCGTTCAGGGGAAATTTAACGGCAGTGAAACTGAACATACATTAGGACTGTGTGTTAACGAATGATAATTGGGGAGAAACTCACAAACTCTGCCGACTACACTGCCAGCGGTTGGTTACAACACGTAAAGATTAACTTGAGGTTGAGGACACAGGTAGGATTAACCTTGCGTTAGAGATATGGGCAATTCCTTCACCATAGCGGTACATCAGGGAATAATAACTAAAGCCAACATTTTGTGGCACAGTTCTGTTACCTTAACAAGTATAAAAAGCTTGCAAGAGTCATACTGCTGCTCTGTGGCTGCAGAAACCTTTGACACGTCGTCATGGTTTCTGCGCCATTTATCTTGGCACCATGCAACTGGTGTTCACTGATTGAGTAAACAATTTAACACCAATAAAAAGAAGCAATAAGCAATTCTGAAGTGTTTTTTGTCTTCTGTTCTCGCAATATTCCATGAGAACATAGAATAAACCGGCAAATGCCACGTTTACTCCCAGGGAACCACGCACTGCACACGTTGACCAATGGGGACCTTATGATGTCCCTTCGGATTGTTTTGGGAAACACTTCCGACAGTGGCATCTCCGTCAACTACGAAAGCGTCCGAGTTGAGGACTCACAAAACCATTTCAAGATTCATATCGGGAAGTTCTTGGGCCCCCATGGTACGTTTTGCTTCTGGCGAATCTTTACTGGTATAACTAATATGTAGCGCGAAAACATTAAGGCCAAAATGGGCAAAAAACAATGTCGAAAATTTACGAAACCATCTCCCTACTTGCCTAAACGCCTTTAGTGTAGTGTGTTGTAGTGTGTAGTAATGCTTCGAATTTCTTGATAACACCTTTGGATCATGATCCTGAAGTTCTAAACGTGCATATGAGTCCGGTATTTCATGTGCTAGAGATGATGTAGCTTGCCAAATTACGGGTAAGTAATTCAGTGCAGCACGCAGCGTGCAACCACCAGTACTTAGCCCAGGGCAAGATGCACTATTCATATAGCAGCTCTCCTGATTTTGTCGACATAAAATAATAACGGCTTGCATATCAACGAATATATCGACATTTGGACAAAGATAACTGTATACTCCGGCATACAACACGTTGTTTTCCCTGTATTCGATGCTAACACAACGAAGCAAAATCAGTTACACAAGAAGCATATTGTGTACAAAAAACTGCCACAACGAAAGAATTTCTCCTAGTGATTAGACAAAGCAGATTTTTGTTTTTCTAGGTATCGTCTCTTATATTTCGATTTTAAAGCTTTCTTTGAAATTTGTGCGGAGTCCTCAGTGTGCTTGTTAATTGACCTGTACATGAGGTAGCAATATGCAGTTCTTGAAATTGAAGGCTGTGTGTTTCATTTAAAAATTTATACTAGTGAGGATCAGGTCAGCATAAGTAAAAACTTTATGAAGGAAATCTCTTTATGTGACCGAACGGACATATGTATAAATTAATATAAAACAGTGCCCATGCATTCACACAGAACAGAAGCCTGTCTTTTAATTACACTGCAAACAATGTTTCTTTGTGAAGTAAATACCTAGAGTTATCGAGGGCTTCGAATCTGCCGTACCTTATCCTGGACAAACACGTCGATGACATTGATTCGCCCTTTGTTCGAATATGCAGTGATAATCTGGAACTCCTTCCTCTGCGAGCTTACAGACAGTCCAGACAAAAGTGGAAAAGTTTAGTTATAACGCATATGGTGTTACATCTACCGCCCATCTCCTAAAGAAATTGCTGGCTTAATGTTTCTCGCAGAAACCACGTCAGCCGTTCAACATTCTTTGTTTTTTTTGAGATAATCAATGGTCAATAAAATATACGCATCCAACATTACAATCTTCTGCACTGGATATAACAAAAGCCAGCGGCCCTATTTTAGGTCAAAGCAAATACGCCACGTCTCGTTTTGCGTTTTACCTCCCAAAGCGACTCCGACTATGAGGGACGCCATAGTGGAGGGCTCGTGATAATATCGACCGCCTGGGGTTCTTTAACGAGCACTGACATCGCACAGTACACATGCCTGTACCATTTCGTCTCCATCGAAATACGACTCCCGCAGCCGAGATCGAACCCGCGTCTATCGGATCAGCAGCAGAGCACGATAGCCTCTGATCCGCCGCGGCGGCTCTAACACCAATCAGCGCACGAAATGACTTCCGTAGTATTCTTATTCCCCCAGAACGATTAAAGACTGCAAAAATCTTACCAGAGATCATCATAATAATCATCATCATAAGACTGACTACACACACTTCAGGATAAAGGGTTCTCCCATATCCGCCGAATTAACCCAGTCCTTTTCTAGCTACGGCCACCTCATCCCTGCCAACTTGTTAATGTCATCCGCCCACCTAACTTTCTGCCAGCCCCTGCAACCCTTCCCTTCACTTGGAATCCAATCTGTTACCCTTAAGGACGATCGATTACCTTGCCTTCCCATTACACGCGCATTACATATTCAATTCTATTTTTTTTTAATAAAACACTTTTTGGGGCTAGTTTCTGATGCATTTTCTTTTCTTGAAATTTAAACAGCGCTACATTTTTAGAGGAATACACGGAAACACATGACATGACGGGCGCTGTAGTCGTCGAAAAATGTAGTGCCTTTTAAATATCAAGAAAAGAAAATTCCATTTCTTCCTCTTGATTCCGACTAGGGTGTTAATAACCTGTCTTTGATCCCTGATGCACTCTGCCCTGTTCCGGTCGGTTAACGTTACTACTGTCATTTTTCTTTCCATAGCTCGCTGCGCTGTCCTTAAATTAAGTTGAAATATTTTGTTTACCTCCATGTTTCTGTCCCATATGTGAGTACCGGTAAGATACAGCTGTTATATAGTTTTCTTTTGAGGGATATTGGTAAACTGCCATTCATGATCTTAGAGAGCGTGCCATATGCGTTCCACCCCATTCTTATCCTTTTACTTATTTCCCTCTCATGATCCGGATCAGCAGCAACTACCTGCCATAAGCACACGTACTCCCTTACCACTTCTAGCACCTCGTTAGCTATTGTGAACTGCTGCTCGCTTGCGAGACTGTTGAACATTACTTTGGTTTTCTGCATGTTAATTTTAAGACCTACCATTCTGCTCTGCCTGTCTAACTCACTGACCATGCTTTGTAGCTCATCATCTGAGTGACCTAACAAGGCAATGTTAGCACCGAATCGCAGATTACTTAGGTATTCTTCATTAACTCTTATCCCCAACTGTTCCCATATCAGGCCCCGGAATACCTCCTGTAAACAGGCAGTGAGTAGCATAGGCGAGATCGTTTCTACCTACCTGACACCCATTCTTACCAGAATTTTATTGCTGACTTTATCGAGGACTATGGTAGCTGTGCAATCGTTATAAATATCTTCTAATATAACTCTTCTAAGCCCGTAGTTCTGCCAGTCCAGTATTTCTGCATAAGGCTCTTCTACACCCTTATTCCGCAATGCCTGCATGACTGCTGAAGTGTCGACTAAATCAAATGATTTCTCCTAACCTATAAAGGCCATATACAGGGCGTTTCACCTAAGACTATGCACAATTTTTAAAAATAGGCTTTTCGAATCAGAAGAGCGCTTTTTCGACTTAGAATTGTCGCTGGTATAGTATCTCTGAATACAGCTGAGCTGTGCTAACTAGCAGGATGGTTAACTAATCGCCGCCGCGGTGGCTCAGTGGTTATGGTGCTCGGCTGCTGACCCGAAAGACGCGGGTGCGATCCCGGCCGCGGCGGCTAGAATTTCTTTGGAGGAGAAATTCTAGAGGACCGTGTACTGTGCGATGTCAGTGCACGTTAATGAACCACAGGTGGTCGAAATTTCCACAGCCCTCCACTACGGCGTCTCTCATAGCCTTAGTCGCTTTGGGACGTTAAACCCCATAAACCATAAACCAAACCTAACTAATATTGAATAGACAACTTTTTAACTATTAGCGTTGGACTCCTCAGTTAATGAAACGCGTGTAGACCACTGTGTGTTGTATTCATATCAGTTTCTACAATTTTGAAAATGCGGTTAACCTCGACGTTGCGACAAACCTAATTGTGTCGTTATCGAGCCAAAATAAATGCGCTGTCGAGAAGCTTTCAGGCAAAGCAACTTCTAGAGTGCATGTAAGTTGTCCAAATAGCCAAAATGTGTTGATCCACATTGCCGAGGGTAACCGCGCTTTCGGAATTCTTAAAACTCATATGCATATTGCTTACGGTGGGCTACACTCCTCGTAATAAGTAACGAGCCTAACACTAATGGGTAAAAAGTTAACTATTCAATATTAATTAACGAGCCTGCTAGTTAGCAAGTCTTAGCTGTATTCTGTTGTACTACCGCACTAGCAATGCTATGCCGGAGAAAGCGCTCTTTTAACTCAAAACGCCTATTTCTAAAAATTGTGTAAAGTTCTAGGTGAAAAACCCTGAATAGGGGTTGGTTAAAATCGGTGGATTTCTCTATCGCGTCATCGATAGAGTGAATATGGTCCATTGTCGATACTCTTCACGAATTCCGGCCTGATCAGTTTGGAGAATGAAATCTGAGGTGACCCTGACACTATTAGCGATCCCCAGAGTAAATACCTTATAGCCAACGCAGAGCAAGCTGATCAGACGGTAATTTTTCAATTCCTTGAAATCTCCTTTCTTATGGATTAAGGTGACGTTAGCGTTCTTCCAAGCTCCTGGTACACTCGAAGTCAGAAGGAATTGCGTGTATGGTGCGGCTAGTTTTTCTTACCGTATCTCTCTACCATCCTTCAACAGATAGAATTTAAATTAAGGAGCTTCTAGCGCACATTCCATTTTCTCATAACATTGCACTGAGTAGTATCTTTGTCCTGCCTTTGTATCTGGTGTGTCTACTTCCTGTTACTTCCTTTTTTAAGTTTAATTGGCTGATGTTTTTCCTGAATTTGTTTTTCGAGCATCATGGAATTGTGTTTTTTTGTTTCCAATTTTTACTTGCTTTATAGCATATGCATAGCCTACTAAGGTCTTGTTAAAGGATCGCAGCATCACGAAATAAATATGTATAAACGAAGTGAATGACAAAAAAAGAAAAAACTGAATATACAAACATGCGCTCCTAAATTACGGCCGTTGAGCAATAGTGATTTTTTACCTATCTACATGTACTTCATGATGACGGACTGAGGCCGTTAGCAAAAATGTTACTAGCAAAGGTCGTTTTCGGTTTGCGTCACTTGAAGCATGCGTTTCGCACAGATTAGGTATGAAGTAAATATATATTTTCAATAAATTACACAGCCCAGGCACCTGCAGAGACAACATGACATGCAGACTAGGATTTGGTTACATCGATATTCGGGAGCCATATACGAAATCCGCATCGCAGTAAACAATCACATTATAACAACTAAAACTTTCATAGTGGGATCTTTTAGGTGTATAGCAACTACGCATGCCAGGAGTGAAAGC
This sequence comes from Amblyomma mixtum, assembly GCF_055824585.1. Taxonomy (NCBI): domain Eukaryota; kingdom Metazoa; phylum Arthropoda; class Arachnida; order Ixodida; family Ixodidae; genus Amblyomma; species Amblyomma mixtum. The sequence continues at coordinate 236,787,873 of NC_143013.1, forward strand.
GGGGGAGATTTTGGTTATTACGGGTCAGGTGTGCCAGGTATTTAAACTGGCATGCTACTCAAGATGTGGGTGAAGCAAAAGGGGTAAAAGAGGTGAAAGAAAAAGAAAAATAGAAAAATTGAAAGTTTAAATCAAGCACGCGCAACAGTCAAGTACTTACACACAGAAACTTTACAGGATGTCTTTCGAAGCGGTTCAAAGTAAGGGGAGAAAACGCGCTAGCTGGTGCTATGACTTGCATTTTGTGGCGATGCGTTTTATATGTCCCAATTACGTGGCAATTTACATTTTTGGGAGTATGAAATCTAGGATGTGTTGAAAAGTTTTTTAATCAAGGCAAACAAAGCATTGTCTTGAATGCAAACAAAATGCCGCTGGGAAATCGCACTATCATCTGAGGAAGTGAAAAAAATCACCGGACTGATGTGAACAGAAGCAACTTGCTGTTTACAGGTAGTACAAATAAAAAACATTTCGTTTTTTGTTGAGCTACGCTGCGTAGTGGCGACGTGAAGCGAGCGCTAGTTAGCACGGCGCATACCGCGCGCTATTTAAAATAAAAAACAGAGTCACGAAGCATGAAACAAAGTTTTTATTTATTTATTTATTTATTTACAAATACTGCGATCTTGTACACAAGGTCATAGCAGGTGGGAAACAATGTATTAAGATACAAAAATACAGACACATGCGAACAAAACATAATTGCACATAGACATATCAGAATTGCACATAGAATTGCACATAGAACAAAGCAGAATTGCTCATAGAAAAATCAGGAAGAAAAATACCGCGGCAAGGTCATAAACAAACAATTATTTCAAATGCTCTTCAAACAAATGCAATGATCTCTGCCTGACAACGTCATCCGTAAGGTTATTCCAATCAGTGATGGTCCTTGGAAAAAAAGAATATTTAAAACAATTAACTCGAGAATTTAATGGCGTTATGGAAAGAGAATGGCGATTTCTAGTTTGGTACCCCGAGGAATAAGCAAGGATATTAGAGGTGTCAACTTTGAAATTATTATGAACTAATTGAAAGAAAAATTTTAAGCGACATATGCGATTTATGTTAGGAATAGAGGGTAAGCCGCTTTTTTTGAGGAGATCACTGACTGATGCTCGCCCGTAAGTGTTCTAAAAAAACCTTACTGCTTTATTTTGGATTCTTTCAAGTTTATTTATGTTTACCTTTGTGAACGGGCCCCAGATCTTCTTTTGTAGTTCGTGAGAGAGAGAAGCTTGAGCGTTACATGATATCCGGCATCGCCGGAAAGTGATCGCGGCTACGCTGCCGGCTAGTCTCATCCGCTAGTTCAGCATAACGCAATGGCCAGAATTTTGCTCGGTGGTTCAGTTCCAGACTATGCCTACGCAATGACTTTCAAACTGGCACGGCAAGCAAAGCCCATCCGCTCGGAACAGGGTCATGAAAAGTACCTGGAGGAGTGCTAGGTTTGTAGTAATAAACTGTAATAATAATGATAAAAACAAACTCTGTTTATTTCAAGGGAGACAATTAAGGAAGAGGTGATAGGAAGGTCATCTTATCACAGCCGATATGTGCACTGCAGCATGGCTCAGCGGCCGCAAGAGGAATATTTAATTTTTTTTTCCTCTTTCGAAGGCTACGACGCCATGAGCTCTGCGAACCTCTCTAAGTTCTCAACCTTCGACAAGGACCTGGACACGTCTACCGACAACTGCGCTGAGGCATACAAAGGAGCCTGGTGGTACAGCGACTGTTACGATGCAAACTTGAACGGCCTCAATCTGAACGGCCACCACCTATCGAATGGCGATGGAATTGAGTGGGTTGTGTCCGGGACAGTTGACCTCGGTGCGCACTACTCCTACCCGTGGGTGCGGATGATGATCCGGCCGGCGGGTTTCGTGAAAAATCGGCCGTTCTTGCCAAGGGCACTACCCAGCTGGGACATGCCGTCTGACACATAGGCGCATAAAATTAGCGGTCTGAGAAGCAGCATTTATGAAGTCGATAGCGGACTTTGGTATAGGCTATCTCATCACACATTATCCAGAGCGTCATGTATGGCGTATAGCGTCATGCTATGCTTGACAAGTCTCAGCGAAGGGCAACGTTTCCACTACTGCCGAGCCGTGCCCACCCAAGACAGGCTGGAGTACATTATTCAGTAAACCGTTTCGCATGCACATATTCATCGTGGCAGGTATCGAGGCTATGCCCGCCTCGATACGTTACGCAAAATATAATGTGACAAGAGAACAATCGACACATTTATGCATATTGCGTTCGCACTGACACGATATGGCGTCAGTGCAGCATACTGTAAATTGTCGGCGTTTAATGCTGCGTGTTTTGTTTTTCCTGGCATCTTGACCGCTTGCAATTTGTGCAAAGTTAAAGTTTCGACATAATGTCCTGACTGCAGGCAAAGTGAATTTGATATTCCTAATACTTTTGATGTTGTTCCATGGTACTTGCCAATTTTTATCGCGATGGCTTTTTTGTGTGTTTACTTATAAATTGCTCCTTTTTCAAATGCCCAAGTGCGAGCGTCAAAACTTCGGTTTTCTTTACTTGTAGCGTGCTGTCTTATTAAAGCTGATCATTTTTTTACTACATCATTCAGAGAAATCTTGAGAGTGCTTACTTTCGCCAAGCAATAAAATCCATTTTTCAAGCTTGATTATGAGCGATGAGATCTAAGCAAATTTGTTCTTTGGCTTGTGAACGGTCAATTTGACAATATGCTGTATCCATAAGTCCTATGGTGTGTTGTGCAAGCGTTACTTCTGAATAAAATGATGATGAAACGACTTAGTGTTTATTACGCATATTAGGTCACTAATTACCTCACATATTTATACTGCTGAGTAAGTAGAGCACGAGTGAAATTATTTCTGGCCGAAGGGGGTGTGACCTTGACGTTATAAGCAGACTGAAGGAGAGGCACGGGGGCTTGTTCTGGGAGGACGTTTGGGGGAGCAAGCGGCTACCGGAATTATTGTTATGCAAGTGTTTGCAGGGCAGTTGCTCTCAGCATCTATATGCCTTCGCTGTTATTCCCGAGTGCCGTGCTTGGCGCTCTTCTTTTGTTAAACTCGCGGAGGAGCGGGCCTTTATCTTCTTTTTTGTTTGTACCACAATAAAGGCAGCGTTCTCGGTCGATGTACACTGTGTTGCTTCTCTGTTAAGTCGCGGCTCGTGAACCTCGTTGTACAGAAGGCAGTGCCCTCAAAATTTCAACTCGTGCAGTACAGATTGTAATCAATGTTCAGGAAATAACACAACTAGAATAAATCATCAAGAAAAAACCGACTAATCCAGGCTACGGCTCAGTTAAAGTATTTCACAAGATCCGTTATTCTTAGCAGATCACATTATCGGATTCGGCTTCTTTTAAGGTTCAGGAACACTCCGAATAACTGCTCTCTCTGCATTTGCCCTTCACTGTAACAAAACACAGCTTAAGAGTTGAAAGGCCGCTTTTGCTGGGTCATGAATAGGAAAGTACATGAGTGATTGCTTGGGATGGTTTGAGAACCACGACAAGGTAAAATTCAGAGAACACCGCACCAGAGATATGCAAAAACAAGTTGAACCATCACACCCACACGTTTGCGTAGTGTCCATGATTTCTTCTGTTAGACGCACCCACTACAGAGGTGAAGCGTCTATCCTGAGTACATATATAGAGTCGAAAACGCAGACTGTTCAAGTGATCCGTTATTGGGCCTGATGTGCCAATGGAGCTGATATCCTAATTGTAGGCGGCCCTTTCGCTATTTTGGTACAGCAAATACAAGTTTATCTGAACCTGATATTTTAGCGTTTTAGAAAATTATAACAATATCCGATAGAAGAATATTCTCAATTTAAACAAAATGAATGTGATAGCGCCCGTCCTATACATTATCCCCATTTAAGGAAGAAAGCGGGGCCACTTGGTGTTTAGAGAGAGAGAACATAGTAGTAGCGCTGGACGAGAGGGCCGAAGGGAGAGAAAACAACACAAACGCTAGACAACACTAGCGCTTGCACTAACCATCTACAATGCGACATCACTCCTCACTGCTCCTAGAGGTCCCGTGCGCAATGAAAACCTTTGGCACTGCTTTCTCAAAGACGAATGATGACGTCACACTCACTCACAGCGCTCCTAGTGTTCTCCGCGAGAAGTGGAATACTTCTGCTCTCTCAACCTACGCAAGGCCTCCGCTGGTGGTGTGACTGAGACTTTTCAGGCACTGACGACACGATGCAGCCGGGGCAGTCTTCGGCTCTGGTGACGCCGGCTTTCCAGGCTCACAGATGCTCACAGCTTAAAATTAAAAAAAAGGCGGTAAACCACCAACTGATTACTACAGATGGCTAGATTACTTCGGCCAAGAACCCACCGTAAACGTGGAAGCTAACTGGCGCCGCATTAGTTTTCGCGAGTGCCGCCAGCTACCGATCGACACTAGCGGAGCGGCAGCGCTATCGCCTGTAGGCTAGTCTCGCGGTCATACTACAGAAGCTCATGGATACCCATGGATATCCATGGAGGAAGGAAAGAAGGAAAAAACTAAAGAAAGGCGCTGACGTCACTTTTTGTGAAACCGCCTCGCAACCGGAAGTTGACACACTTCTCCACCTCCATTGTTTCTCTCTCCTCGCTTTCTTCCTTCTACGGCAAGTTTCGGTATGGTGACTAGAAGCCCTCTAGTCACCCTAGTTTCGGGGCTGGGGTCGCGCGCTGCTCGGGTAGCGCCGTGTCGCTCGAAAGAGAAACTTCTGCAAGTGTAGTGCGTAGTTGCGTTCGCTGCGTCGTCAGAGTGCTTTTGAGGCGACCGTGACTTGGCAGTGGAGTTTCATAAGCCAGCTTCACTGTTTCACGCTGCAAGTCGCGTACACGAGTTTCGGTTTCTGAAGTGAGCATTTCAGCGATTCATCTGCTTCCGCAAAGCAAAACGTGCTGCCTAGCGTTCACTTGCGCACTTTGTTGAAAAGTGAGCTCCGTCGAAGGAAGTGGGCTGAGACCGTGCAACCTCGGCGTTGTCGAATCTAGTCCGACTTACGTGGGGTGCAATCCTTACGCTCTTGGTGAGAGACAAGCGTGACATCGAACTGAAGTGCAGCATGAATGTACCGAGTGTGTGATTAAGCGGAGCATTAAGAAGGCTATTAGTAAGAAATCTTTGGGCTGATAGTGCAGCACGGAGCATCGCGATGCAAATACTTGCATCATACCTCGTATAACGTCCTACTTTGCTAGCGCTAGATATTGATTGAGCAGTGGCTGATAGGGGCATCTCAAGGAGTACATGCACCATACCAAAATCTAGATAGCAATTGTTTATCGAATGTTTTCATGAAGCTTACTCAGTTAAATGATTGTATAATTGTATTTTGCATAAATCTCCAGACCGACTCCACAGTAAGTTTTTGTTTTCAAATAAATTCATGTTTGTCTGTCTTCAAATTATTCTGGTTCTTCGTTTAAACCTGAAGAAGGATATGTTATCCAATTTGCACATCTTGCTATTATATTCCAAGTATATTGCTTTCTTCATATATTTGCATGTGTGCTTTGCGTGTTGTGCTGGAGAATGCTTGGAGAACACTCGTACATTCTTTTCAGCTAGCGTATGGCATGACTGTGATCATCGCGAAGTGAACAAGGGAGGAAAGAGCCTTAAGGTTCTTGGGAGTGCCAACGGCTGTTGCCTTCTTTCATATTTATAACGAGCCCCTCATTCCCCTTCTCTTGTTTGCCTAATTGCTTAGCGAGGGCCTCGGTTCTGGCAGCCTTGACGCCATAGGAAGCATAAGAGGGTTCTCACGCAGCTTCCACCCTCTCCGTTCGATGACGTTCTACGTCACACCTGCGGTCACTCAGGACGTTCCACGTCCGCCGCTTATGAACTTGGGTGGCGCTGATGAACACTCTCAAGGTTAGGTTACTTGTAAACATAAATACCCCCGAAGGCAGAAGAATTGACAGCCGTCGCCGTAGCTCACAGGTAGAGCACCGGACGCGTAATTCGGAGGTCGTGGGTTCGGATCCCACCGGCGGCATGTGGTTGTTTTTTTCTTCTGCTTTTCTAATCAATTAGCTTTAAGCGGTAACATATTCAGTAATATTCTAAATTGATCAACACCACAAAATAAATAAATAAAAAAAATTGAAAATACCCCGTGCCCCTTGGTTTCTGTGGCTGTTGGCTTCTTTCATATTTATAACGAGCCCCTCATTCCCCTTCTCTTGTTTGCTTAATGTTTCCACAAGAGTACTTGTCTTAGTGTGGGCAAAGACGAGCCCTCTTGTCTAAATGCTGGCAAGAACCCTGAGGCTACAGCCTTCCTTGTTCACTTTGTGTTTTGAAGAAACTCATTTAATCTATGCACAGTTGTGTAAGCTGATATAATTAGTGAATAGCCTTTTTTCATGGAGTTGATACCCTGAGGCTGTGTTGTAGCTATAAGAGATGCTTTACTGAACACCTGCCACCAATTTATCTCGCCCATCTGGGGTCTTTAACAATGTCACTCAGCACATGAACATTTTTGCTTTTTGTCGCCAATGAAATGTGAATGCCAAAGCTGAGATAACACTTCCAACTCATGCTAAGCAGCTGAATGCTGTATCCTCTGCACCGCCACAGCCAGGGAAGAAGCATTTGGCTTTCGTTAACAGTCTTGTGCAGCATTTCGAGCAATTGAGATGAATATAACCAGGCGCGTGCACTTTATTGCTTTGCTCATGTCTGAAAACTTTCGCATATTTTATCACAGTGCTAATTCGTTCCCTTTCCCTGTATACATAAGCTTGGTTTCTGTCTCTTGCTTTAGTAGCAGGGCATCCTGTGTTTGTAGGTGGCAGCAAGATTTATTTTGTCGAAGTGGAGGATGCGCCCCACCCCTTATTTTTATGTAGAGTAATGAATTCATGTACGCGAGGTTTGAAACATTTTTTTTCTAGACATATTTTCACTCTGCACTATCGTTTGGTTTAGTAAGATGACGGTACACTGCGTATTTAACTTTAGTGCTTATTTATAGCCTCTCTGCACCAAAAATACGCAGTGCAGAGTTCTAAACTGAGTTAGCAGCATGGCATCCAGTGTTTGCAGATGGTAGCAGGTTTTTCCCTTGAAATTATACAATGTCTACAGGCCACTCTTATGAACACTTTGCGGCCTGAACAGAATATCTAAAGAAGAATATCTAAAAATATCTAAACAATCGACATTCATGCTTGCATATTTTACCCCAAAAATTTGTTTTACTTTCAGGGTGGGGTACCAGTGCTTATAGTGACATACTGATATCATAGCAATGCACTCCATATGTGTTCAGTGGCTCCTTATGTTGGTCGGGGAACCTTAATAAATGTTTTTGACCAATAGGAATTTGTGCTCTTAATTCATTACTTTGACAGTTGAATATATTAAACAACCATTGCGTTGAAAGACAAAGACTTTCCCTGTTATGCTGGCCACACTCATTAGACTATAGCCAGCAGAAAATAGGCGGACATGCTTGGAACTAGGTGAAAAATAAGCTACATTGCATGTGCACTGCATATTATAAAGACGCATGAATCAAATAGCGCATATGTACTCTCAGCAGCGCTATCCCAAGACGTCCCTTGTTACAGAAGGCTTCTAATAGCGCTGTGTTCTGCAGTGGTTGCATGTGCACAAAATGCTCAGAGATTTGATGCGAATAAATTCACTTGATGAGCTGGAAAGTCCTCGAGTTAGATTTTCATTACGATCTTGTTTTAAATGTGCAGCAGAAGACGCACATATCAAAAGAAATTCTGTTGCAGTGTCGCTGTAGGACTCAGCGCAAATTTTAAAGGTCTATATATGGTTTAGCAAACGCAAGAGTTGCTTACTGATTGTTTTCATACCTGCACTTGGGAGCAAATCTATCCTTGTCAACCAAAACTTCCGCACCAGTAGGATACCGGCACTGCAAAATACGCAATGTGTCACTTTTTACTAAATCAGACGCGACACACGTCGGTAGTGTAAAATGTCGACGCACAAATCGCTCGCAAAAGATCAGCTAGTATGAAATGCGCCGTTGTGATCCGATGCCAGCGAATGACGAACAGGGACCCCGCCGACACTACGTTGTTCAAGCGCTTCGTAAAAGAAGGTACCTCAGAACAGCGCCGCTCGCCGCAACACTCCTACACCTCCCTCCCCACAAACACGCACCTAGATGCAGACCAGTGCGCAGGTGTGGTTAACATTTTTCGACGCCAGGCCGAGAAAGACGATATTGCGCGCAGCTTAGCGCAGCGCACCGTCCTCCTCAGGGCTACCGTACGCACGCCGTGTGGTCATCGAAACGCAGCTCAGCATCGCCGAGAGAGGCTTCATGTCTCTGTGCTGTTTGGCGAGGTGCGAAAGTTCGCTGATCGAAATAATCAACGCTTCTTGGCGTGTCGAAGCGCGGTTCCGGAGTACCAAATTCTCGCGAGATTCATTTAAATGCATCGATCGCTCCGCGTAAAAGTTTTACAAACAAAATATCAAATGCGCGGTTATTCGCCGCATTTGTAAACAATCCCACATGCGTGCGTAACGTCCCGACGCGAGGCATGTAGACTTCAACACGCAAGGCCGAACACGCCAGGCCGAACACACCATGCCGAAAGCCCATCCACCACCACCAACAAAAACTCGGACACTCAGGCCCATAGCATGCAGCAAAGCCGCCGTACGCCGTTGCTAGTGGCTCGAGTTTTCATAGCAACAACGACAACGTTGCTAGTGGCCCGACTTTTTAAGCCTAATTTTTGACGTCACTTCCGCCACATTTTCGTCTATGCATTTGAAATACGAAGGCCCTCTCCTGAGTTTTCCTTCCTCCATGTGGATACCACTCATGCAGTATAAGTGCTTTTTCGAGTGCATTGAAAGCACGCTTCCTAGACATTTTTCGTACGGAATCTTGTGCTACTGAGAACAGCGAAGAGATTAAACAGCAGTGTTTTTAAGGAATGAAAAACGTCATGGCAGAAGAAATCTGCGTGGATTGGTACGAACTTTTACTTCTTTTCACTTAAGTTCAGGACATGCGCTACGCGCTACCGCGACTCCGTACTGTTGACCGGTAACTACAAAAACTGCTTCGTCAACTAAAGACGAAGCCGGAAGGTGCCCTGCACACGATGGCGGGAGTGCAACGACTTTGTTTTGGAGTCTCGCCAGCATGCGCAAGTATATCTCTTGCTTTCGACAGCGAGCCAGCGCAAGTGCGATTATCCGTGCTTCTCCTTGCTAATCACTAACGAATGAACGAAACCAGAGAAACTGAAACAAACATATATACCCGGACGGGATAAACCTAATGTGTAGTGTGCTTCTATACAAAGGCGATAAAGCTTCAGTAAAGAATTTTATTTCCTATAAGACCGTTCTGCAACGGGAAGCCTAGCGGCTACAACCGCTGTCCAAACATGCTTCAGTACACAGTACCTTCTGCTCAAGGCCTTGCAAGACCAAAGACATTGATAGGAACACCTTCGCGCTCTGCATCAGCTTTGCGCGTATAGATCGAGTTACTCTGACGCGTAGGCACCTCCTCGTGCTCCTAGTGTTGCGCGGTACATGAGCAAGAGACTACTTAAACCGTAAGCATCGGCCAGCACGGCGGTTCTCAGCGTTTTAACTCGTAGCGGGCATTGCTCGAATAAGCTGTGGATAAGCTGCCAGATCACACAAGTCTGCACAGCAAGTACCGCGCTTATTAACTTTCCATGAAGGTATTTTCGCATCTCCTTTCCCTCTTTTCCCGCTGACTTTCTTCATTTCTGCTTCCCTTTTACAAAACAGCATATTTAGAAACATGGCGTAAACTGCACTTTCTTAGTGCATTCTATGTGCACGATTCATATTCTCTTGTAGCTGTGAACTGGCATCTGAAGCAAAATGAAGAGTAGGAAAATGGTTGAGGGCATCGTACTATGCTTCGCCTTCACGGGTGTGACTAGCTTGGGGCTGCCAGCAGCGGGGGAGCGATCGGCTATCGACCTGGCGGAGGGAGCTGCGATTGAGGTTATGAGGCATCTCCGGCGCATCAGGGGTGAGTTAACGTTTGTTTTCTATTGACTGTGGCAATGGCATCCACGCGGTTGTCACAAAAGCTCCTGTAGCTAAAGAAACAACTTTATCAGTGATAAGATATGAATGACGCATCTTCGTTGTTCTCAAGCCTATTTTTAGAAATGATATATAAACCTAACCCTGCACGCTCAGATCTGAAAATACATTCGGGGTGAAATTCTGGAACCGTCCTGATGAACCTGGAGCTGCGGTCTAATGAACAATAAAATTAAACAAATAGCCTAGCTGCAGTTCGAGTTTGAATACAATCAAAATGTCTCTTCTTCAGGTTGCTGTGCTCAGCACCCGGCTTCAGTGCTTGACTATTTCGGATGTCTGGTGATAATGGCTTTGAATGTCGCAAACAGACGGGTAACGCAAGTTGTCCACGTTGGTCATTTGCATTATACGTAGAGAAGTTTAACCGTGGAAGCCCAGTTTGCATCTACTGTGCGAAAAAAAGGGAAAGGCGGTCACATACATGGTAGTGCAGAAAATCAAAGCTAAATGGCCTAAATGGCTGCGCACTAGAAGATGCAGCTTTTTCGGTATGCGCGTACGGGATGCCGGTGCTGCTGGTGCGCCCCTTCTCCGCGACTGTTATCCCAGTCTGCCCCTTCAGCCAAGGGTGTACAGCGCTCAATCGCTTTGATCACGCAGACATTCTTCATCCTCGGCACTGCGCTCAACTGCTGGATGCCGGCCAGAAGACGAGTGGCATATACACCGTGTTCCACAACACGGCCGGCCGCTTTGGTCAGAACGTCTACTGTGACATGGAGACGGGCGGCGGAGGTTGGACGGTGAGGCACTGCTGTTCCTATAATTTTAAATATGCCTCCCATGTAACTTTCGTCTATAACATATTTCCTCAATCCGCATATCTAGTAAGGAAGCTTCGAATCGTACTGTGCATCCGCGTTACATTGAAGATGAGCCATTTCCGAGACCTCAAAGTGACCTCGAAATCGAGTGAGGGCTTCCCCTTTTGAGCTTATCAATCGGCGAGACGAAGAGTGTTAGGGGAGCGCGGGAGGCGCTCTCTCCCGCTGGCGCATTCCAGCGCAGGGTCCCGGCACTCCTCTCTCCGGGCCCTTTGGCGAGACAGCTCGTGTGGACAGACATTCGAGAAGGTTCGTGCCCTCCCGAGAACACTTGGGGAGACAGACGCAGCTTAACGCGTTCTGAGGCGCCTCCCCCGTCCCTCAAAGACGCCGCCCGCTTCTAGAAGTTTCGCGGTTGGCTATTTAAGAGCGTGCGAGTGTGCTGCATGCTGCTGTGCGGTTCTTGGCCAGGATTCGTCGAAGGAAATAGGCAGTACCCACATTCTTACTCGTGTTCCTGCCTTGTGTTCCGTGTGCCCTGGAAACCATTTGAATGTGGCTTGTTTAGGAGGATGTTTAGCTAAGAGTGTGATACTTGACTGATGAATTAGTCCGTTCTTTATACTTCTGTACGAATTTTGGGAGTCTGTCAGTACATAAGAACTCGGGACCTTCAGTTCATTAGCCAAACGTCACAGCCAGTTAGCCACCATGGTGGGCCTATAGATACATTCAGCGATGAAAGTTCCACCAAGATCACTTTACTAGCCCATTCAGTGTAGAAAAAATTCTTACGAAACTTGCTTACTTGTGAACAAAATATCGAGTTGTTTAGCATTGCTAAGCAGGAAAATTGTGCTAAAGCAGTTTTTTTCAGGTGGACACCATCGCCACGTACCTGAAAGCACGAGTGAGGTGTCAGCTGACCCAGGGAGCCAATTACGCACCTTTCCTTGCCTCAAAATAAGCGGAATCTTCAATGTTGTCTACGCCAACGCCAATGAAACCAATGAACGCCGGCGGCCTATTGCTACAGTTTCGCGTTTCTGTCAAAACGTCAACGCAGACACAAGAAGCGCACATCTTAGTCACAACACCCACGTAGCTCAATGCGCGACTCCATGAACTCATGAACGTGGGGTGCAGTGAGGTCACGCGGGGACCCAGGGCCCTACCTGTCCCAAATCCCATGGTCAATAAAACCATTTTTCTCTCACTCTCTCCGCTGACCAGGGGAACCAGTTATGCGCATTTCCTTTCCTTTCGTGACTTGCGTGCAGATGGTAGTTGACGTAGACGATGATGTGCAATACACAGCGCCAGAGTTTGCCACTCCAACAGAGGACAACAACAACAACGAGTGTGGCAGTTTATCACAAGGCGTCATCGGTTGCGGCGATGGCATAGCGCTCTTGCTCAGTGGCCAGCAAAGTCGATCTGTCCGCCCCGCCACGGGTTGGAAAACTAACCTCGGCCATATATATTTTATCTCTGCAGGTATCGGACAGGCTTGAAACATCGGCCTTTTCAGGATTGCTAGCGAAGCAGTGCTTTCGCACTAAATCTTTGTAGATATGGACTATACAGCTACACTTGTATGGCTCCAATACCCGGTGTGCTTGCAGGGAACACTTGCACTCCTGTATTCAGCATTCATTGGGTCAGATACATGCATTCTGTTCTCATGTAATGGGGTAAGGAACCATGTACTCCTAATAGATTGAACACCTTTATTATAAACAAGAAAACAGAAGCACAAGCGGATTACAAGCAATTACTACGTAATGCGGTCTGCAGCGTTGGGCTGTTCTGATACGATTGCCCAGATAACTTATAAAAGCGACAATTTCTGAACGTATTCAATCAGACAAAATGGCATACACCTAAACTGTTGTGGATTGAGCGCAAGATACCTCTCAGTAACCACTGTACCTCTATGAGAAAAAGCAAATGGAAAGCAGGTTCATTGTTTTTATATTAAAGTTTAAGGTGAGCAACAACAACAAGTAGGGTTGGCCAAACTGGGCTGCTTGCCCTAAGGTACAAATAACGCGCAGAAACAACGAAGGTGCCGCAGTCCCACAAAATGCGCAAGGGAAAAATGACCTTCTTAAGACCTAAAGTTCGCAGGTCGAATCATCATACGAGCACTTGGAAATGAGTAGTACAGAAACTGCTGACGCTTGCCCCAGTTGGCCCAGACAATGCCTTGGGCATAGCCATAGTCACGACCGTTTAGGTTCATGCCGTTAAGATTCGAGTGCAGGCAGGCGTTGTACCACCAGGCGCCACGGTAGACCCGCGCGCAGTTTGCTTTGTCATTGTCATTGTCTCTGTCCAGGGTGGTGAACTTCTGATTGTTCTGAAAGGCCAAGGCGTCCCAATCTGCGAAAGAGAATACAATGAGAGAACATAACGCAGAGAACATTAGCCCCTTTTTATTGCGAAAGGATTGCTAGGCTGTGCAGGCGAGGTCGTGTCACCAAAACGTGTCCGCAGTAGTGTCGTTCTCAGAAGAGATGGCGGCAAAAAAATATTTGTAATCGATAGACAGCAATGTGAGGACAGTGGGAAAAATATGATGCCAATAGGTTGATTGGTTAATTAATTAGAGCCAAAAATATCGGAAAACCGTCAAAATAGCATAGATGTCGATAAATTAAGTGAACAGGAAAACAGCCGTGGACGGCAAAATAGTGGGAAGATAAGCAAAGGAGTGAAAATACAGTTTGAAATTAATTGAAATGTATTCGATGAGTGACAATTAATCCAACAAAAAGTTTGATTGACATAGATTAATTGGTTCATCATAAGCAAAAACCATTGGAGGGTTGAATATGCTGGACGGGGATATAGTGGGTGGACGGAAAAGCAGCGTTGGCGCAAAATTTGAAAGCTAAAGAGTGGGATGGAGGTGACGGGATGTAATCAGAGTGAAATTAAATGATTAGTTGATTAACATGAACGGCTTTCAGACGTTGCTGACCGAGAGCCAGCTTACGTGCCTAGTGACAAAGGAAGAGAGGCAAACAGAATAAAAGAGAAGTAAAGAGAGGCAAAAAGGGGCAAAGAGTATCAAAGAGAGACGACGAGTGCCGTGGAGGCCTCAGTGCTTTCGCATTCTCCCAGTGCCTGTCCCCGCAGTGATCTCCAGCGTTTTCTTGTTCATGTAAGATTTTTTGTTACCACTCACAGCCCAAAAGCAGAAAAAGTACAGCTTGGACACTGGGGACGGAAAATGCGCGCAGGTAGGAGGCAAACTTCAGTCAGGTAGGCAACATTTTGTGAAGAGCACTCGAGACAATTCATCTCGTCGAAACGTTAGCTATTTTACTGATGCTTACCCCGTCCTTGTTTCACTTGGCGCTATTATTGTACTAAAGGTGCCTTGCATAAGTCGGTTAAGGGGCAGACACGTTATCACTTTGCTCACGTGAGATGAAACACAGTTTCGCGCAATAATAATTATACGCCAGTGACGTAAGTACATCCTTGGACTGGTCGACGAGTGTCAGTTTCGTCAACATACGCGGTTGTGTATCAATCGCTTGCATTTTTTGCCACTTTTCAAACCATAGTCCGCGAAAATGATGATTACCGCCCACATGAAGCCTAATTCGTAAGAACGTTCTCGCGTTCTTAAGAACAATTTCAATTGAGAATTGGTACTAAACGAGCCTATCGGAAACGACATGGACAGTTTAACTGCACATTAATTTCCTGCTTCCTCTGAGTTTTCTCTCTTAAAACTGAAGCTACACAGCTTAAGTAACCACGAAAGCCTATGATAGACGCTGTGCTACGCAATAAATTAGGATACGGGAATAAAATGGGCCAATAATTTAACAGACACCGTGATCCAATTGATATAGAAAAATACCGAAATGAACTTGGCGCAAATAAAAATGACGAAATATCAGTCGTGAGAGCGATAACAGAAGCTATCTGCAAGATTTTAACGTTATGACAAAAATTTGGAATCGAAGTTAGATTCTTAACGGGAAAAAATGAGCAGCAGAACATGTTAAATCTTATACCAGATTGTTTGGGCCTCAAGCTTGAAAGACATGTTATTGCTTTAAATAGGCATTCCTACCAATTTCGATACCATATCTGAGTGTCTACCAAGGTATATCTAACATTTTCTTATCAAGTGCAAGGGTGGCTAAATCATTAATTTTGTTCCCCACCTCGCCATATACACGGCGCGTGATAGTGATGAACTGTGAAATAATGTCTCATTGCGATGAGGATAAAGCAGCTCCTCCTGTAAAAGATCTTCTTATCAATCTTATGTTATCTGCCCACTCTGGAAAAATTTATACTACCGTGTTCTTTAACCTGCGCTAACACCGCTAAGCACCCATGCGTTTTCCTATTCTGATTCTATCGTAGTACGGCACCGCGGGCGTGACTGAACTTGCGGCCTAGGAGTCAGCAGCCGACCGCCGAATCGGCTGAGCCACCGAGATGACAAAAAAGAAAAGAAAGGATAGCGGACATTTGATTGCAAAAATCTAATCCGAGAAAAATTGTCCAAATCATAACCTCTGTTTGCAATTTGTGCACTGCGAGCATCTATTTTTTTCGAAAACTACGGCACTCTGGAAATAGTTCAGCTCTAGAAACTAAGCTGAAGATATAAAAAGAGCAAAAAAAGTCTAGTCTGGATTTTGTTTCGGACCTCGGCTGCGCTGGTTTCTCAGCATGATTTGATCAAAACTCCACTAGCTTTAGCTATTGTCTTCAACTTCCAGAATCTTCCTCTGTGGTGCGGAAGAATAACGGTGAAGCTCCTCGGGTAACCCAAGTTCATCTCAGTTAGTTCCAAGAAACCTCATCGATGAGATGTATGTTGACACTGTTGGAAGATAAAGTCTAGATCTGATCGGCTAGCTTCACCTCAGTACAAAGCTCAGAATTACAACGCCTCGCCAAAAATTTAGCGACCGCTCTTTTAAAAAATCTTTTCCTATAGACGACTACTTTTCCGGCCAGCTGATGTCATATTAATTTCTAGAGCCACCTTGAATTGTTTCCGAACTGGGTGAATTTTTTTGTATGTGTGACAGAACAGAACGGCGCTGAAAATTAATCATCTAAGAGAACTTCGATATATCTGAACTGGCAGTCAACGCGAAGAGGAAGCAGAGATTTCTGAAAGGGAATTAAGAGAGTGCCATAATGCGTAAAGATATTCGGCGTGGTTGCTCCTGCATGGACTGGCTTTCACCAGCCTTTTACTATATCCGGAGAAGCCGTGCTCTGCAGGCGTGGCTCCAAATCACAGGTACCCATGTTCACGTGTCAAGACATCGTGCATACCTGCAATCTGTCAGTACCCTTTTAGAGAATCGACAATGTCAAGCGCATGTGATATTTATTTTCTGTTAATGGAAGCATATTAGAAAAAAAAGCACTGTATTGTTATGTCCGCGGCATGTTAGGAAATTTGCTAGAATTATCTGTTTACGATATTTTTTTCCGGTGATTAAATAAGCATGTATTTTGTTCTACGGCGCCAAAGAGACTCACCATCCGGTCCGTCGTATTCGCCTATCTTCAGCTGAAATTGACTTTCCTCGTTGCCAACAGTGAATTCGTCGTAATTAGCAGTTACGCTGTCTGTTGAGCTGTTGCTAACCGTGACTCGAAGAGCCATTGTCTCTCGGCCAGACGTTAGAGCATGGAGTGCATGATTTCCTGCATGGAAATGGTAAAGAATATTGAGTCTAATTCTCGGAACAAAACATACGATACAGCGAATGCGGTGCAGAACACATCATAAAGTACACGCCTGAATGAGGCATTGCGCCTCAACTTCAGGAACATTAATTCAGCTCAGATTACGTCATTGAAATGCGCATTATTAGGAAGACAACCAGTGCAAGCGCTGCAAAAAAAAACTGCAAAGGCATGGCAATCGCCTGAGTGCATTCCAGCGTAATTTGTGGGCCCACTCAGAAGTCCAGAGAAGTCTGACTTTTAGTGGCGCTTTAGCTACAATCATTATTCTTATAATACAAATAAACAAAACGAATTTATTGTCACGTCAAAATAAACCAGCAGAAGGTGAACTCCGCGTACAAACATGCACATGTGCCTTAGGGATACGGTTTCAGGGTAGTAGTTTTATTTGTGCCCAAAAAGTAAAACCAGTTAAACGAAAAGAATGAAAACATGAGCAGGTATGCCTCCTCCCTCCGTTGAAAGAAGTTCTATTTCAGTGAGTAGCATGGCAATGCCGAATTAAATCATTTCTCGTGCACCAGTGCTCCGTAAAATCTCATCCGTAACTACACATAAACAATCCCTTCCTTTATGCCAAGTAATTGCTTTGTCTAAGCCACCACTATTACCTGAGAAGAGAAAAAGGGGTAATGAGCCTGCTCCTTGTTTAAATTCAGCATAACATCAGTACTACCTAGCACTGGTGTTAAAAGCACAAACCATGCGGTAATGTACTTTTTGTGCAAGATCATCCCGCGTATTACTTTTATTCTTCAATGCTTCTTGCGCCACAAAACTACTATGGAACCTTTTCAGAAGGTGACAGCTTTGCTCAAACTGGACAGTTTCATGAGAGAATATTTTTAAATAAAACTGTTGTCTTAAATAACAGACAAATTTTAAGCCCTGACAAGGCTCAATTGACTAGTAAAGAAGACAATAAACAGAGCGACTAGTCCACTGATTAATGAGGCCGTGTTTTGTAAGTTCTTTTTCTTCTTTTGCCTACTTCCAATTATTCAGCCCGGCTCTTGATAGCGCAGCTGCAAGCGACATTGCTTGTTGGCTATGCGCCTTGACGTCACAGAGGGCTGCCACTAACAGCGGCAAAAGAAAAAAACATTCACGCGGGGGTAAACGAAACATGTGCAATCTTTTAAAAGCATGAGCACGTTATACGCTAAGAAGAAGACACAAATTGTGCTATGAAGAGCGCTATGTTTTAACTTCTTCCTAGCGCAAGTTTTGTGTCTTCTACATGTGCTCGATATCAAGTTGAAATATGTTGGGAATTGCCAGGCAACAAAATTATTCGTCTCGCTTAATTTAAATACTTCCACGAGGCTCTCTGCGAATAACATCTGTGCACTGTCCCTACTTATGATCCCACTGTAACGAGACTTTCTCTATTGGGTGAATTTTTCTGTGCTAAAGCGCGCATTATCGACAACCTGAAAATGTAAACAGGCATAGAGATTCATTTTTTATGTATCCTTTGCCGTTTTTGTTCATGTTACCATTACACTTTAAACCATGCATACCTGATCACTTGGAAAAGCATTGATTTCCATTTATAACCTCTGTGCCATATATTTTAGATTTGTTTCCCCGCCTCTGGGCGACAACCTCACTCACAGTCAGCGAACCGGTAAACGCTGAGGATGCAGCACACCTCGATATAAGTTTTATCGTGCACAAAATGGAAGAAGCACTTCTAGCTGCGAACACACAAGGTCAGAATGCGTGTTATATGATTGGTTTCTGAGGAGTACTTTGCCTCTTTTACTGCGCTGTTCGTCAACTCATGTTCAGTATTCATGGTAAATTGAGTTCATTTCATTGCTTTCGTTATTTAGTTTTAGTACACGTTTCTAGTTCCGTCAATCTCACATCAACGTGGATTTGTTCACAGCAAGAAAAGATTTTAAACTAGTAATCTCTAGCTTTTCCAGTGGTACCGCGGGCCATCATATCCAGCATTTTTGTACGGGAGAGTTTTTCAATGAAGTTGAGTATCAGCAATGTCAGGTTCTTTTTCCCCGGCCAATATAGTACCCCGGTAGCCAATATGATAGTAAAAAGCTATATTACCAATCCAGTATTCTCCAGATGCATAACCGAAGCCACGTGCGTACTCGTCCCAGTCCCGGTAGAAGTAATACACGCTGTTTCCATACTGTCCCCTCCTCTGGATGACCTGAAAAGCAGAAGTGTGAAATCCACAAATATTGCAAGCTTGCGCCCTCACTGCCAGCGTTTTGTTTTTCACATACGCTATCAGAAGTAAGTGCGACGTTGGAGTTGCGGATTAGTTGCATACTCGCAGCGGCACATGGAACAAATAAACAATTAAGTTGGGTCACTGAAAGCTGAAAGAAAAACGCCGCTGCTACAGCGCTTTTCATTGCTGCTGTATACACCATCTCGGCACGAAAGAGGCGCTGCTCACAAACGTGCTAACAGCAGTTTTGCAGGCAGCAATGTTCATGTGCGAATGCCCACATTGCGTATTATGCACAGCGTGTTCATCTCGCAGGAAAGTTTTGGCGAGGTAATTCACACTTAATGACTTGTTTACAGCACTTTCGCGCAACCGAGCTTTATTTCCTGAACGAGCATAAAAGGCGGTGGCTAAAAAAAGTACCTATAGCACTGTAGGACGTACCTCGCAAAGCAGTTTGTTGGGAGTTTTCGACGCTACTCAAAATGCAATTTCCAGTGGCCCAGTTGCGCTTCTTAGAAGCCCTAAAGCCAAGCGCTTGCCTGCAGAATAGGGCGCACTGAGCTCTCAGCGCTTTTATTTTTAGTTACTTATTTTACCCTAATTATTACTCACTTGTTTGAACGTGTTGAATTTTGCGGTTTCAATGTGTTATACTGCACTTAACCAAATGTTACCCAAACTCTGCCTTCTGAATATTTACCATCATTTGTTATGAGTTGATTTGTTATGTGTGCTTTCTTTTAATCATTCCCCCCCTATGTCATGCCCTCTTCTCGGTCTTAGGGTAAATAAATAAATAAATAAATAAACTCATTTGCTGCTTTGCCAAGCTGAGGTTCTGACTGTAAAAAAAAAGTTTCTTTGAACTGCGCAAAGACGAAGACAATACTTCTTCTCTTAACATTGGCTAGCGCCCTGAAGCTTCCCCCTCCACTGCTCACTTTGTGCCGGCAAGAAAACCATTTATTGCCCTCTCTCTACCATTTGCTTGAACTATGCATTATAGTTAATGGCAGCTGTTTATGTGGCACGTGCTCACATGGGCTACGCCTCAATGGCATTGCAATTGCAAATGTGGTAGAGTATAAGGTTTGAGGCAGTAGTAAATGAACTTATAACCTCCAACCAGCAACCTAAAATTCGCAAAAACATTTTAAAATTGCTTTCAGCGCTTTCCATTGGACATAGCTGTCAAATGCGTTGTCATGCTTCATCACAGCAGAACTTAGTATAGCTCAGTTCCATCTGCTGCCGGGAGCTGGCGTGGGTGGGCTCAATAGCTCCGCCATTTATATTACAAAATCCTTCTCCCACGCCATTACATGACGAGTCATTAGCAAGTGCAAGCTTTACACACACTGGGAATGAAACAGGTTTCGAATATAGCTTGTGCAGGTTAGGGTTGCTTCTCTGCTTGTATTGCTGCCACGACATATATGGTCGCCCGTGAGTTTAAGGCGAATGAGCAATAAATATTTAATTCGTGAACGTATACCTCGATACACTGCTTCAAACCCACGAGTACTAAGGCAATGCAAGTTTATTCAAGTGTCTCCCTCATTGAGCGATAAAAGCGACGGTCTGCGCATGAAACCCAGTTTCTAGTTGGTCATGAGGCCAAACTCAGAGTGATGATTAATGTAAAACGAATGAGCAGAGTTACGGCTTCTGGTACGCAGGCAGGTGGCTCTATAGGCCAAAATAGTGCATAGCATGCACATATTAAACATTACACTCCAAGAATGAATTTGTGTTCCGGATTCTTACCATGGAGACAACATAACCTGGCACACAGAGTTTGTTGAGGAGCTCTTTGACGGTTTTGCCATGGCTTGATCCATCATTGTGTGCTCGGAATGAGTTCTCCAAGCTGATTCTCATGAGCCAGTCTACTGTGTGCTATGTAGATCGAGTTATTTGACAGCGCGGAATCTCCGCGCCAACGGGTGGCTTTGTAGTATGAGACCCAAACCGGTGCGTCTCGTATCACAGATACCGATATACTCGTACAGCCTGGAGTCAGTCGCACAGCATTCTTATATAACTTTGGATGCCTCTAAACTCCCAGAAAACCTAGAGCAAACACCGAAAAGAATAGATGCGATGACTTCACCTGCCAACTGGTTTTGTGCGTGAGAAAAGCCAATAAATTTCACACATCTGCCACATAGGCACGTGGTGTACGATGTGACAAGAAAATCAAGAAGCACTTCATTTGAAAACCATTCAGTCGTGTGGAAGCACCGCGCCGATAAAAAAAAAAGATGAGCCATTGCCTGTATCTTGAATTCAATTACTTAACGATGTGTTCAGCTTCTATTGAAGCTGAACTAGCGTACTTTTCTAACCTGGATAAAGTGAAATCACCCAATTGAATAAGCTGCTCCGCATCGCAGAACGTTCAGCCTCCCATGTATGCAGTCTGCATAAAATGAGCCCAAGATAGGATTCAACATTTTCTCTTTTGCCACTGCAAATACCTCCGACGCCTAAGTTCACCAGCAAGGGTTCCAGCGGCAAGCCTCCTTATCCAGCTAGCCAGAAACCACAACCATCTACAGTACAAACTCGCAGGATATACTTAAACATCATCACGCTATTCTAAGAGTCAACAAGTTTCAATTCCCTACAAGATTTGTGGCACGAAAGAACTACGCGCTGACCCAGCAGTCATCTAATTCATTCACAAAGCCTTGTGTAAGAATATTCACATCAGCATCAGGAGATGATGTTTTGAAATAATAACCGGCCTCACCGTCCAGCCTCCACCGTCTGTGTCCATGTCGCAGTACACTGTCTGCCCCGAAGAACCGGCAGCTTCGTGGAATATGGTGTACACTCCGCTAGTAGTCTGACCGGCGAGGAAAATGTCGGCGCAGTGCCGAGGCCTAAACTCCGCTGAAAGATGAGACAAGTGACAGCAATTTTATACCCCTGTCACACGGGCACTGTAAAGGTACTTTGAGCTAAAGCTCCATTACTCCAAGGGAGAACGCGCGCTGCTACACGGGCGCGCCTAAGGACACCTAGTTCAAAGGAACTTCGAATCAAGGCAGCTCGAGTTTGTCCTTTGAGGCTGCAAGGGAGTACTCTCTCTCCCAGTAAGTTAGCAGCAAAAATAAATGGGGATAAGAAACGATCGATATTCTTTTCTGAAATTTGCTTCGTAAAATTATTGGTCTTTTAAAATATAAGGTTATTTGTTTTGTGGCGGTTTCACCACGCCATACTCTCGTCCCGGATTTACAAGCGCCACGGTAACTACGACGCCATGTGGGCCATGTTTGTTGTTTTCAGCAAGTACGGACAGTGGCGGACAGCAGCTAGTGATACATCTTGACGGAGATCGCCGAGCATAACATGTGCGACAACTTCGCCGACGCGCTGCACCGATCGTCGCGTGCGAACTGGCATCCCACTGCAAACAGGGACACACGGAGCGGTGAGCATTCGCTGCGCCGCTCTACCCAAGCTCCGCCCACAACCGCTGTCACACTTCGCCGCCGTGCAGCGGTGCCTCAGCGCTGCTTGTGATCGTGTACAAATATCCCAAGAAAAGACAAGATTGCCTTGTTATCAGAAAGTCTGCTCGAGCAGCGACAAAGCATGCCTGCTTATGTTGCGAGCTTTCGGCAACGGCACCGCTCGCGGGCGCTCCGGGCGACGAGCTCTGCTACTGCCTGGCTGCCGTGGTCGTCGCTAGGCCTATAGCCTCTTTCGGATCGAAACCGCAGCGGCCGGCGCTTCGGAAGTCGCCTGAGCTATAATAAAAGGCCTACTCCACACATCGCTCTACTGTCAACAGCACCATCTCACAATAAAGTAATAATATGGCCAATTTCCGCGACGCCTTCGGCAGCGAAGCGAGCGAGCGCCAGGCGAGCCGGACCCCAACGTCATGCAAGCGGCAGCTGCGGGGTGGTTGTGGATAGAAGTTTGCTTGTATCGCAGTCGTTACCTTTAGCAGCAGCTCAGTATTGGTCAGCGATCCTCAAAAATGACATATTTTTCACATTTCTCATCCCAGGGTTTATTATTTAAGTCAAGAACACACTTTAGCTCGTTTTTATGACGCCGGCAGACGGGATCCAGGCTGGCCGGCCGGCCGGCATGCTCGGAATACTTCACGTTCGCACAAGAAAGTACAAAACAGCCATGTACCAGAGAGGATGCTTCCTAGATTCGAGCAACGACAATATACCGGTGCAAAAGAGGATCTTTCGGCAACGACACCGGCTGCGGCAACGCCGGGCAACGAACTGTGCGCTGGTCCCGGCTGCCGTAGTCGTCGCTAGGCCTACTTGATTTCGCGTCGAAGGCGCAGCTGACAGCGCTTCGGAAGTCGCCTGTGCTATAATAAAAGGCCTACTATTCACATCGCTTGACTGCGAACTCGTCCCATAATAAAAGATATGTTCGATTTCCACGACGCCTTCAGAAACGGATTAGCAGACGGCAGGCGAACCACACCAAGTAGCAGCAGCACCGAAGCGGCTGTGGGATGAAATTTTCTTGTTACGTGCAACTCGGTATTAGCCAACGATCGTCAGAAATGATGCAATTTTGACATGCATCTATCCCTGGGCTTGCTAGAACCTCAACAAACAATACTAGCGCGTTTTTCAGTCGCCGGCGGCTGGCATCAGAGCTGGCAGACCGGCCCGGCATGGCTCGGCCCCGAGCGCCCTGAGCCTCGCGTTGATTGAGCATAATATTGATATAAAACAAGTTTTTTTATGAAAATATGTGACACTGCTATATTCTCATGTGCACTGAAGTCTGCAATTTTAATCCAGTTTTCACCGATGAGGGCGCTAAAATCGTTTTTCAAAGGTCGTTCCGCGACCGTGTAGCACGGGCGAACTCCCTTGAAGTAGTGCTCCTTTGGTAGCGTAATGGAGCTTTAGTTCAAAGTACCTTTACAGTGCCCGTGTGACAGGGGTATTACACTTCCTAAAGGGTCACCCACACGCTCTCGATGGCGGATTTGAACTGTTGTTATTGTCCCCCTTCAATATTGCACACACCGAATAAGAGTAGCAACCAGCATTTCTTTATAAATTTATGAAGAAATGGAGTTATCCAGAAATGCCAGAGAGAAATTCCATCAGGAGTTGGTCATGCGGATCCTACGCCATCGTCTCGTCCATTACATTGTACCATGAAGCAAAGGAGAACATACCCGAGGTCGTTCTGCCTGACTATCACGGTGCACACAAGATGTCTATCTACGCGGACTCTGACTATCTTTATTTAAAAGTCGGTTAACGACCTAATTATGCCAATTATGCGCAATTACAGGGCCAGTTCTTCGGTCTCGGTCCGCTTGTGTTTCTCTGAATTTCAACAAACGCCGAAGCCATGCCCCTCCGCGCTTCCCGCATAAGTTGTAACGCCTCCCCCCCCTCCCCCCCCCCCCCCCGGGTACCTCTTCTGCTCGCTTTTCCAAAAGACGTGTAGCGTGGTGCCGTCTCGTGACCACGTTAGCCCCTCAGAGAGATTGCTGAAAATTAGTACTTGTAGTCATGAGGTAAACAAATGGCCAGCATGCGATCACATTGTCACACGCAGTCAAACATGGCCATGGGCGCAACGCAGGTTGAGTCACATGAGCAGATAAAAAGAAAAAACAGGCTTTCTAATAAAAACAAGGATTTGAGCCGCATTTTAAAAGAACAAACATGATACCCTTTGTCGCGGATAGGTTTTGGGAAATAACTGCGCGAATATAAGGGTGCAGACGCCGCTCAAATGAGAGAAATAAACTCACTATGTGTACTGAGTCAATGAATTGCGATGAATGCCTAGAAAGTAACATAAGGAATGTTAACAAAAATTACAATATCCTGCAGACAAGCAGATGAAAAGTTTAGTGGATCGCGGCTCCTTACAATGGGCGGATGCAGAAAGTTTTTATTTTGTTGCGAGAGCTACACTACGCTACCCAGTCGAGCGTTTCGCCGACAGCCTGGAAGGCCGATAGTGCGCTTGCGCGAAACCAGAGAGGAGCAGCAGGTGCGCGGCGCATGACGTCAGAGTTCGCCACCGCCGTCGCGCAAGAAGCCGCGCCGGCCCGACTACTCCCGCCGGCGCCGCGCGTCAGTGCGTATGCGCGGCAACCGGAGAACGGCAGCAGCGGCGGACACGCCTGAGCAAAGCGAAGAATGTCTTGCCAAGCGGAGACGCCAAGGTTGCTCTCGCTACGTGTATCCTGGCATAGCTTACCTAAGCCACTCCCAATATTTTTTCGTTAATAAGGTGCGCAACATCCTGCAGATACACATAAAAAAGCAGACTACAGTTTGTTGCTGTATACGGTGTGCCGAAGGATTTGCATATCTCTCTTCTACTGGAAGTTTTTTGAGAGTCGCAATTTTGTGCTCGTAACATACTCGCCGCAAACAAGGTAGCAGTTCCTGCCTACACCATGTACAGCCCACAGGCTACAGAACTACATGATTGCTGTAGGTCTAAAGAAGGGCAGTAAAAGAAAAATTGCGCAATGCGAAGAATAAATTTAATGCATTTCGTGTAAAATTCAAGAAGACAAGTCAAGAGGCGGCGGCTTCTCTCGTTTTTCTACACTTTTTCTCTATGAGATTCAGTACGCTTCCTTTCGTAACATTATTAATGAAACCAGAGCAGCTTTTCAGTATTGGAGAAGCACGTGCACCGTAAAGTATAAGGAAGACTTACTTTTGCACTTGTGTAGGAGCTGCTGCAACACCGCAATACCTGACTGGTCCGCAGCAGTAGTAGCCAAGGCAAACACCATCAGCAGCAAGATACAGCGAGGCATGTTGAACATGCTTCGGGGATATCTAGTAAGCACGAGAAAAGTAGACGAAAAGAAGTCCCTTCATAAAGCAGCCACAGATCTCATCTACATGAACGACCCGAAAGACGCGGGTTCGATCAAGGTAGCGGGGGCCGAATTTCGATGGAGACGAAATTCTAGAGGCCCATGTACTGTGCGATGTGAGTGCACGTTAAAGAACCCCGGGTGGTTGAAATTTCTGGAACCCTTCACTGCGGCGTCCCTCATGGCCTGAGTTGCTTTGGGACGTTAAACCCCAATAAACCAAAACAATAAACCAATCATCTACATAACTGAGGCAAGGTAACGCTAACACGTAAGCTCTATTCCTAAAAGGTAATTTCGTTCATGTGTGCTACCGGTAGAAAGACCACCTTTCTTTCCCTGCTTAAACAACGGCACTTCAAGAAATGGGGATATGAAGCGAGTCAACAGAGGTTCGAATAGTTTGGAATTATAATTGAGTGCGAAGTATATCTTCATTGCTCATTCATTTGCTCATCTGATGCACCTTAAAGACCCCCTAGCAAAATTGTTCTACCCGCGTTGTTAGTATATAGGAGACTGAAGTGCAAAAGAACCAATCGACTATCACTCACTTAAAATGATCAAGGCATTGCAAAGGCTAACAACCAAGAGAATACCCCTAATTTCGCAGAGGAATACAGGATACTAAAATTCAGTCAGGGACAGCTGGGTTTCAATACTCCAGCAAGTGTACATCTGTGAGCAAGGAGTGTCAAAAGATATCAACCACGTCAAAAAGCTGAATGGTGCACCAGACAGTCGAATTATAGCCTTGCAGCTTAGCACTCCGATGGTGATGCCAAGCAGCCTGCCGCATTGCACAAATCTGGGCAAACGCAACGCTACAATCAAGGAAACGCTACAATCAACACAGCCCGTATGCGGCGAACATCGGGCGGCTGGCTCGTGTTGTACCACGGTGAACCAGGAGCGGGCCTTTCTTTCTTCCACTGCTCATGTCATGGAATAGTATGGAGAGAATTTTCACTCAATGCTTCTTGACTTGACTACATTCGAATACAGGGAAGACTGTTCCTCTTCCCCGATTTCAGTCCAAGTGCAAGTCTACATTTCTTGGACATCACTTTGAATTGTGAGGAAGCTTTGAAATAATATGTGAAAGCAGTACTAGTCCGATTGCGAGAAAAGCCGGCAGTGTGTGTATGTGCACACGCGGATGCTGCTGAAAATCTCCGCTATGGAAAGCAAAAAAGGGCGATGTCACCAAGCGGCCGTAAGATGCACACAGCAAGCTAAGCACCGGCATTTCAGAAAATCAGATACATGTCTTTCGTCCACATTTACTCTCCCCTAGCCGGCCTCATTGTGGCGCCAGTTTCTCTGACAAGATTCGTAACACAATTACGACGCAACCGTTTGTCGCACAGCGCTCCGGGTGGCGTCATATGACTTCTCGTCGCATATAGTTTACGTATGCTTGTTAGGTTAGAAGCTAGCTTGTGACAAGGATTCGAACCGACGTCATATGCACCTTCAAGTTTATGTCTTCCAAGACTACCTCTGGCCTTAAGGGGCACTTGAGGTATCCATACAGATGTGAGACAGTTACTGCCCCCTTTCCTTTCCACAAAAAAGCAATTTTCGTATTATAATTGCGATGCAATCGTTCGTCGTACAGCATACTGAAAATTGCGCAAAAAACGAAGACACAGAACGAGAAGGCACGACACGGGCGCAGCATTCGTACAGCATTCCGAGCGGTGCCATACTCGCGTGTGTGCTTGTGGGCGGGGTTCAGTGCACCCAGGGATAGCAGTGCTGTCGCATTCCCAAACGTAACCTCTCTGAAGAGTCTCTGCCTAATGTTATAAACTTACGAACATATTGATAATTGATAAGAATGGTGTATCCTTCCAGTCGACAGCAAAATCTCGCATTTAAAGCTTTTCGTACGTTTGTACCGAGTATTTTGGCGTCCATAAAAGAATAGTGTAAGAGTTTTACAGTAGTTGTGAATGAACTCAGAAATATTGTGAGTTACTGCTTGAGCATGTTATTGAGAGTAGTCCAAACTTGCCATCTGTAGAAAAATTCTGCTTTAAAGTTTCTTGTGAGCTCCCAACGAGTAGTTATAATAGTAGTTATAAGAATAATAGGACACGTCTCTGACAATTGCGCAGCAAGACACAACAAGCGTCTGAGGAGCGATCCGCGGATACATTGGTTGTCATGTTCCAATCTTACTACATGCGAAAAATTTGCGTTTATTAACAACTTCCTGTTGCAAACATGGGCATGTTTAGAATACCTTGGCAAGATCTCTCCCCCGAAAGCTCCCGAAGTCCCCCAGATTTCATCAGAATAAACTATATAGTTTGGCAATCACTGACCTCGCCACTTTAATGCATTACTAGAAGCAACAGCAATCGGTCAATTATCTCAATTACGCGCGGTACACAAAAACCTGCCGCCAAAATCTCTCTAGACCTTGATATCTACAACTTCAGTGCCTTAATGAATGACGAGTTCGATCATTTCCCCGATTGCTTGAATCTGTTCCCATGGCACATGTTGCAGATGCATTAGTATTGTTGGAGTCTTAACGCTAAAAAATTATTTTTTTTACCTCAGAGGATATCTTATTAACGGTCATAGATTTGTGCGTCACATTAATGTTATGTTGTTAGAAAGTAGGATGAAATGATGAAAGGCTTTGCTCATTAATATTACCTCGCCGTCTCTTGGCCACCTGTCCCACTGGCAACGAATAAATCTGTTCAATAAAAATGTTTGTCCTTCAACTGAAACGCATATATTAAGGACTATAATACACTCAGATAATGCAGAATCTGGCATCTTACAACTTCTTGAAACCGTGAGGAATACGGCAGTGAGAAGCGCCGTAAAATGCCAAGAAATCGGGTGCTAAGAACTCAGCCGCACTGTTTGGTCGCTTTGCAAGCATCAAGTGTAAGTTTTTCGGATCATCTCTATCGCGCAGTTCACTGCAGCTGCTGAAAGTACAAGGGCAAATAAATACCTGCGTAAGCATCTGCCGCTACGTAGAAACCACATTCCACAAGCCCTGGTTATGGATGGTCCGTCGAATCAGAATTCTGTTAACTTTGACGGTCGCTAGTTGAACCTATTATGCCTTCGACGCCCTTGATTTATGGCAGCAGCTGTCGACAGCATCGACCCAAAACACGGCTTAAATGGAAAAACGTTTCTCGGCTTGGCCAATCACGAACGTCCCAGATGAAACAAAAAAGTAACAAGGATGCGAGTTGAACCCCAGCACCCTGCTGTGAGCACTGCGTAATCTAATTGTACGTGGCTTGCTCGATTTTTTTGACGCATTATATGTCGCGCCGCTGGCCGATAACCTGGCCGCATTCATCACGGGTTTTTTCACGCCCCAATATTCTATATTAGAACAATAGTTCTTTATGTTTCTATTAGTGCTCAAAGCTGGGATTGCAGCACGCTTACGACATAAGAAGATCCCAGAAGTTCCTGCTTGACGTACATTTGCACTCTTCTTGTCAGAGATGTCAATCACCGGGCGAAAAGAACTGTCATTGTCAGCACTGACCGACAAATATGTTAAAGCTTCAGCGCCCTAAAAGGGCCCTGATATATCTGCAATAATAAAGTTAGGTAGGCAACTAAAAGTCTGAAGTCTAAAGGTGCCAAAAATGGTAGCACAGTGCGCAGTACAGCAGAGTAATTTATACTATAGTATTGTACAGCACTGTATAGCATATTAATATATACTACTTTTGCACGCGACCTAAACAGCGAGTCACTCTACGAGAACCCGATCTAGACAGGGCAGAGAAGCAACGTGTTAAAAACGTCATTCATTTCTCAGTAGACTTTGAAAAGTGATACTAGGTAATGAACAGCAGCAAATTAAAACCAAATTATCATGATGAAACTTTATTCAATAC
Source organism: Amblyomma mixtum (assembly GCF_055824585.1). NCBI lineage: Eukaryota > Metazoa > Arthropoda > Arachnida > Ixodida > Ixodidae > Amblyomma > Amblyomma mixtum. The sequence goes on from NC_143013.1 coordinate 236,817,503, forward strand.
TGAATGGTCAGCGGGCAATTACTAACTTTGTAAGCAGTAATTTCATTATTGATCTTATTTACTTTAAATTCATTAAATGCGCGTACGCATTATAAAAATAAGGTTTTTGTTCATTTTGCGGTGTTCTTTCTGCAGATAGAACTGATATTCCGCCCTACCGTTGTAGCTGTTGCAGGACACCAATGTCAATTCCACGCGACATTAACTGCCCCCCGCTTAACACACGGTTTCTGCTGAATTTATGTTGTCGCAGAAGAATGCAAACCACTCTACACGAAATACGTTGCTGATGTTGGGCTCCAGATGAAGGTGATAATTAGAGATGAAAATAAAACATTTGAGCAATAGTTGTGGTGTAATGACTGGAAGGATCAGATTATTACTGCACTGTGAAAAAAAAAGATAGGTCCAGACAATCAGAAGTCTAATTTCAGTACCACTTCGAGCACTACATGCCAATTCTTTTCCACTGGTTGTAGAGTAAATACGCGCGCCAACTATCCGGATGTTGCAGATAGGCTTGCATCTCTCGGTTTGTGCGAACTACAAATTGTGTACATCGTCATCATTATCACCAGCAGCAGCAGCCTGACTACTGCAGCCTTTGACCTGCAGTCAGGCTGCAGGGCAAAGGCTTCTCTCATGTCTCTGCCATTAACCCTGTCTTTCGCTAGCTGCAGCCACCGTGTCCCGGCAAACTGCTTAGTCTCAACCGCCCGTGCAGCTTCGGAATGTGCAGAACCGGAATGTGCAGCGTCGTGAGATTACAACAGTGACAGCAGAGTTTTTTTTTTTGAAAATACGGGATATATGAGCGCCCCACTTACGGCGGGAAGTAAACAATACACCAACAACCTTATTTTCCTCAACTATTTCTATGTGGCGGTATTGAAAAATGATGGAATGTAGCGGGTGAACAACTTTATTCTTAGCACAGAAGATAACGGCTTTGTATTTAATAGGGTTAATCTGGATTTGGTTTACAGTGGTCCATGCTGAGAGTTTATTAAGCATGTGGCTGCGTCCTGAGCCTAGTTGGCTGATATCACTCTCAGAAATAAGTAACGCACTACCGCTGAAATTATCCTTACTTCGCTCAAACCTCAATACATCTTTACAGACAATCAGTTGTGTATCAATGAAAGCAAGTTAGCTCGCATTGAGTTGTTTCAGCTGATTTGCCATGAAAAGAAAGCACACCTTTGAGTAGCCTCTAAAAAACTCATTGAATGCGTATGCCTGATGAATCCCTAATTTACGCCACAGCGAAGGCGCTATACCACAATATGATTGCCCTGACACCTACCCGTTGTTAGCCATGTCGGGAGAACGTAGAGGGCCTAATATATATTCTGTTAATGCTGACTGCAAGGGGTGAAGCAGTGCTAGTACACGTAGGCCATTACCCTCTGCTACCGTTCCCCATTCTTTTACGTGTACGATACAAAGTCATTTGTCGTGATCAATGGCACAGCTGCAACATATTTCTCAAGCCAGCTCTTTCCGATAATGTAACACAGAATTAGTTTCTGCGTATTGGCACTGCAATCTCTCTTCCCCCTTAAACGCCGATCAATGCACGATAGCTTAGTCCCCGTCAGTTGAGCCGGTGCAGAAGTGTGCACACAACACAAAGTAAAAAAAGATTAGAGCGGCTTGTGAGATATGCACAAAAATATCGCAGTGTATTTGAACAAAGAGAGCAAAGTAGAACAGTATGGATTTTCCGGCTTGTGAGATATGCACAAAAATATCGCAGTGTATTTGAACAAAGAGAGCAAAGTAGAACAGTATGGATTTTCGTCCTTTAAAGGGACAGAGTAAATTACTGAGAACTTTGAATAGCCGACAACTTGATAGAATGTGGAATAAATGTGCCGCAGTTTGGACAGAAACATCTGACGTCAGCTTTTGGACTCCTCCTTTAGGCCAAATAAGCCTAGCTAGCAACTGTGACCTGTTAATTCTAGAATATATTGTTTATTTAGTCACCCGAACCTTAACCTTAACAATGCTGCCCCGAGCCTCGCCCAAAAAAGGGGCGCATGTAATACGCAGCCTACATTCCGGCAGTATATTCCGCGCCACCTACACGTGAGAACTTGCCGCCACCTCGTGCAATTCGAGTCCGGCAGGTTCTGGCAGGATATCTTTAACATTCATCTACCCGCGCTGGACAGCGTATCAGTTTTTTTAAAGTCATTTCGTGTCTCTAAATGCCCGCAGAAAAGCTCTTATAGATCAGTATGGAGCAGCAGTTTGCTTCAATTCACGTGAACGAAAATGGGCACGCATTATTACTGCTATGTGATTATTCAAGGACGCGAAAATTTTATGAGTGTCCAAGGCAAATATTTCATGTCCATAACATTCTACCAACGCTTAACTCAGTGACTTCATTAGGGTTCCTTGATCGTTATTCTGAACATTTGACGGCAGCTCAAGCCGTATACCTGTATTTCGCATCCTTAATCTATGAATGCTTCAGTAACCCATTTTACGAGGTTCGTTTCAGTGTCAGGAAGCCTAACGATAATGAAGCCTATCCACTGGTGTTATTTTCTGCGCAGTTCTGCTACAGCATTGCATTTTGTGCTAAGTTGTGTAATCAGGCATCACATAACTCTAGCATATCTCTTGGTGCCACTCCCCCCCCCCCCCCCCCCCTTCATCACAGTTTTATTCAGATTTACATTGCTTTTATTGTGCTCCCACGTTGGTACAGGTCTCTTAGAAAAAGTGTTTACCAATAGTAATTTGATCTTAGTATTTGTCATTGACTCATTAACTGAATTATTGCACTTGAGTTGAGCCCTACTCGAATGTACTAAATCATTGTAGTCCAGCGTGATGCAGGGAATATATCAGGAGAGAAATGATGAAGGCACAACTTGAAGGCTCCACCTCGCTAAGCACGCCCTACCTGGGACATGTTCTCAAATATTAATATTCTAAAGCTAGCTATAAAAGCGCTATAGATTCGCGTATGCGCAGCACAGTTCCACATGAAGCTTCTTGCTTTAAATCGGACCTTCTTGCACATATTTATTCATGTCTATATCTTCAATACAGTTCTACTTATTTAAGTGTCACTTTTTCCAAATTTATACCTTGTTTCCAACCGCTAGCCAGTACCTATGTGCAACCTATTTCAGTGTAGAAGCAACGAACACGTTGGCGATGTGAAACTGAGCTTGATTTTGAAGATTCCGACCCTAGAACCAGTCCTACACATTAAATGCTGTCCACCAAGGAGCATTGTTTCCTACACTCTGCCTCTTTGCTGATTTTTGTGCCGCCTAATGCCATAAACTGGTGTGGATTTCTCTTACTGTGAGCTACATGCCTCTCAGTAAATAAGGAGACAAACAGTAATAGTTGAAAAGTGAACTTATCAATATTAGTTAACCACCCAACTATTCAGCTCGTCTAAGCCATACCCTTATGCGCGTCAAAGCTGAAAATGTATGCAGGAAAAGCTCCCTTCCAAATACTTACCCTTAAAAATTGCAGAAAATCTTAGGTGAAACTCCCAGTACAAAAATCCACTAGGTAATCCAGGCCTGTGAACGGGCAAGAGAAATTATCTCGTAATATTCGGGTGTGCCAAAAGTTTAAAAACAAAAGAAAACGCTTGATATGTCATTGTGCGCCGTAATACCATATTTATCAATCGCTCCCCCTGTGAGGCTGTGTGTTCTGCACGTACCACAACGGCACATAGGCTCTGACTACTTAGTGCACATGCAGCACACCTATTCTCTTCTATCTTGTTTTACTTGTATTACTAAGCAGTTTCACTCTGCGTGAGTGCCTGTATTTCTTACATTTCGGTTTATTCCTGGAATCTTGCAAATTCGCCTCCTTTAAAAACCGCATGTATTTCCTCACGTCTACAGCACCGTCGAATTATGGCGCCTCTAAGCGTTACCAATTATCTGTCATCTTGATGCGTGGAACTTCGACCTACCACTTCCTAAACGATTACAGTCAAATATTCTTAATTTCGCTGGAAAGTCCTGTCAATATTAAATAAACGATGACTCCAAAGAATGATATCGGATTATCAAAGCATAGAATACCTAAGATATGGCACTTAAGCAAGTTTGTAGACTTAAAGAAGCCCGCTATTTTATAGCAAACACCTGGGCTGCGGCGCGGAAAAGGCGCGCAATCTAATTCGGTCGCTGAATTCTGGAGCAGAAATTCAGGATACTCAAGTTACCTTCTTTTAAAAGAAATATGCCCGTAAATGTGCTCCGTGCAAACACAGGTGAATCTGCTTCTGGGGTTTAAACTCTCAAAATGACTCAGACTGTGAGAGATGCCGTAGTGGACGGCTCCCAATAATTCTGACCATCTGGAACTGACATCGCTGCGTACAAATACTTCCGCCATTTCGTTTCCATCGGAATGCGACTACGGCAACCGGGGTCGAACAAGCATCTTCATTGGGCCGGCCACGACGTCCCATAACCCCGGAGCCACAGCATAGGCTTCCATGAAAAAGTGATAGAACATTAGTTTTAAAAAAATACGCACCTTACAAAACCTCGGAAAAAAGTAATATGAAATTAGCTTTAACAAATATAACGCTGATTAACCAGGCTTTGAAAGATACAGCTTTCAAAAGAAACAAGCACATAAGAAAAATCCACGAACAAGTGAAAGGAAGTAGGCTTAAATGTTATGCTGCTTCCACAGGTTTTAAAAGATACAGGCACGTTAATACGCTTCATCGAAAAGAGGGCTGGAAATTTGGTTTGACAATTAGGATATTTCTGGACAACAGCAGGCGGTCACCGCCAGCGTTTTGCACAGGTGAGGCTTCTACGTATTGCTTAACAAATGCACTACTTCCACCTTATGTCAGAAACAAGCCTGACTTGTTTAACTCAAGGTAACTTAACTTTTATCTATATCCAAGCAGCACAACTGCGCATACACGCTGTAAATAATGTGGCCTTCCATTGCGTGCTCAGAGCAGACAAACTGCATTAAATCGTTAAACCCCAAAACTTCAAGTTCAATCGGGGGCAGGATCAGTATTTCAGCCAGTTCGAATCATATTGGCAACGAGCGTGGAAAAAAGTTATAAGTTCATTTGACTAATTCCGGACGTGTCTAGTCTGAGCTACCAGAGTATGTTGGCTGTAAATCACACTTTCCAGTAAACATATTGCGCTTTACATGTACAAATTATGTGGAATGATGTCATCAAATAACCCTACACGGCACCTACACAGGTTCAGAATGCAAAAAAAAAAGCAAATCGAAAAGGGTCACTCAAGCATGACACGTGCACTGAGGATGCACAGGTAAATCTTTCTCAGTCTTATTCACTCCATAAATCTGACCTTCATTTACCGGCTGGTGGCTCATACCTGTTCAGCTAGATACCAGCTGTAATTATCAAGTTGTGTTTGCAGACACAGATTAGACTACCCAACCGCACACCGTGCAGAAATGTTTAATTACAAAACCTTTTTATCCACACAACTGTCTGTAAATTATATTCTATCACTCTCTTTTTGGATTAAAGGAACGGTTACTGACCAGGTACTGCAAGCAACCATAGGTAGTGTAAAGGTAGGGATTGGTTAGGTTTACTAACTACCTTGAAGAGGGTACTAAATAGTAAAAAAGTAGTAAAACACAGTCAGAGTTTGTAACTGCTGCACTTCCTATCTTTTTACTACCGTTTTTCTTAAAAATTCTTACGTATGTTATTACCCTACTGAAGAATTCGTACCCTTCTATACTAGCCCAACTGAATGGACTGATAAAAGCATACATGGTAGTATTTCACGGCACCTTGCCAGCCTTCTTGTGCTATCTGTGTGGCTGATATGTGTTCCTCTACTCTTATTTCAGATTCCGTACTTAGTACACCTATCCGCCGCGTTGGTTCATGGGCTACCACGTTCGGCCGCTCAGAATTAATTCGCACAATTAATTCCGGCAGCTTCACAGCAACTTTAATGAAGGAGAAAAACAATAGAGGCCCATATTGTGTGCGAGGTCATAGCCCGTTAAAACCGTAGGTGGGCGAAATTGTCCCCAACCCTTCATTACGGCGCACCTCATTTTTCAGAATGTAGCTTCAGTACGTAAACCGTTCATCGTGCAATGCTTTCTGTTTAACCCTTATTCAATAAACGCTTTGCGAGATTGTTGCCAGCGCCACTTCGTTTTATTTTCGCACTTTGAAGTAGTTGTTGCCTATACTTTTTGAGAGTCTTATCATCATTACCGTAAGCTGTTAGTTTAGTATATGGAGTAAATAATTTTTCTTGTAAAAATTCCACAAAAGCGTGAGGCCAGAAAACGAACAGAAGAAAAACAGTACCTGCAGACCATGGCGAAAGACAGTACACCTCATTTCATAACTATTACGAACTATTTTGGCAAATCTGTGGTCTGGTTGTGAATTTCTGAAGTACTGTCGCCAGCAGTGGTCCTGATAATGAAAAGTTGCAATTGCTCTCCATTGATTTCAGTTTCTTTCTCTGTCAGTGAAAGCACACCTGATAGTAACCAATCATTTTTGCGCTGCTCTGATATTAAGCCTCGTCTTGCGCATTACAAACAGTCGTCATAATTACAACTGTAAGCTTAATTGATGCCCCATCACCACACCCGACGGCAGCTTAATGCAGTATTATTAAAATGAAGACTTTCAAAAAACTATGCTAAACTACACAAACATCAAAATCCTTTAAGGCTTTGCTAATTATTTAAAGGTATCGCTAGTTACGGCCTATGGCGCGTCACATATAGGCATCTGAGCTGGTAGCCCGAACGCAGTGTGTTTCCCAGACAGGGATAAACAATGAATCGAGACTCTAGGATTTGCAATATTGCTCGCTTTGTTCTGAAATTTTGCGTTTCCACGACTTTCAGGAGCTCTCTTGTTTTGTATAGCCGTAACGGGTGCCTCCAGACGTTAATCTGTAAGTTCGTCCTTCAGTGCGCCTCATTCGTGTTTTTTTTTTACTTTTTTCAGACCTCATACTTCCGCGGTGGTGGTGGTGGTGGTAGTGAAACTTTGTTACCAGCAAATATAGAGAAGCGACCCGAAGTCGCCCCCCCCCCCCCCTTAAACGGCGGCCTCTATCCCTTGGGCAGCGGCGGCGTCTTCAGCCAGCTGGAGGAGCTTGAACTGTGTCCCCTGGTCGGGGCTGAGTAATAGAGCCTCCCAATGAGCAGAGTCGGTAATGAAGTGACTCGCGGGTAGGGGCTGCGGGCAGTTCCAGATCATATGATTTAGATCGGCTTTCATATCACAATTTTTGCATTTGTCTGAGTAGACTCCTTCCGAATAGAAGCTACACAATTGGGGATTTGTATAGGTGTTAGTTTGATGTTTACGCCAGGCTTTGGCCTGTTGCTTGGAGAGCGCTTTATCTGCTGTGGGGAATCTGAGTCTTGCAAGCCTGTAGTTCTGCAGGACTTCTCTGTAAGAAGACAACCTGTCCTTGCTGGAGTTTAGGGCGGGTGAGCTGCACGACCCAGCTCGGCGGGACAGTTCTCGAGCTAGATTATGAGCCGTCTCATTACCAGCAAGGGAGACATGAGCAGGCGTCCAGATTAGGCGAATGCGCCGCGTGGGTTGATAATTTCGCAGAATCCATACTGCTTGTGGGGAGATTCTTTCAAACGTGTAGTTACGTATCGCCAATTTTGAGTCGCTGACAATGGTTTCTGCCGAGGATCCCGCAATGGCTAGAGCAATGGCTGTTTCTTCTCCAACATGTGTGTGCTGAGTGCTTATAGAGCCCCTAGTTATGAGTGTTCCACGTTCTGTGGTGACCACAGCTACCATCTTATCAGCCGAAGAATCTGCTGCATCTACATATAACACAGAGGTATCATATAGAGAAGCGTATCATATAGAAAGCGTTTGCCTAATGATTTGGCTCCCTCTGCACGACTGTCAGCGTGAAAATCTGGGTGCATGTTCCGAGGTAGTGGAGGAATGATCAGAAGCTGGCGTATATGTTTGGGAAGGTCAGTTGTTGGTCCGCCTTGTCGTTCCAGAATGTGTCTGCCAGTTGGTGTGGCCGATAGTCGTTCGTACTGCGAGACGGCTACCGCTTCAATAATCTCACTTAGGGTGTTATGAAGACCGAGTCCTAACACTTTCTCAGCCGCTATGTGCAAGGGTAGCTCAACTGCCTGTTTGACGCATTTTGTGATTATGGCGTCCACTTTCTCTTTTTCAGCTGACTTGATAAGTAGGCAAGGGCATACGTAAGCTATGCGGCTGATCACAAAGGCTTGAACTAAACGGAGAGTATTGCTTTCCCTCAAGCCCGAGTGGCGGTTACTAATGCGGTGAATGAGTCGCATAATTTACTGTGAGGTTCCCTGAAGCTTCTGAATTACGTCACCATTGAAGCCGTATTCTTGTAGAATTAGGCCCAAGATTTTAATTTTGGGTTCTCGAGGAATGGGGACTCCGCGAATACTGAGTTCGATGGCCGGTGGGGGTTGCGCAAGGGATCTGATTTTGCGGAATATGAGAAATTCAGATTCGACTGGAGAGCACTGCAGCCCCCTGGGGCCATTGCGGGGAAGTACTGAAAGTCGGCCTGAAAGCAAGCGGAGTATACACAGTGTTTCACAAGGCGGCCGATCCTTCAGGTAAGAAAGTATGCTTTCCCATTGAGACTAATGGCAGAGGGTAGACGGGGAGGCTGGTCGGTGGTTTCCCAAAAGGTTTAAACTCCTTTGTGTAATCTGTAATTGCCACTATTTATTGCTCGCATATTTCACTCCACGCATTTTCTACATTTTTTGTGAAGTGCACAAAAACGCCTTCTGCAAGCACAAGTCGCTGTGTTTGGCTTATAAACAATAACCAGATTATGTGCTAATTATCTACGTACTAATTACGGTCACTAAATATTATGCCACCGGCTGCCCAGTTTATTGAACGGTCTTTCCAGGTGTAATATTGATGTACTACCTTGTTCAACAAGAAATCTGTAGAAGTGTTTTTGCGCTCATGACTATGTTGGGTTGTACTTGTGCTTTTTTCCTTCCCTTTTTACCTTCTTTTTCATGCATTTATGCATATTTTAAAATTGTTATATGAATCTGCCTTTGGTCCATTGTCCTTTTAGTTTTTGCTTAACAATTTTCTTCCCTGCCCTGCTACTGCCATAGTAAACAGAACTTAGAGCCAGTTAGGATGCCTTCTTTACAGCTTTTTCCTCTTGTTTTTTTACCACAACCTTGAAGCTTTTTGTTTGTAGAAGTAAATCAAATCAAAAT